>NC_079224.1:17334125-17649125 GCF_029633865.1 Lampris incognitus
TGTTCTCTCAAGACACCACAGTTTTACATTAAAATGTCTGTGATGACTAGAAACTAGCCGTGCTGCTGCCACGGACCGTCTGTGCCTGTTGTCCGTTGACTGTGCCGCGCGTCTTCCACAACACACACATACGTTGTAGCGCGGGCAATTCAAGAATGATGTCGACTATATTTTTTCCACCAAATGAAAACAAATGGGTGGCCATGGGAGCGAGACAGCAAAACAGCTGGCGAGCCAAGTCGCTGTCAGACTTCTAATGCAGACGAGTGGTTGTCGTGAGCCAGCATCTAGTGTGTATGCCAGCAATCGGGGTAAATGGAGAAGCAGAAGCGATGACACACGAATCCATCTAACTAATGTAGGCTAACAAAATGTTGTTTTGGACAACAAATCTCCCCCCCTCCCCTTTCTCCCCTTTCATTTCTGCAGCTTAACGGCGTCACGCCCAGCCAAGGCGTTGGTATTGAGCTCCTGGCAACCTTCCAGCTGGTGCTGTGTGTCATTGCAGTCACTGATAAAAGGCGGCGTGATGTCACCGGCTCTGCACCGTTGGCCATTGGCCTCTCGGTCTGCTTGGGACACTTGGCAGCTGTAAGTAAAGGTCTTGCGGTCATCCCCGGAGCAAGTTTCGTGTTTACCCATGCAAGGCTTTGTGCAAATCATGTAACACAGCAGGGAACAAAACAAGAGCTCTCTGTGTCTGCAAATGAATTGTGTTACATTTTTTGTTGTTGTTGTTGTTGTTGTTGTTGTTGTTTCACCTTATATATTTCACCTGTGCTTCGCCACGAAAGTGACGTTAAAGACACTTGTCCCCTTTTGTTGTGTCTCTTTTTCCATTGCAGATCAGCTACACAGGGTGTGGCATCAACCCCGCGCGCTCCTTCGGTCCAGCTTTGATCATGAATGATTTTACAAACCACTGGGTAGGTCAGGAGGGGAGACCATGTGAGCCTCTCCCATCTTCACATGCCTCGCATTTTTTTTTTGTCTGTGGTTATTCTATGTCATGCCTAAATAATTCAATAACTCACAAACTCAGTCATTATAAACAGAACGCAAATAACTTCTTTAACCGCCGGCCTCTTCCAATATCTCAAAGTTAATAATGTACAAGCCGGCCTATTGTTGTACTATTTGCCCAGCGGAGATAAACCATTGGCAAAACTAATGTGCCATAATCTTTGTGCCGCGCTATCTCTTTGTGTGGTTCTGGTTGTACAATTGATCGCTCAAAGCTTGCCTTTGATGTGTGTCGATCGGGTTTTGTGACCCGGGGACTTGATCGGGTTTATTATCCGTTGACAGGTGTACTGGGTGGGCCCGATGTGCGGAGGCGTGGCGGCCGCTCTCATCTATGACTTCCTCCTTTATCCCAAATTTGACGACTTCCCCGAGCGCATGAAGGTCCTCGTCAGCGGCCCGGTGGGAGACTACGACGTCAACGGAGCCGAGGACATGACCGCTGTGGAGATGTCGTCGAAGTAGGTGCCGCGTAAGCACCGCCGCGTTAATGTAAAGTACCTATAGATGCTTGTCTATACTCCTGTACGAAAGCCATCGAATATACCTTAGGGTGTCAGCAAATGTATGACTTTTTAAATTACCGATCAAGACTCCTTTTGTGGTAACGGGTCAGTCAGTATGTCGTTCTAACTCGCTCATTCAGTCGACCGCGCACCGTTTCGTGCCCAGTCGCCACTCGAGCAAACACACGTTGATTTGTGATAATCCCGACAGAGCAGCTCCTTGTTTTGAATGATCCTCCGTATCAGTATTCTATGTGAAGCCATGTGTTTTTGTATACATATTTCTAAGTACCTGTATGACTTTTTATTACTGATGTATATTGTATTACATGTGTAAACTCTTGGATTGCCTATCACTTTTGTAAGTAATAAAACAAAGGTTCTTGACACATGCCTCCCTCGGCACTCTACTGTTATAGTTTTCCATATAAATACAGATTATATATTTTCCTCCTGTGTGTAACTGGTCCTTATTTACAGTGCCGAACCATCAGTCCATGAACAGTATTTGCTGGAAATTACTATAGTGAGCGAAGGAAAAGAGGTCCATATTTTCTAAATATCCATATTGTATTATTCTTCGGGGGGCGCGGTCAAAAATAACTGATGAATGGCAGACCACAACATTACATATTCAGTTAACATTACAAGAAATCAGTCATTGTTCTGCAAAGGATGTAGATGTTTACAACCTCATCAGCTTTACCTTTTCTTCGGCTTCATGTTTTAACACTTTTCCTTTCCTGTCAGTTTCCCACCCGGCTCATACAACCCCATCATGCTATCCACATAGCTCACCATTATATCCCGACTCTCTCCAATGACTGCATCACTGCATCATATTCAAGTATCACAGATATAACTCAATATAACTCAGATATATATATATATATACATACATACATATTCAAACTGCAGTCTGCAGTGTATAAATGATATTGTGCTGAACATTTCCAACAACAGGAAAATCTCTGACATGCCTCATGCAGCTGGAATGGAACACGGCAACATGAAGATATTACGCCGAACCAATTTTGTCTCATAAAAAATTGCTTATAAAATAAAAACCTGCACCTCTGAGATGAAGGCATGAAGCATCTGACTGACCTGTCATTCATCGGTGCATAAAAAGGAGATTCGAAAGGACGGTCGTGTTGTCACATCTCAAAAGGTCCCATTTCCCCTCACAGCTGCACATGATGGAGGCTGACTTCAAGGCAACACATTCCTGAACGAACGCCATGTCCTGAAAATAGAACAGATGGATTGGAAAAAAAAAAAGCTTAAAATAGACCTCCTGCAGGAAGTGTCTTCTTCAAAAAAAACTTCGGCAATTTTACTCTTCTATTGAAACAAGTAACCGATGGTGTTTTTTTCTGTACAGAGAGCCCAACAGAAACCCAAACTAGTGAGAACACGTGGCATAACATGGAAAGGCACAGCATTATTTCCCAGTATGTAAGTTTCTGTTAAATGATCCTTTTTGAATTTCATTTTGAAATAAGGTCCTAATTAAGGGCCTGTACCGATGAGCTGGTGTTCTGCATGGCAGTTTAGCCGAGCGTCCATTATGATTCAATTTTGTTTTGCAATGTTATTTCTCAGAGATTGCGATATGCTGTACAAAACAATGTGTGTGCAAGCTATTGTTACACGTTTTGCACTAAAGCCACAGTGTTTTATCCAAGTTGGGTTTTTTTTAATGCAAATTTTTGCTGTTTTGAATAAAAACCTTGATTGAAACAGCAAACAAGGAATACAGTCCCCAGTGAGTCCCCAGTAATATGTTTTTTTTGGGGGGGGGGGGGGGAATAAACATTTCATTCAATAAAAACACAATGTAATAGAGTTCAATAGAAACAACATCTCCCCAACGAAATAAATCACACACTAATGGAACATTATCACACAATCAGCTTTCTTCATCCCAACTGGTCCATCTTTGTCCTGGGTGTGGAAGTATGAACATAGTATATGACACAGACAACATGACATATGAAAAATAGGTTCAGGGCTTTATTCACTTAAACCAATCTGATAGAAATATACCTTAATTGCCATGATTTTTTTTGTGATTATTAAATATTTGCTTGGCATTTTTAAAAAGTTGGTGGGCCAGCAGAAAGCTAGCACACATATTGTTGACAATATTTTTCTTTTTTTTGTTTTCCCCAAAACTGTGGAAATTAATCATTAACTTGAGTGTTTTGCCATAGAAATGAGTGGAGGAATGCTAGTAAAGGACTGTTACAGAACAGGCTGCCTACGACGGGCTGGTCGGCAATGGCCTCATAATCAGCTTGCCAACACATTTCATTCTTTTTAGTTGTTTGTGTGATTTGCTGATCTTTTTTCCCCCCTGGCAAGTAATTTTTGAAGACTGTTAAAAAAAAAAAAGATCAACAGACATCAAGCATTTTTATGTTGTTACCAGAAGTATAACATCAGAAAATCTTCATTCTGTAATAGACAGCAAACAATAGAAACTACTCGATAAAATAAGAATGAAACGTGTCAAAGGGGTTAATGTGAAAATGTGGAACAAAATTAATTCTAACGGCTTCAGTTCACTCAACAAGGCTTTTACTGTGACTGCTCCAAAACTGTGAAACAGTCGTCCATTACCAACATATTTTCCTTCCCAACTCGTCAAATACGGCAGCTTGGTCAGTGGCCTCCAGGTACCCCATCAGTTTTACACAGTGTAGTGTTCCAGTCGAGTCGCCAGAATAAAATGTTGGTATTATACATTTCTACAAACCATCTATTCCATCCATCCATTATCCAAGCCACTTATCCTACTTAGGGTTGCGGGGATGCTGGAGCCTATCCCAGCAGTCATTGGGCAGCAGGCTGGCAGACACCCTCAACAGGCCACCAGGCCATCACAGGGCACGCACGCACGCACGCACGCACACACACACACACACACACACACACACACACACACACACACACACACACACACACACACACACACAGGGACAATTTTTAGTACAGCCAATTCACCTGACCTACATGTCTTTGGATTGTGGGAGGAAACCGGAGCACCCGGAGGAAACTCACGCAGACACGGGGAGAACATGCAAACTACACACGGGGGGTCGTCCCGGGTCGTCTTCTAAGGTTGGACAACCCTGGGGTTCGAACCCAAGACCCTGTTGCTGTGAGGCGACTGCACTAACCACGGCATCACTGTGCCACCAGTGATGTCATATATCATGTCATACAACATGCTGGAGCCTATCCCAGCAGCCATTGGGCAGCAGTCGGGGAGACACCCTCGACAGGCCGCCAGGCCATCACAGGGCCTTACACATTCACCACACACACATCCACGCCTAGGCACAATTTAGTATAGGGTGTCTCCCCACCTGCCACCCAATGACTGCTGGGATAGGCTCCAGCATCCCCGCAACCCTGAGTAAGGATAAGTGGTTTGGATAATGAATGAATGAATGAATGAAGGTCAGGTTTATGACAGGTGTGTGTGTGTGTGGGGGGGGGGGCTTAGGGTCTGGTCAACCTCTGTACTATTCTATAAATGTTGTATGGCTATGATTTAACAAAAGTGGCTGAACGAATTTTGGTTAAATGTTGTGAGTGACAGACCGGGATTTTTGTTTGTTTGTTTGTTTGGGATATATGTTGATAGATGGGCAGCACGGTGGTGCAGTGGTTAGCGCAGTCGTCTCACAGCAAGAAGGTCCTGGGTTTGAACCCTGGGGGTGTCATCCCAGGTCATCCTCTGTGTGGAGTTTACATGTTCTCCCCAGGTCTGTGAGGGTTTCCTCCAGGTGCTCAGGTTTCCTCCCACAGTCCAAAGACATGTAGGTCAGGTGAATTGCCCATACTAAATTGTCCCTAGATGTGAATGTGTCGGTCCTGTGTTGGACTGGTGGCCTGTCCAGGGTGTCTCCCCACCTGCCACTCAATGACTGCTGGAATAGCCTCCAGCATCCCGTGACCCCGATTGGGATGAGCGGCTTGGATAATGGATGGATGGCTGTTGATAGATTGAAGAGCCAACTCCTTGATGCAGTCATCAAAAGCATGAGGAGGTGTTTCAAGGACCTGGGGTCTCATTTATAACTGTTGCGTAAGCACAAAACGCAGCCTGAAAGAGGCATATGCCACTTCCCATGCAAAATTTGTGATCTATAAAAACAAACTTGACGGGAGAATGTGCGCACCTGTACGTAAACACAGATGGTGAAGGGGTGAATTGAAGCCAGATTATATAACGATGCCTCTCACACATTTAAGTCCGATTTTTTTTTTTTTTTTGCCGCACGCCATTTTTGGCTTTTGTGCACACATACCCTTTTAGTAAGGATCCTACGCACTGTTTGATAAATGAGACCCCTGGAGAGTAACACGATTCTCCAGGCAGCTGCGAGCTTGTTGGAACCTGAGGGAGTGGCTCGCAGAAGAGGCAGATCTGGCCAGTTACGGAGCAGACCATCTCTGTGTCATCAGAGACCGCTTTGCTGACAGACTGGATAGGGTGGGCTGTGACAGGGATCAGGCAAGGCACCAGGAGTGGCCAAGCGCAAAAGTGGTGATCAAAGCCCTACCCCAGGTCCGATAAAGCAAGGCATGGGCAGACTTTCTAACAGACCCTGATAGGCTGCAGAGCTTCCCCAACCTGCTGATGGTGGTTGAGCTGATCCTCGTGCTCCCACAATCCACCACTGCCAGTGAGCATGGCTTCAGTGCCATGAAGCGCATTAAAACAGATTGGCGGAGCAACCTTTCAGTTGAAATATTGTGGAAACTGCTATACATTAGCATTGAGGGGCCAGCAGTTGCCAATTTCGATGCAGAGCGTGTTGTACAAAGACGGCTGTCAGTTGAGCAGAGAGCACGTCGGTTTAATTAAGATTTGTATTTGTATGGTTTCATTAGGTTTTTAGATACAAAACATCTGCTATAGCCTGTTCTTTCACTCACTCACACACGGTTATGCTCACTCGCTCGATCACACAGTTAACGAGTCCATCTCTGGGGAGAAGGATGGACGATTTGACAGCGGGAAGGGTCATACCATTTTCGATATGCAAAATGTTTGTTGCTACACATCTATGACACACTATGTCCTTGTTATGTTTCATTTACTTAAATAAAGATTAAACATGACAATTAACTATAGTCATTGTTCTTATTTGTTAACCACTAATAAATTAAACCTTTTGTATATGGGCAAGAAAAATTGACTTCGGCCAAATAGTTTTCTGACCCACTTGCCCAAAAAACATTAACGTTCAACCCTGCATGCCACAAAAGAGCAGTACAGATGTGATGTTTGCTTTGAGAATGTTGACAGAGAAGTATAGAGAAGGTGAGAAGGAGTTACACTGTGTCTTTGTGGCGTTAGAGAAAGCATATGACGGTGCTGAGAGAGGTTGTGTGGTATTGTATGAAGAAGTCGGGAGTGGAGAAGTATGTAAGAGTGGTGCAGGATATGTATGAGGGAAGTGTGACAGTGATGAGGTGTGCAGTAGGAAGGACGGATGGGCTCAAGGTGGAGGTGGGATTACATCAAGGATCGGCTCTGAGCCCTTTCTTGTTTGCAATGGTGATGGACAGGTTGACGGACGAGATCAGGCAGGAGTCTCCATGGACTATGATGTTCGTAGATTACATTGTGATCTGTAGTGAGAGTAGAGAGCAGGTTGAGGAGAGCCTGGAGAGGTGGAGGTATATAATGGTGAGAAGAGGAAAGTCAGTAAGAGTAACACAGAATACCTACAGTTAGGTCCTTAAGTATTTGGATAGTTACACAATATTTGTAATTTTGCCCCTGTACACCACCAAAGTGAATTTGACATGAAGTATTTGAGATGTGATTGAAGAGTAGACTTTCAGCTTGAATTTTAGGGGTTGGATAAAAATATGGCATTAACTGGTCAGGAATTACAGCCATGGATATACAGAGTCACCCCATTTTCAGAGGCTCAAAAGTAATCGGACAAACAAACATAACTATGATTATAGCAATCATATTTAATGTTTAGAGGAAAATCCTTTGCAGTCAATGACTGCCTGAAGTCTGGAACCCATCGACATCTTCAAATTCTGAGTTTCCTCCTTTGAAATGCTCTGCCTTCAGTGGCTGGTTGTTTGTGGGTCTTTTGGCCATGAGTTTGATCTTCAGCAAGTGAAAAGCATGCTCAATTGGGTTGAGGTCAGGCGACTGACTTGGTCACTGATGAATATTCCACTTTTCTGCCTTGAGAGACTCTTGAGTTGCTTTCTCAGCTTGTTTTGTGTCATTATCCATCTGCAGTGGGAAGCGCCGTCCTCTCAGTTTTGTGACATTTGGCTAAATCTGAGCAAATGGTATATCCTTATAAACATCACAATCCATCCTGCTACTTCTGTCAGTAGTCACACCATCAATAAACACCAATGACCAAGTTCCACTGGCAACCATACATGCCAATTTCATAACACTACCTCCACCATGTTTGACAGATGATATGGTATGCTGAGAATCATGAGCTGTTCCTTTTGTTCTGCACACTTTTCCTCTTCCCATCCTTCTGGTACAAGTTAATCATTACTTCATCTGTCCAAAGAACCTTGTTCCAGAACTGGATAGGTTTTCAGATGTTTTTAAACACAGTCTAATCTGGCCTTCCTGTTCTTAAGTGACACCAGTGGTTTTCACCTAGTTGTAAACCCTCTGTATTTATTTTCATGCAGGTGTCTCCTGATTGTAGACTTGGACAATGATACCCCTACCTCTCAAGAGTGTTTTGACTTCACTAGATGTTGTGAATGTGTTTGTCTTCACTAGGGAAAGAATTCTGCGATCATCCACTGTAGATGTGTTCCATGGTCTTCCAAGCCTTTTGGTGTTGCTGAGCTTGCCAGTGCGTTCTTTCTTTTTAAGAATGTACCAGCATGTTGATTTGGCCACTCCTGAAGTGTTTACTATCCATCTGATAGGTTTTCTTTGCTTTTTCAGCCTAATGATGGCCTCCATCACTTGTATTGACACCTCTATGGACTTCATGTTGAGAGTTCCGATGAACAGCTACCAAATGCAAATGTAAATACTTGGAATGAACTCCAGACCTTTTATCTGCTTAATTTGTGGAATAATGATGGAAAAGGTCTTACTTGCCCATGAAACCACTTGTTAGTCAAGTGCTCAATTACTTTTGATCCTCTGAAAATGGGGTGACCATATATAAAACTGGCTGTAATTCCTGAACGACTAATGCAATATTTTCATGCACCCCCTTAAATTAAAGCTGAAAGTCCACACTTCAATCACATGTTGGTTACTTCATTTCCAATCCACTGTGGTGGTGTGCAAGAGCAAAATTACAAATATTGTGTCACTGTCCAAATACTTATGGACCTAACTGTATGTGTGAATGAGAGAGAGGACAGCAGAATGGTGAGGATGAAGGCATAGAGGTGAAGGTGATTGAGTTTAAATACTTGGGGTCAACTTGTTCAAAGTAACAGGGAGTGCGGAAGAGAGGTGAAGAAGAGAGTGCAGGCAGGGTGGAGTGGGTGGAGAAGAGTGTCAGGAGTGATTTGTGACAGAAGGGTACCAGCAAGAGTGAAAGGAAAGGTTTACAAGATGGTAGTGAGACCAGCTATGTTGTATGGCTTGGAGATGGTGGCACTGACAATAAGACAGGAGGTGGAGCTGGAGGAGGGAGAGTTGAAGATGCTAAGATTTTCGTTGGGAGTGATGAAGATGGACAGGATTAGGAATGAGCATATTAGAGGGACAGCTCAGGGTGGACGGTTTGAAAACAGAGCAAGGGAGGCGAGATTGAGATGGTTTGGACACATGCAGAGGAAAGATGCTGGGTATATTGGGAGAAGGATGCTGAAGATGGAGCTGCCATGCAAGAGGAAAAGAGGAAGGCCAAAGAGGAGGTTTATGGATGTGGTGAGGGAGGACATTATTGACAGCTGATGATTGCTTATGGCATGAAACAGGCTTGTACTGTCTCATAAAGAAATTACTTGACTCGCTGGATTATTTTGCTCCTTATTTGCTGAGCACTTTCCCTACTGTTGAGTGTTTCTTTTAACAAGGTTATATATATATACACGTGTGTATGTATGTGTGTATGTATATATACACTACCGTTCAAAAGTTTGGGATCACATTGAAATGTCCATATTTTTGAAGGAAAAGCACGTACTTTTCAATGAAGATAACTTTAAACTAGTCTTAACTTTAAAGAAATACACTCTATACATTGCTAATGTGGTAAATGACTATTCTAGCTGCAAATGTCTGGTTTTTGGTGCAATATCTACATAGGTGTATAGAGGCCCATTTCAAGCAACTATCACTCCAGTGTTCTAATGGTACAATGTGTTTGCTCATTGGCTCAGAAGGCTAATTGATGATTAGAAAACCCTTGTGCAATCATGTTCACACATCTGAAAACAGTTTAGCTCGTTACAGAAGCTACAAAACTGACCTTCCTTTGAGCAGATTGAGTTTCTGGAGCATCACATTTGTGGGGTCAATTAAACGCTCAAAATGGCCAGAAAAAGAGAACTTTCATCTGAAACTCGACAGTCTATTCTTGTTCTTAGAAATGAAGGCTATTCCATGCGAGAAATTGCTAAGAAATTGAAGATTTCCTACACCGGTGTGTACTACTCCCTTCAGAGGACAGCACAAACAGGCTCTAACCAGAGTAGAAAAAGAAGTGGGAGGCCGCGTTGCACAACTGAGCAAGAAGATAAGTACATTAGACTCTCTAGTTTGAGAAACAGACGCCTCACAGGTCCCCAACTGGCATCTTCATTAAATAGTACCCGCAAAACACCAGTGTCAACATCTACAGTGAAGAGGCGGCTGCGGGATTCTGGGCTTCAGGGCAGAGTGGCAAAGAAAAAGCCATATCTGAGACTGACCAATAAAAGAAAAAGATTAAGATGGGCAAAAGAACACAGACATTGGACAGAGGAAGACTGGAAAAAAGTGTTGTGGATGGATGAATCCAAGTTTGAGGTGTTTGGATCACAAAGAAGAACGTTTGTGAGACGCAGAACAAATGAAAAGATGCTGGAAGAATGCCTGACGCCATCTGTTAAGCATGGTGGAGGTAATGTGATGGTCTGGGGTTGCTTTGGTGCTGGTAAGGTGGGAGATTTGTACAGGGTAAAAGGGATTCTGAATAAGGAAGGCTATCACTCCATTTTGCAACGCCATGCCATACCCAGTGGACAGCGCTTGATTGGAGCCAATTTCATCCTACAACAGGACAATGACCCTAAACACACCTCCAAATTGTGCAAGAACTATTTAGAGCAGAAGCAGGCAGCTGGTATTCTATCGGTAATGGAGTGGCCAGCGCAGTCACCAGATCTGAACCCCATTGAGCTGTTGTGGGAGCAGCTTGACCGTATGGTACGCAAGAAGTGCCCATCCAACCAATCCAACTTGTGGGAGCTGCTTCTGGAAGCGTGGGGTGCAATTTCTCCAGATTACCTCAACAAATTAACAGCTAGAATGCCAAAGGTCTGCAATGCTGTAATTGCTGCAAATGGAGGATTCTTTGACGAAAGCAAAGTTTGATGTAAAAAAAATCTTATTTCAAATACAAATCATTATTTCTAACCTTGTCAATGTCTTGACTCTATTTTCTATTCATTTCACAACATATGGTGGTGAATAAGTGTGACTTTTCATGGAAAACACGAAATTGTTTGGGTGATCCCAAACTTTTGAACGGTAGTGTATATATATAAACTTAGCACAAAAAGTAAGGAAATTTGTGTTGGTAGATTATTTCTCTGTTATAACAATGCTTCTTGGCAATAAATCTTATATCAGGCACCTGATTGTCACCACCTGGGGTACCAGAAGCTGCTGCTATTGACAAGAGAAGGATGCTGACAAGAGTCAATAGCAGCAGCTTCTGGTACCCCAGGTGGTGACAATCAGGTGCCTGATATAAGATTTATTGCCAAGAAGCATTGTTATAACAGAGAAATAATCTACCAACACAAATTTCCTTACCTTTTGTGCTAAGTATATATATATATATATATATATATATATATATATATATATATATATAAACTTTGTTAAAAGAAACACTCAACGGTAGGGAAAGTGCTCAACAAATAAGGAGCAAAATAATCCAGTGAGTCTAGTAAATTCTTTATGAGACAGTACAAGCCTGTTTCATGCCATAAGCAATCATCAGCTGTCAATCCATAGATAGATAGATCGATATATATATATTCTGTTTCTGAGCAGCCTCAGTCACAGCCCAGATCAGCAGCCAGTCTCCTCACCTCTGCGTCAGACTGGCTGGGAGCTGGGAGTTGACATGGTGGGGCAGCTCAGGTTCCCAGACCACTTTATAACAACTTTGTTGAGGCCAGACATAATGCTATCATCACCGTCTTCAAAGCGGGTGCTCCTTAGAGAGGTGACAGTTCCCTGGGAGGACCGGATGGAAGAGGCAAATGAGCATAGCAGTCCAAGTACCAAGAGCTGATGGATCAGTGCTGGAGGAGAGGCTGGAAGACGCGTTGTGAGCCCATTGAAGTGGGGTGTAGAGGCTTTGCTGGCCACTCACTGTGCAAGGTCTACACTCTACTTGGCATCAATGGGTCTGCAAAAAGAAAAGCCATCAAGTCTACCATGGAGGCTGCAGAAAAGGCCTTAAGATGGCTTTGGATCAGAAGGAGTGATCTGTGGGCCAATGCTGCTGGGACACAAGCCAGGGTCTGATCAACCCTGGCTGGGTCGCCTGAGCAAGTGTGTATGATGTTGAAACACCCTAAACACCCGAAGACCTCAGGAAACATCACTGATGATATGTCCCAATGCATCCTAGAATGCATGGTTCAACACTAAGGACTACCCGATTGCCCGAGGCAAGTAAAATGCCACCTCGGGCTAACAGATCTAGCAACTCAATTGCCTGATTGGGCAAGTGGTAAAAAAAAAAAAAGATTAACAAATGTTTCAATCATTTTTTTACGATGATTGCCGTATCATAAAGTATGTTCTCATTCTCTGGCACATAGTATAGCACCTCCCTTTGCACACACATCATAGAATATTGGCACACACCGTTGGCCAATCAAGAATTGAGTAGGCTAGTTATGTGATGCGTGGCTGTCAGACTTGTCACTCACAAGAATATGGCAGTGGATAAAGACAACATTTATGAACTGAAGCGCAAGAGAGTATTTCAATTATCCTGGAAACAGGAGTTTAGTTGGGATGTATTGGAGGATGTGGGTGAAACGCCAACTATGATGTGGATTCAAACTTCCGGCACATTATGCTGGAAGTTTGAGTGCAAAGTGGATAAATCAGGGTCGTTTTTCAAAGACACGTCAAGTTTCCGAAAAACATCGCTGGAGTGCCATAACAAGAGCTGACAGCATCTGGCCTGCATGGCAGCTAAGAGGGCTGCCGACAACCCCACCCCCCGGGCCTTGCCAGTGCTTATATGAAACATGAACGCTGAGGCAAGTCAGGTAATTGCTAAACTAATCACCACAGTGTATCATGTTTTAAAAAACATGCAGCCGTTCACTGCATACTCCAGTGCAATTGCTCTTCAACAGAAGAATGGGATTGACCTGGGTACACAGCACCACACCGACAAGGCTTGTCGAAGGCAAGTATCTCCAATGTTACACTATTTGTCATTCTGTCAGTGAAACCTTGCACTCGCAGTTCATTTTCTATCAAACTGATTATTTTACCACTGATGTTATGAATAACTTATCATTCGACCACATCACAACCATGAAAAGGTAATGGGCAATTAACAACACCATGGTACTCACATAGATTATTAAAACAGAGAAAGTATATTTTGTATTTTGTCCATAGAAAATGAATTGTGAGAGTGAGGTTTATTGAGATACTTAAGTGATTTGATATACTTTATTGATCCCTCGGTCAAGGGCACAGACAGGAGTATTAACCCTAACATGCATGTCTTTTTTTAATGGTGGGAGAGACCGGAGCACCCGGAGAAAATCCACCGCAGACACAGAGAGAACATGCAAACTCCACACAGAGGACGAACTGGGATGACCACCAAGGTTGGACAACCCCAGGGTTCAAACTCAGGACCTTCTTACTGTGATGCGACAGTGCCAACCACTGTGCCACCATGCCACCTAAAGTGGCATATGAGCATATGCGTACCATATCAAACGGAGTATGCGGTAACGTTAAACACAGGAAACACATATTTCAGAGAAATGGACCAGATTAATTTAGATTAAAGCCACAATTGTCTCATCATCTTCTGATCATGTCAGAAGACAGTTGATGAGACTTCATGCAAGCAAGGCAGCAGGCCCGGATGGTGTTAGCCCCATGGTGCTCAAAGCCTGTGCCCCCCAATTATATGGAGTGCTTCACCATGTCTTCACATGAGCCTTAGACTTCAAAGGGTCCCCGTGCTGTGGAAGACGTCCTGCCTCGTTCCGGCGCCTAAAACGCCATGTCCCAGGGACTCCAAGGGAAGACCCTGGAAAGACTTATCCTGCAGCAGCTTCGATCCATGGTCAAGCCATACTTAGACCCCTCCAGTTCACCTACCAGCCCTGACTGGGAGTTGAGGATTCCATCATTTACCTGCTTAACCATGCCTATGCCCACCTGGATAAGCCAGCGAGCACTGTGAGGGTCATGTTATATGACTTCTGTAGTGCCTTCAACACCATCCAGCCAGCTCTACTGGGTGAGAAGCTGACAGCAATGCAGGTAGATGCCCCCCTTGTGTCCTGGATTGTTGACTACCTTACTGGTAGTCCACAGTATGGGAACTTGCAACACTGTGTGTCAGACAGAGTAGTCAGCAACACTACGGCTCTGCGGGGGATGGTCCTGTTTCCCTTCCTATTCACCCTCTACATCACGGATGTCAACTACCACACAGAGTCATGCCATCAGCAGAAGTTCTCTGATGATTCTGCTATAGTCGGATGAATCAGTAAGGGCGAGGAGGCTGAGTACAGGGCTGTGTTGGGAAACTGTCACATGGTGTGAGCAGAACCATCTGCAGCTCAGCGTGACTAAGACAAAGGAGCTGGTATTTGATCTGAGGGACAAGACACCAGTGACCCCTGTTTCCATCCAAGGGGTCAGTGTGGTCACTGTGGAATACTACAAGCACCTGGGGTGTATATAGACAAAAAACTGGACTGGGCTAAGAACACTGATGCCCTCTAAAAGAAGGGACAGAGCTGTCTGTACTTTTTGAGGAGGCTGAGGTCCGTCAACATCTGCCAGACAATGCTCGGGTGTGGTATGAGTCTGTGGTGGCCAGTGCTCTCCTGTTTACTGCTGTGTGTTGGGGCAGCAGGTTGAGGGTAGCAGGTGCAAACAGGCTCAATAAATTGATCCGCAAAGCTGGTGACATTGTGGGGGTGGAATTTGATTCTCTGATGGTGATTTATGAGAGGAGGATGCTGTTGAAGTTTTTGTGCCATCATGGACAATGTCTTCCACCCACTCCATGACGTGCTGGTCGGGCACAGGAGTACTTTTAGTAATAGACTCATTCTGCCAAAATGCACTACAGAGCACCAGAGCAGGTCATTCCTGCCTGTGGCCATCACACTTTACAACTTCTCCCTCAGAGTGTCAGACACTCTGAGTTAATGGTCATTGGACTGACCCTTCGACTTGTTTTACCCTGTCGGGTGTCTGTTTGTGCTGTTTGTTTCGTGCTGATGGACTGGAGGCCTGTACAGGGTGTCTCCCAATGACTGCTGGGATAGGCTCCAGCATCCTAGCAACCGAATGGATAAGCAGTTTGGATAATGAAGGAATGAATGAATGAATGTGAGGTTTATGAAGTGTGTGTGTGTGTGGTGTGTGTGTGTGTGTGGTGGGGGGGGGGTCTTAGGTCTGGTCAACTTCTGGACTATTTTATAAATGTCGTATGGCTATGATTTAAAAACAAAGGTGGCTGGATGAATTTTGATAATAATAATAATACATTTTATTTGTGGGTGCCTTTCAGAACACTCAAGGACACCTCACAGAACAGTAAAAAGCAAGCAGTACTGTATCAGACAGCATAAAATCAAAACAAAGCAGGGCAGACAATAAAAAGTTAATACAACAGATAAGTATAAAATCATCATCTGCACAAAACTCAATAAAGCATGTATCAGACTGAATATGCCAGTTTGAAAAGGTGCGTTTTGAGATGGGATTTGAAGGTTGAAAAAGAGTCAATGTTGTGAATTTCTTGTAGGAGAGAGCTCCATAGGCAGGGGGCAGAATGACTGAAGGCTCTAGTCCCCATGGTAGTCAAGCGGGCCGATGGTGTAGTGAGTTGGAGAACAGAAGAGGATCTGAGAGTGCGGGAGGGCGTGTGGATATGAAGGAGTTCGGAACGATACCAAGGAGCTGGGTTATTAAGGGCCTTAAAAGTGAGGAGCAGGATCTTGAAGTCAATACAGTATTTAACAGGGAGCCAATGGAGTTGCTGAAGAACAGGAGTGATATGATCTATGGAAGGAGTTCTGGTAATGATACGGGCAGCTGAATTCTGGACCAATTGAAGTTTATGAAGACACTTGAGGGGAAGACCATAGAGGATAGAATTACAGTAGTCAGTATGGGATGTAACCAGGGTGTGAGTGAGTATGGCTGTGCTTTTAGGTGTAAGTGACGGGAGAAGACGATTAACATTGCGGAGGTGGAAGTATGCAGACCGAGTAACATTGTTGATGTGAGCTGTGATTAAATGTTGTGAGTGACAGACCAGGAATTCGATTAGGATCATGAAAGCTATCCATTTGTCTCTCTTAAGGTTTGTCATGGTCATATTTGATGACCTTTGGGAACCATTGGAGGACCTAAGAGCTTCCAAGTTCCGCAGTGTCCTGGCAGACTCCGCCACTGATGTGAGCATCTGTGACGTTGAGGGAGTTTATGTCAGGATCCAGAGAGATGGGGAGCCAAAGAATGTGTTCTTGGCAGGAGAAGAACTCCACCATGCCACCGCTTTCTGACACTGTGCAGCTGTTAATGCCGGTAAGTTAAGTTTTAAACTCACTTAAAGAAACATTTGTTGATGAAATTTTGTTGTTTCATAAATAGATGTTTGATCGTAGTTAAAAAAAATGGACATAATTAACTTGTCATTCTGTAAACAGTATTTCAGAAAGTTGGCCTCCCAGAGTGGAAGCAGAAGTTAGTCGGCTTCGAATCCAGTGGAGCCTCAGTGATGGTCGGGAGGTGTGGGGGTCTCTATTCTGGGAAGAAGTCCCCCACTGGCAGCCATGGATGCCATAAACAGCGATGACAGTGTTACTGCACTAATTAATTTGAATTAATATATGTTTAACTCAGTAATGTTTTATTGCCTATACTAATTTACCTTTCTCTTCATACGGGTGACTGAGTTCATCAAAGGCCTCTACAAACAGTACCAGTATTCGCCCAAAGCCTGGAGCGAGCTCAAAGTGCTAAATGGGGTCCTACAGTATAAGATCAGGAAGCTGACCAATCTCGGGGAACAAGGCGGCTCCCGCATATGGAGAGAGCTCTTCAGACCCTCACAACGGACTATGCTGTAGTGTTGGCACATATGGAGAACACCATTGAAACCAGACAAGTCATTGTTGTGGCAAACAGTCACCTATTTTTCAATTTGCATTTGCATTACTGAGTTGTATTCTCATTATTGAACAACTGTGATGTGTGTGCCTTTTTCCCGATCGGCCAGTGCAGACATGATCAGCAGAGCCAAGCAGTGTGTCCAGATCTTGAAGGACTACAGCCACCTCTTGTTTATGGTCCTGATACAGGATATCCTAAAAGTTTTGAGTTGGTCAGTTTTTTTTCTCTCTATTGTTTTGAGTGGATAGTATTGTGTAGAGTTAGTATTAGTGACATTGTTATTCTTTGCAGTCTAAGTCTGAAGTTTCAGGAGGACAATATTACACTCCCCAACGCCTTGTGGCCTTTGAGACTGATCACAAGCATGCACTCAGCAGTTGGAGAGAACCTTAAGGGCTTTCTTCAGGACTCCGCAGAGGTCCAGTTCCATGCAGTGCAGCTCCAGAGCTTTAGCCAGGAGAGCAGGGATAGATTTGACAAGTAGCAAATGGAAAAAGAGAAAATAAGACCATTTGTTGATATAGTTCAATTAGCCTGTTGTTCATAAAAGGGTTCACTCAATCGTGTTCACTGCGTGCCATGTTTTAATTGCACATTGTCCCTGCCTTTAAAACAAGCTATTTAAAATTACATTTTATGTTGATAGATTTGAAAAGCCAACTCCTTGATGCAGTCATCAAAAGCATGAGGAGCCGTTTCAAGGACCTGGAGAGTGACAAGATTCTCCAGGAAGCTGCGAGTTTGTTGGACCCAATGGAGTGGTCCGTAGAGGGGACAGACCTGGCCAGTTACGGAGCAGACCATCTCCGTCTCATCACAGACCACTTTGCTGACATACTGGGTAGGATGGGCTATGATAGGGATCAGGCAAGGCACCAGGAGTGGCCAAGCGCAAAAGTGGTGATCAAAACGCTGCCCCAGGTCCAATAAAGCAAGATATGGGCAGACTTTTTAACAGCCCCCGATAGGCTGCAGAGCTTCCCCAACCTGCTGATGAGGTTGAGCTGATCCTCGTGCTCCCACTATCCACTGCTGCCTGTGAACACAGTGCCATGAAGCACACTGGCGGAGCAACCTTTCAGTCGAAGTAATGTGGAAACTGCTATACATTAGCATTGAGGGGCCAGCAGTTGCCAATTTTGATGCAGAGCGTGTTGTACAAAGATGGCTGTCAGTAGGGCAGAGAGCACATTGGTTTACTTAAGATTTGTATTTGTATGGTTTCATTAGGTTTTTAGATGCGAAGCATCTGCTACAGCCTGTTCTTTCACTCACTCACTCACTCACACATGGTTAAGCTCACTCATTTAATCACTCACAGTTAATTAGTCCATCTCTGGAGAGAAGGACAGATGGATGGATGGGGGATGGCTTATACCATTTTTGATATGCAAGAATGTTTGTTGCTACACATCTATGACACACTGTGTCCTTGTTATGTTTCATTTAAATAAAGATTAAACATGACAATTAACTATAGTCTTTGTTGTTATTTAATAACTGCTAATAAATAAAACAATTTGTGTAGGGGCATGTAAAAATTAACTCCAGGCAAGTAGATTTCTGACCCACTTGCCCGATATTAACGTTGAACCCTGGTATGTATCTTCGAATCATATATATATATATATAAATATACAGGGTGAGTGCTGGTGGTGATATTGGGTGTGTGAGCTAGCAAAGCTAGTATACCCTTCTATAGTTCCCACTGCAGCAACAACAACATAACATCTGAGATACCAAGTTAGAGCAACGACACTATACACCTTGTTATAGCAAGTGCTCTATAACAACACTATAGAGAAGTATAAGAATGGCCTGATTACAAAAAACTCTCTCTCTCTCTCACTCACACACACACACACACACACACACCACTTGACTTTTTTTCTCTGTACATATTAGCACATGCCATTTTTAACAAGAACAACATATGCAAGAGTGATGGGATGATATGCTCCATAATAGAACAGAATGCAGAATCATGTAGCCTACAATGTCAGAAGAGGGCTCACTTAAGGATGCACGACACAACGTGTCCCAACTGAAACGACTGCCAATAAATACTGCAACTGTTTTGATCACAACTGTTTTGCAACACATTCTGTTAAACATGTCCCGAATAAAACAATTTGGTCAGCACGGCAAAAATAACTGGCATTATAGAAGAGAGACAAGCAATATGTAGACAGGAAAGCTAAACGTGTCTAATGGTCTTTTAAGAGTTCTACAGGCTTGGGCCTACCTTATTTGAAGAGAAGCTCACATCTACGACCTTTCTGGGATGCAAACAGGTTAATCACCACGTCATTGAAGTCTGGTGATTTTTGGATGAAGTCCCGCTCAATAGACAGCATAGCCAGGGCGTTCAGCCCATCCTGTCCCATAGTACTTCGGAGGAATGATTTGATCTTCTTAAGTGCACTGAAACACCTCTCTGACTCTGCAGATGACATTGGGGTTGTGATGGCTATTTGTGTTCATTTCAATGTTTCAGAAAAAGTGCTCTGAATATTGTTCTCAGATTGTTCCCTGAGCACAATCACGCACTGGCTTAAAACATACCACATCGGTTGTCTCATCAGTTTGCACAGCTACAAATGGTCAAGTCAAGTCAATTTTCTTTGTGTAGCCCAATATCACAAATTAAAAATTTTGCCTCAAGAGGCTTTACAGCAACACAACATCCTGTCAGACCCTCGCATCGGATAAGGAACAACTCCCTAAAAAAACCCTTAACAGGGGGAAAAAAATAGTGGGAAACCTGAAGGAAAGCAACAGAGGAAGGATCTCTCTCCCAAGATGGACAACTCACTCACATGGATGTTAAGCCTCACAATGGCTGCTGTGCCTGCGATATTTAATCAGGCAATTTTTGTCCACAAACAGCTAAAATACAATCAAGCAACTCATGTTGGCTTGTCTTAGACATGTGCTTGGCAACCTGTGTGTTTGACAGGTAATCGGCTAACTGGCTATCCAAAAAAGAGAACTAGTCAACAAGGTCCAGAAACACGCCCCACTGGAGTTAAGTTGGAGATTCATCGGACTCCCGCAGAGCTAGCTCATGTCCGCTTATCCTACTCTGGGTCGCGGGGATGCTGGAGCCTATCCCAGCAGTCATTGGGCAGCAAGTGGGGAGACACCCTGGACAGGCCGCCAGTATATTACAGGGCGCATGTGCGCGCACACGCACGCACACACACACACGCGTGCGCACACACACACACACACACACACACACCTAGGGATAATTTAGTATGGCCAATTCACCTGACCTACATGTCTTTGGACTGTGGGAGGAAACCCACGCAGACACAGGGAGAACATGCAAACCCCATGCAGAGGATGACCCGGGACAACCCCCAACGTTGGACTACACTGGGGCTCAAACCCAGGACCTGCCCGCTGCGAGGCGATCGTGCCAACCACTGTGCCACCATGCCACCCGGCAGCCAAATCAATATTAGAAAATACAATGCATATTTATGGATAGTGTTTGTGTGTGTGTGTGTGTGTGTGTGTGTGTGTGTGTGTGTGTGTGTGTGTGTGTGAGAGAGAGAAAGAGAGAGTGTGAGAGCGACAGATGGACTTGGTTAACTGAGACATACATACTCTGATGGTTTTCAGTTAGTTTTTCTCAGTTGCATACAGATGCAGTTCCTGAAACATTGTCTTCATCCTCAAAACATTTGCAAGTGCATTTCCCACAACAGTTAAAGTGTCCAGTGCAACTCCGCACTCCACCCGCAAAAGTACCCCAAACACTCTCCCAGTACATGCAGGTTTAAATCAGGGCTGCAGACATGTGAGGAACAATAATATCATGCATGTTTCATCGTCCGTTATCTTCTTATTCCCTTGAACATCTTCCCTTGATCCTATATGTCTGAACCTGCTCAGTGCGTACCTGTTTATCCTCAGGTTCTCGTCAAGCTTGACAGTATTGTTGGTATCTTTTTGTTTCTATTTCTGTTACTGTCCTTGAGCCTCTTGTGTGGCACCCAGTGAAATCAGAGGAATTCTATTGTTCACAACCGTACAGTTTCAAGCTAATGTCCACAGAGTGGTTCACATAGTCTGTTTTATTTCACAAACATTTCCTTCGACTCATTTAAGACCACATGTTGCTATGCAGTGAGAAAATTAAATTCCCAACTTTGCTGTTTGGTGGAGAAAGGCCTGAATGTATAATTAGAGGCCTTTGGTTGATGAATTCATCAACCAAAGGCTAGCTCATGTGCCCCACAAAATTTAATACAATCCACAATCAGAGATGAATGCCTGTTTTTCTTCACCAGCTCGTTGTGTGTCTGTATAGAAATGCGGTGGCCCTCATCAAGCTGACAGGCGATGTTAACTTTACCCAGCATTGATAACTTTACGCCGTTTCCAATGTGACCTGTGCTGCAGTCATGTTTCCTAATTTTGTCAGCTAAATGTTTCAAATCCACAATTCCTTGTTGGGTCCAAGCTGTGTTGCCCCCAAAAAGCAAGCATGGGGAACAGAAAAGTGAATTCTTAGGTACACTTGCCGTTAGCCAGTCCTTTCGTTGAAACCAAGTAACACGAATCTTATGATTTTGTCGTTTGTCCTTTTGTGTTATTTGAACATCGTTTGGACGATGTGTCCCCAGTCTCTTCACTTCCAATTTTTCCTCCAAAGACATTGAAGAAAATGGATGAGAAAGTAAATAATCCACCTCGATCATGCTAACGCCCACGGCCGCCATTGCCACAGTCGTTCACTTTTCTCCCTTCCCACTCTCACACAAGTAGCGCTTCGCTGTATGTGCTGTCTGTGCTGTCATTGGTCAAAAGTCAGTGGCCTGTGGGCTGATTGAATTTAGCCCAAATGATCAGCAAATCAAGGGGGCGTGCCAAGACACCTGTCACTCACGTAACACAAAAATGTGAATGGAAGCTGATGCAATTTTGTTTGGGCTGTAAAAATTAGCCCATTTAGATGTATTTTGTGTTTTTCTTGTGACTATTTAATGCTGTTGCTGTTCTTAGGTTCACCAAAATTTAAAATAATCTGTTCTAAGGTTTTTTAACAATAAGTTTCTCATCTTTATTGTAAACGATACGAAGGGCTTATTTAACCATGTTAGCCCATTTATACCAGTCCAACCGTCCCTGTATAACCTTGTTAAAAGAAACACTCAACGGTAGGGAAAGTGCTCAACAAATAAGGAGCAAAATAATCCAATGAGTCAAGTAAATTCATTATGAGACAGTACAGCCGATGATTGCTTATGGCATGAAACAGGCTTGTACTGTCTCATTAAGAATTTACTTGACTCACTGGATATATATATATTACTCAAATGACGTACAACGCTTGAAAGCCAAGGATATAATCATGGATGTATTCTTGTGCCACAAATATTACTTTATCAATTCAATTTGAAGGAATTAATGTTATTACTACTACTACTACTACCACTACTACTACTACTACTACTACTACTACTACTTTAGGCTGCTCCCATTAGGGGTCACCACAGCGGACCGTCCATTTCAATTTCTTCCTGTCTTCTGCATCTTCCTCTGTCACACCAGCCACCTGCATGTCCTCCCTCACCACATCCATAAACCTCCTCTTTGGCCTTCCTCTTTTCCTCTTCCCTGGCAGCTCCATATTCAGCATCCTTCTCCAAATATACCCAGCATCTCTCCTCCACACATGTCCAAACCATCTCAATCTTGCCTCTCTTGTTTTGTCTCCAAACCGCCCAACTTGAGCAGTCCTTCTAATATAATCATTCATAATCCTGTCCTTATTCGTCACTCCCAGTGAAAATCTTAGCATTTTCAACTCTTCCTCTTCCTCCTCCAGCTCCGCCTCCTGTCTTTTCGTCAGTGCCACTGTCTCCGAACCATATAACATAGCTGGTCTCACAACCATCTTGTAAACCTTCCCTTTAACTCTTGCTGGTACCCTTCTATTGCACATCACTCCTGAAACTCTTCTCCACCCGCTCCACCCTGTCTGCACTCTCTTCTTCACCTCTCTCCTGCACTCCTTGTTACTTTGGACAGTTGACCCCAAGTATTTAAACTCATATGCCCTCGTCACCTCCACTCCTTGCATCCTGACCATTCCATTGTCTTCCCTCTCATTCACGCATAGGTATTCCATCTTGCTCCTACTGACTTTCATTCCTCTTCTCTCCAGTGCATACCTCCACCTCTCCAGGCTCTCCTCAACCTGCACCCTACTCTCGTTACAGATCACAGTGTCATCCACGAACATCATCGTCCATGGAGACTCCTGCCGGATCTTGTCTGTCAACCATTGCAAACAAGAAAGGGCTCAGAGCCGATCCTTGATGTAATCCCACCTCCACCTTGAACCCATCTGTCATTCCAACCGCACACCTCACCATTGTCACACTTCCTCATACAATACCACACGTCTCTCGGTACCCTGTCGTATGCTCTCTCTAAATCTACAAAGACACAATGTAACTCCTTCTGATCTTCTCTATACTTCTCGATCAACATTCTCAAAGCAAACGTCGCATCTGTGGTGCTCTTTCGTGGCATGAAACCATACTGCTGCTCGCTGATCACTACCTCTCCTCTTAACCTAGCTTCTATTACTCTTTCCCATATCTTCATGATGTGGCTGATCAACTTTATACCTCTGTAGTTGCTACAGTTCTGCACATCGCCCTTGTTCTTGAAAATCGGTACCAGTATGCTTCTGCTCCGCTTGAAGGGGGGAGAATTAATGTTATTAGCGCCGTTAAAATAATAATTAAAAAAAAAACTTACTTGAGTTCCTTGACTTTGGTGCTCCATGTTGGCCAGTCAGCTAGACTCCCGCTCCTGGGTCGTGGAGGTGACGTCATTTCCCCCTCGAATTAGCCGGTGAAACGTCACCAAAGTTGGCGTCCGGGTAGCGTAGCGGTCTATTCCGCTGCTACCAACACGGGGTTCGGTGGTTCGAATCCCTGTGTTACCTTCGGCTTGGTCGGGCGTCTCTACAGACACAATTGGCCGTGTCTGCGGGTGGGAAGCCGTATGTGAAGAGTAGGGTAATTTTCCAAGTACAAAAGAAAAGAAAATACAAAAATTCCAGTGCAAAAAGCAAAAAAAAAACTTCACCAAAGTTGAACTCCACACGAAGCGAAGACGCAAATTTCTTTCCCCACCGGAAGTGAATGTTTCATTCAGCCCTGTCATAGAAAAATACGTATTTATTTAACAAGAAAAAAGGTGTAATCTTCTATTTCATAATTAATAAAAACAAAGATAACGTTATTCTATTTAAATCCCACACTGCCGTAAATTGCTTCGACATACTTCCGACAGGAAGTAGACTCATCTCCGCACGTGCGTTGAACAAATCAGGTTTCCGGTACGGCTCGGGCAATGACAGCCCCGTCGCTGGCATAGAGTGGAAGTGAACGGGAGGCGAATATTCGCCGTTATTTTCGCGCATGTGTGACCGTAGCCTTAAGACATTATTTTTTATTTTATTTAACAATTTTAAATGTACAAACAACATGACAATAACATTTTCATATTAGAAAAATAAGACCAGGTGCATACAAAGGAAAGAGGGGAAAAAACAGACGAGAGGTTGAAATAACACCAAATAAGATAAAATACATAAGTAGCCTTAAGACGGTGCCCGTTTGAGACGCCGAGATTAAAGCGAACTCGCCCGCAACGAGGAAGTGCTCGTTTCATTGGCCAACACCACACCGGACATTCTATTGGTTGGGGAATTTTGACAGGGGTGTTGTACAACCAGGAGCTATTTGAGAGCGAGGGCGGGGTTTCGCGGGAAAGCGTTACGAAACATGAACGTGAAATCCACAAGTCATGTTCTCAAATTGAAAGATCACGTTCTTGGTTAAAGATAAGAAAGAGTCAGGGTCCGCGGTGGTGTAGCGGTCTAAGCATCGGCTCTGTGTCGATGCAGTTGCCCACTGGGGACTGGGGTTCGCGCCCCGGTCTGGTCAGATCCGACTATGGCCGGACTCGACGAAGCAGCGATCATTGGCAACGCTGTCTTCGGGAGGGGGGCGGAGTCGGCTTGTGTTCGTCACGTGAATGCGTCTCTGTGTGTGTCGGAAAAACAGTGGTTCGGCTTGGAGTCGCCTTGTCACGAAAGTGGCGAGGCGGTCTCCTTCGAGACTGCCGGCCGGAGAGATACAGTTGGCGAACGCATACAGTGGGAGGGTGGGTGTTTGAATTAAAATAGGGATCGATTGGCCACTAAATTGGGAGAAAAAAGGGAAAAATCAGAAATAAATTTATAAAAAAAAAAGATAAGAAAGAGTCACCATATAATTTAATTCCGATTTCGACGAATGTTCAGTTCGTTCACCAGCCGGATATGATATTTACCGTTTCCGATTTGTCTTGAACGCAGCATGAGCATGGCACCCCCCCCCCCCCATTGAGGATCTCTCAGCTGTTTCTAATCAAGCTTGATATTTTAAAGCCACATATCTGATGCAAGACGGCAACCTCACTCACATTGGCTTAAGTGTTTTGACAGTGGTTGAGAAATTCTGTGGAAGCCTGTGTCTCAGACATGGTTTACCACTAGAATGCTGCCCAGGGACTGTGCGTTGTGAGTTTTGTGCGTGTGTGCTAGTTTATAGCTGACGGCAGTTAAACAAACAAGCCATGGCAGAGGTTAAAACGTGGGCATTTTGGAGGGCAGTTTTGGCTGAGTTCTTGGGCATGACTATGTTTCTCTTCATTGGCATCTCAGCTGCCATAGGAGATCAATATACGTCTTACCCTGACCACGAGGTGAAGGTGGCATTGACATTTGCCCTGGTCATTGCTACGTTGGTTCAGTGCATAGGTTCTACAAGTGGCGCTCACCTTAACCCTGCCATCACTCTCGGGCTACTGGTCAGCTGCCAGATCAGTGTCCTCAGAGCCTTCTTCTACATCGTTGCTCAGATGTTGGGAGCCGTGGCCGGCAGCAGCATTGTGTATGGTATCCGGCCAGAAACCGTACATTCCCTCGGCGTTAACAAGGTGAGGCACAGTCCATGTGAGTGTGGTTTACGGGAAAATGCTGCAACACTTCTGTTGTGCTGCAGCATTTCCTCGTAGTGTTCTTTCTCTAGAACTGAATCATTAGGCGTATGCTTGAAGCGTTTCTCGTTCTCCTGGGAGGTAGTGCTCATTATCTAAAGTGTCCTGATCTTATTTTCAAGTTTTATTTTTTGTTTTTTAATAGTTTTTGTTTTTTTAAGGTTGTACTGTTCTCCACAGTAATTTTGTTGAGTGGCAAATTGGGCAATTTATCAAATGCTGTAAACACGGTGTACCACACCTCCAAACAGCATTGTGGCGTGGACAAATAATGGGCTTCTCAGCCATCCTTTCAGAGTTAACCAGCAAGCTTTTAATGACCGTAAGCCAAAGCCAGTCATAACAGACAAATTAGTGTTTATCAACTCTTCTTGGCCACAGAACCAATCTAAACCTATTTGCCTACTCTTTACGCTTATGGTGGGAAATGGCATGCTGTCTAATACAACTTCTCTCATAACGTCCCCATCACCTTCCACCACATCCCCGCTATCTGTAACACATATGCCCGTTTTTAACATGTTCAATATCCCAAAACATTAACACTTCAGTTGCATCGTGGGTCATATGCAAATGAACCCCCCTGACTTCGAGCAGGAACACTCCAGTAGAATTCGCCACAGTATATTACCTGACTTTTTTTTTTCTTTACAACGTGTACTCTGCCTGTGTATTGCATTAATCTAAACTGACGTACTTGGGGATGCGGGACATTAAAGGTACGGTTCCTGTTTGTTTTCATTTCCATGATAGCTGAATGGAATCAGCCCGGGTCAAGGTTTCGCCATCGAGTTCCTGCTCACGCTCCAGCTCATCCTGTGCGTTATGGCAGTCACGGATAAAAGGCGTAACGTGCCGGGTTTTGCACCTCTGGCAATTGGATTGTCGGTAGGGGTGGGAAATCTCACAGGGGTGAGTAAATCAATGTCCCGTCTTTCCTCTTTAATCTGGTAAGTGGTTCATCTGTCTTTTGTCTGAGGCCTAATAACAATGCCTTGGCATGACGTCGGCCTCGCCCCCCTTCTCGTTTGCGTGTGATCACCTATTGCTGACGTACAGACAGATATAAGTGGTCTTTTCCTCCGACATTGTTTACAGATCAGCTACACAGGATGTGGAATCAACCCAGCTCGATCATTCGGGCCTGCGCTTATCCAGGAATCGTTTGATGATCACTGGGTAATGAGAAGTGGCGGCCGTTTATGTTCACTTCACGCTGCAACAGAGAATACAGGTTCGTTTTTCCCCCAGTTGTAAATTTTGTTTTTTTTTGTCCCCCCCAGGTGTATTGGGCTGCACCGATGAGTGCCGCTGTGATGGCGGCTCTTCTCTATGACTACGTGCTGCTACCCCGGCGTGAGCCGCTTGGTGTGCGGGCCAAAGTGCTGTGCTGCGGCGGCGCGGACACGGAGGCTGAGGCGCAAGAGCCTCTTCTGGAGGGTTGCAGAGATGTAGAGTAGTCTTAAAAAAAAAAAAAACTTTAGCCGTTCAGAGGGGGAAGAAAAAATCATACTAACTCTAGTACAAGTTCATCTATCACTACGTTGTCGAAATAAACTTTTTTTTTTCTTAAGTGGTTTTTTTTTCATGCCAATATTGAGCCGAATTTCTGGCAAAACGTTAACTTGACTGTTCCCATCTCTCCTCATCCCACAAACTTCTTCACTTAATCATCTTAACAAATTTGATTGAATTAAACCTTGTGCCTCGGCAGGCTGTTGCCGCAGAATTTGCCGGTACTATGCATTTTATGGCACCGTTTAGCGGCCTGGGTTTAATGGCTTTCAGGAATTAAAGGTGGCAAGCCAGGGACGAGGCCCTGCCAGTTAACACGTTATGGGGTTACTGGCCTCAACTCTTGTTTTGCGATCCGTCTTGGAGGAAAGGAGTGTTTGACAACATTAGAGATTATACTAGCCCTACTCTGAGTGGTATTCAGAAACTGCAGCTGATCCCTTACATCTACAGGCAGTTTTTCGTTCTCCCAATTGAATGATGCGAGGACCACAAAGGCTTCCTCATCGACTTCCTCGCCACTCGTCAGCTGGTCCTGTGTGACTGAGGCGGCCTGGTGCTTCAGCTCACCTCTGTGACGTTGCAGGTGCTGACATGTTTGTAGCTAATAGTGAAAATTAGCTCAGATATGTTTAATCTGGAGTTGCCTTGTGATGCCCCCCCCCTCAGTGTTGCAGAAGCAAATCTAACCGAGCTAAAGGCAGTCTAAATGGGATATCGTAATATCTGACATTTACTTTAAATTTAGCAGGATCAGCCTATGACGGAATAAGCTTTTCTTCTTTTACCCAGAAATTAGGAATATAGTGGTTTGGGCTGTGGTGCCCCCGCCCCAGGCCACGTTGGTGGCCTAACCGTTCAATTCAGCCGTTCATTGCTCTCCATTGCAGAGATTAGACACAGACAAGCAGTAAAATCTGGTGACTGGTTCTGTTCAGGAAATGTGTACACTGAACAGCTGAATATATTTTAGGAACCTCGGTGCCTTGGTTTTAAATTTGAAAATCTTTATATACATATATAACATGCAATGCGAAGTCATGCTAGCATTACATAACTTGGCGAACATTTATGCAGCGTCCACAACACCCCCGTCGTTTGGTTTGTACTCCTTTGACCTCGACAGGCGCTGTTTTAGAATGTCTCACATAGATTATTCTATTCAAGGTGTCTGGCAACAGTCCCAACCCTCTCCATGTAGTGAAACAACACAAGGATGTCTATCAGGTAATTGCACGTTAAAAAAAAACCCCAAAAAACTTATTTTCCTGCAGAAAAAGGGGTATGATTAAAGAAGCAGAGCTTGGGGGAGACTTCCTCTTTGGCTTCATCACAACTATGTTCTTTTTTTCAGCAATGAACACGGGCCCTCTCATATCCTGTGTCGTAGGTTATGAGTATTAAATGGCCCCCAACACTGCACAAATCATTGAATAACTATCAAACGAGTTTAACACCCCCCCCTCATACAGTCATTATAGTCTGTAAATGTTTTCCTTTGTTCAACAATCCAGCAGTTGTTGGATAACCTGTTGGATGGAAGTCCTCTCATTGACCACTCTCCTCATTCTGCTTTGGGTGGGATGAAGATTGAGATGCATTCTTTCTTTTTATACGAAATATTTGTAAAACCCAGAGAGGGGAACTATCATGGATTTTGTCATAGCCTCCTGTTCAGTTTCTCCATCTGTTGCCTCACAGCCGGACAAATGGAATTCATTTTGGCAAAGAGGAGGAAATGTGACCCGTCATTTGCCGCCAATAAACTTCACACCAACAGTGAATATCAAACACAATTGACAGACCCGACAAAAGTTAAACAACATCCTGCAGATGGAGGACGATCAAGTGCTCGTGGTGACTGGTATAGTTTGTCCAGCTTGGGCCAGAGAGAGAGAGAGGGGCTATCTCACCTCCTTGGGAGCTGTATAAGCCTCCACAGTGTGGGAGTTGATGGACAGGGTCAGGTGGGTGGGAGGTGTCCATGATTATTTTCTCTGCTTGCCTGATGGTGTAACCATTTTCTATCACTTAAGGAAAACTCATGTCGAGAGGGTAGTGTGTTACATTCGACATAGTTCAATATGTTTATGGGCTACAGCTGAAACATTTAAAAAAAGAAATGCTTTGATGGATGAATTATCATTTTCATCCTTTTCTTCTTCTCTCGGCTTGTTCTCTGTTTCTCAGGGGTTGCCACCGCGGATTCTATCAGTGATTCTAGCACCAATGGCCGTTATTGTTAACACAGGCCTCAACCATCATCATCATCATATCATTTTCCTCCTTTTTTGAAGCAATATATCTGTCTGGCATATGTCACCACTATAGGGATAAACCTGCACCTGCAACTGTTCCTATCTAAAATATTTTCCCCATTGACCCCCAAATAAACAGTCTAAATCTGCACTGTTTAGAAAAAGTAACCGATCGGTACTCTATATTTCAAGATTCATATTTGGACTCAGTATCAGCAGTGGAAAAGTGATATCTGTGCATCCCTAGCTGCATCATGCACAGGTGCATAATTCTTTGGGTTTAGTTTACCATAAGGTTGCCGTAGACAGAAAAACATTAAGGTAAAGGCGTAGCTGCATTAATAACATCAGCAATGCCAAAGAGCCATGCTGTATTCTGTTTGGGTCCTCAGCGCTGGAATCTCTGAGGAGTGACAGACCTGTCTAAAATCTACTTCCTTTGTATGCTTAACCTCCGAGGTCAAAGCATTGTCTTTAGCTCTTGTTTTGAGATTTGTGCTCAACAAGATTTACAATGCCCTTTTTGTTGTTTTTCAGTTATTTATCTCAGAATCCTCCTCATCCAATTATTTGGTCCTTGTGTTTGGCTTGATTATTTGATTACTAGGCATGGGAGAGTGTTCATGGGTCGACTCGTTACTGTTGCCCAGTAAGGAGGAACTCTCAGTGGAGTGTTATGCTGTTCAAAACAGAAAATATCATGACAATCATAGGTAATATATTCAATCTCCTTACATATGCAAAAATATAATGTTTGAGAATCCAACTGGGGTGCATCACATTGAACTGTTTGGTATCAAATCAAAACTAATTTTCAAATAATACTCCCTCAGAATATTTCCGACCTCATTTTGAAAGAATTGTGCGGTAATAGATTCCCATTATCATTACCTTAGAAAACAAAACTGTGCATAACAACATGACAACATTCAAATTTCCTCTCAATGTGATACCATTAGGAGAAGATAAACAAGAATAGTGAATGATTGCCCAGCCTTTTTTGAGTGTATACAAAACAAGACGTGATTGATTTCACCAAGTTGTGAGGGAAAAAACAATTCACCTGTCTCATCTTTAAAAAAAAATACACTCCTTCTCTAGGACAAACCCTGAATTTAGTGACAGCCATCAATATTCATTTTATGATGTAAACGGCATACTGACATGTTAAATGGATAACGTGACAGCCTCTTTAAAGCCTGGTAGGACTTGTAAGGGAGCACTCAGCCCTTGCGCCACTCATCTCGTCTCCATGCTCGCTGTGCAGGCTGATGCTGAGGTCTTATCTGTAATGCCAGGTTTGTCTCACCATGCTCACTCCCTCGCTCTGCTTCTTGTGAGTTTCTGGCACAGGTTCAAAAAACGCTTCGTCAAATGGTGGTGGTGGTTGGTGCACTGCCCAGACATGTGGTGCACTGGTTAAAAACTGGAAATAATTTGGTTCAAATTAACATTGCAGATGGGAAGAGAGAGGCTTGGTGTATGAGAAACACGCTGACACTCAAAATGGCAGGATAAGGCAGTTATATGATGGTTTTTCTTTAGACTCTCCATCATCATGGAATCTGCCTGTCTGACGGTCTTGGCCTACGTTATATCTTTGGTGTTTTTCAAACATCTGTACAACACCCTGAGGTTCAGTTGACGGCCTATGCAGGCACATAACTTGAAACGGTTGTGAGGGGGTGACTAAGTTCAGAAAAGTGGGAATTTGTCCAAAGGGAAGAAGTACTTCAGAGTCCTTGACTTGTGAAACTACCACTCACAGTAGGACACAGATCCGCAATGTTTAGGGTGCTTCCATCAAAGTTAATGATTAATTCAACAGAGTAATGTTCTGCCACTCCTAATGTTCCGAATGACATTGTTCGAAAAATAGAGCCAATGAATACATGCCATGCAGATTAGTGTTCTCGGTGTTTATTGCACTGTTTGCCTGTTGCATGCAATTGTATGCACACATATGCAGGCAAAAACACGTTACTAGTGCCTGTCTGCTGATTTTCATTTATTTTCACCCGCTTAATCCGAGCCATGACCTATGCATGCCATAATAAACCTTTACCCTGACCCTAACCTGAGTCTTACCGCTAACTCTATGGCCGGCAACATAAAAAAAAACTGGGCACAATGAATGTTATCATCTAACTGGCGATCTCACCATCAACCCAAAACTAAATTAGAACTGTTAAGAACTAATAAACTATTAAATTGACATTTCACCAAATAGGGACATGTGTATTGTTTCTGTGAAAACACCAGGGATAATTAGATTTAGGTCTTACCAACGCAATTAAAAAAAATCTTATGCCTTCGCTTCCATTACGATTATTTTGCGCGCAATTACAGCATCTGATTTGATCGCTGATGTCAGTCGTCTTCGCCATAGAGTTAACAACACTGCCATCTTGTTGCCAAGTGTGAACTGCAAAACAATGTGTGAAGGCCACTTATACACGAACTAGACAAATATTAAATAAAATGGATTTAAAGGCTAACATGCTACCGACGTCAATTTTACATTCATACTTGTCGAAACCGACAGGAAGTTTGTTAAATATGTCAAGACTAGAAGTTTTCAGTTATCCCTTTCTATGCATCAGTTTGAATACGGAACTCATTGCAGCTGCGCTCACATCCGGGGCAACCGGAAGTTATTACCTATATTCAGGGTCATATTGTTGTGCAAATATGTCGCTGCCCTTATATCATTTTACCGACGCTAAAGACAAATTTACGGTGAGAAAAAGACTCCGTTTTCTACGGTATTTAAAACTGCCCATCTAATTGCATGTTATTTTTTATGTATACCATTCCGTAGGCTTGTTTTTCCTCGGATCTGTGGTTTCTGGCTCATAGTTAACGGTGTTAGCTAGCTTACCCAGCGTTTCGCGTTAGCCTAGCAAGATAACACTAAACTCACTATGCAGCATCCTCGCACGTCACTTGTTCTCACGTTTACTTTTAAATACATACACAGGCTTCGGCCAGACGCGCTCTGGCAGCAAAGACCAGCAAACATTTGATAAATGCTTTCAACCAGATACCTGGAAAGTAAGTAACCAAGCGTTTTTTCAAGTGGCAGCAAGAATACAGCGGCTGTCCGTTAACGGGTGCAGCATGAACGCTTTCTCACCCTTGTGCCTTCCATGTCACCTCCACTTGCAGTGAGACGGAAAAGAAAACCACCCTTGACCAAGCTTTGAGAGTGGTCCTCGGGGAGCAGAATGTAAGTAAATATACATCGTTCTACTTGCACGTTACCTGGTGTAATTGAATTACCTTCTGGCCTAACTCGAATATTTGCATTCTCTGCAGGTTGAACAGAAAACAAGCTGTGATGACTACTTGTCTCTCATTGATCTCAGTATCGATGCAGCTACAGAGGGTAAGGTACTCACTTGATTAAAAAAATACATTGGTTTACTTGGATGATGTGTTTCTATCCCAGTATGTCATCTCCCACTTTGAGGGTAACTCCTTCCCAGTTGAATTATTTGCTGCTTATGAACTACATATCTAATGTTTGAGGTGAAGTGATCAATGGGCTGCTATGTCATGAAGATTTTTCTTCCCCTCCCTTCTCCATGCAGGTATCTGTTCCGCCACAACTCCCTTCCTCTTGCTGGGGGATATACTGGACTGCCTTCCTCTTGACCAGTGTGACAAGATATTCTCTTTTGTTGAGGAAAACGTCTCCACCTGGAAATCGGTAATTAACACTTTTGGCTTCTCTGTAAAAGCACCTGACGTCTTTCTCCAAGATCATCAGTGTTTGTTGAAGTTGCCTTTTGTTTGATTGTACTACATGTTTTTGCTCCCCCATCTCCTCTCAGAACTCCTTTTACACAGCCGGGAAGAACTACTTATTGAGGATGTGTAACGGTAAGGATCTTATCGACTGCTTGTCACAATTACGAAAGACCTTGCAGTTTTTAAGGGTTTAATTGTTTGTGAAACACCTCTCCATCTTGTTAGATCTCTTGAGGAGGCTGTCTAAATCCCAGAATACTGTATTCTGTGGGCGAATCCAGCTTTTTCTGGCCCGCCTTTTCCCCTTGTCTGAGAAATCGGGTAAGAGAACAATTTGACTTTTTGTCTTTTACAGGAAATCTTGCTAAATATTTCAGTAGTGACTGCTGAGGGAAATAAGCAAATTTTTACCTCTCTGCTATTGTGCCCCACAGGGATCATTAAAGTTTATCGAAATTAACATAATCCAATCATGATAACTATCGGCATACATACAGATCAGAGGCTCAAACATGATTTTTCACACACTATCTGTCATAAAACTTTAACAGTCTCTTAATATCAACTGGTGATTTATATAATTTTGTTATTATTACATTATATATAATATATATTATAATTTTATTATTATTAGTTTATTTAATTATATAGTTGAGGTATATGCTTATCTTAACCATACTTCGATGGCCCGCCATACTCACAATTAAAACCTAATACCCAATCACTGAATTGGGAGGGAAAAAAAACATTCCCAAAGCTCTATAGTAGGTATGAAATTGATACAGCCTTGTGCCCCACATGTTACTCATCTCTCTGTTCTTGGACATAATGTACGTCCTGCTACTTAACATTTGTTTCCAGGTCTCAATCTCCAGAGCCAGTTTAACCTAGACAACATCACGGTATTCAACAAAAATGAACAAGAGAGCACTCTTGGACAAAAGGTACAGTAAGGGGGGAGGCAGGTCACGAGAATAATTTTTATTATCTTACGTCAGGTTTTGCATAAATGTGTTAATTGTTGATGTAAACCCTGTGTAGCATACAGAAGAAAAGGAAGATGGCATGGAGGTAGAGGAAGGAGAAATGGGGGAAGAGGACACACCTGCTCCATGGTCAGTGATACAGTGGTTGTGTTAGAATATACCGCAATGGTTTTAATGTTTTTTGATAGGCATCATATCACGGTTGTCAGTATTTCTGAATAGAAACCATATCACAGCCATGTACCATTGCTTATGCAACAAAATGTCATCTATCTATCTATCTAAACCTTTAGTTCCATTCCAATCGACTACAACTTGTACAGAAAGTTCTGGACCCTGCAAGACTACTTCAGAAACCCTGTGCAGTGTTATGACAAGTTCTCTTGGATGACGTTTCTCAAGGTAAAACATCTGTAATTCGCACAGGCATTTTGTGTTTTGCTCCTTAATTCTTGCTGATTCATTTGATTGATATCCTCTAATCGTTGCCCGCACATATACGTTACTTCACTATTAAAAAGTACCATTTTGGAATACTGAGATCACAACTCTGTCCTGTACAGTATTCAGATGAGACCCTGGCAGTGTTTAAGAGCTACAAGCTGGATGACATGCAGGTATCAAAGAGGAAGCTGGAGGAGGAGCTGAGAACATCCGGAGGAGAACATGTCTACTTTGCCAAGTTCCTCACTAGTGAAAAGGTGAGAAATCTGGCCTTTTCTATTAAGACGGTTGATAGATAGATAGATACTTTGTCATACAGAAGATTTGTTTTTACCCCATGTATAGAGCCTCGCGTACAGTAAATACATGTGTACATAGTATCGATACCACACAACATACATTGAGGACGGGGAGACGACAATACATTAACACAATTGGAGGTTTAGTGAGTTTAGAACTAATGGCAGAAGGAACCAAGCTCCTTTTAAAGTGGGCCTGTCTCCAGGTGAGGGACCCTGTACATGTGATCAGATGGAAACGATGTGATGAATGGGTTAAAGGGGTGAGTGGGATCCTGAGTGATGGTTAGTGCTCTGTGTATCATGGCTGTGCTATAGGATGGGGTTGGGAAGGCCAATGATTTTGGATGCACTGTGCAAGATGCGGATGAGCTGGTTTCTACTGGTGACTGTTAAGATGGTGAAGAAACAGGGGGAGAAGTACAGTAGCATGGGCAGAATTGTACTTTTGTACAGTAACAAGAGAAGGTGAGGTTTGGCAGGAAGTGCCTTGAGTTTATGAATGACAGAGTCTTTGGTTAATCAGTTCAACTGAGGTCTTTCAGTGCTTACACTGTAGGAAGGATGAGCAAGCTACAGAGCAGGGGGATTCAACTCAAGCTACCTGACAAGTATGAATCAAATTTTGTTTACTCCACCAGCTGGAAGGCAGAAAGGCATCACCTGGGTGTTTAATTACTTGAAACAGCTAAATATGATTTTTGATTGGTTTGGATTACCAGGTTTACAGGTTGGTGTGTGTGTGGGGGGGGGGTCTGCTATCACATCCAGTGAAGTCTTTTTTCTTTTCTTTTTTAAACATCATGAAACTACGTCGTTACAGCAATGGATGTCTTTTTCACGATTTAAAGTTCATGTATAACTTTTTTTCCCTGTTGCAGGAATTTATTTTTACAGTTCTGTTGTGAATATTTAAAAGCAAACAGGGGGTTTACCAATATGACCAAACTCCAATGGAACGCTGATATGCATACATTTAACTGCAAAAAAGACTATGATGTCATTGTCAGGAATGTAGTGGTGCTGAAACAATTAGTTGATTAATTGATTAGTCATTCTGATTTATGGCCTAATAAAATTAATACTTTGGGAGTTTTGTTTTTTGGCTGCTAGTCAGATTAAGTAAACAGTTGTAAGACACCTCTTTGGGCTTTGGGAACTTGTGATGGGCATTGGATGACCTAAACAATTAATCAAAACAATTGATAGATTAATCGAGAATGAAAATAATCTTCAGTTGTAGTCTTACTGTGCAGTTGTCATTCACAACTGGGTTCTTAACTGAGATGTTACCGCTGGACTCAAGTTTTTTTTACAGTAGTTACATTGCAACTGTCCAGTAATGCTTCAATTGAAGAGCTTTATATTTGTGCAGATTTTTCAATAGATACTGTTGTGTTGTTTGTATTCCCTCTCATTTCTCCCATCCCTCTGCTTGTGTGTCTGTGTCCTTTACCTCCAGCTGATGGACCTGCAGCTCAGTGACAGCAACTTCCGGCGGCACATCCTCTTGCAGTACCTCATCCTCTTCCAGTATCTGAAGGGCCAAGTCAAATTCAAAAGGTGAGGCTATGTGTTCAGCCATGTGAAACAGCAAGCACATTTTACAGATGCCCTATCTGAGGTCACAGAAAGCAGTAGAAGAATTGCAGTCAATCCACCCATCAGCTTTTGAAATTTGGTCTCCTTTTATCTTGATCATCTAACAGCTCCAGTTGCATTCTGAATGATGACCAGACAACGTGGATCGAAGAGACGACCAAACTGGTCTACCAGGTCAGTCACAAGTCAGGTGGCCAATTTTGATCATGCATTGTTGTTGTGTTCCTTTGAAACTCCATATCAGTTTTGCTCCGTTACTGGATCTATATGACCTTTGATATGCTTGCACAGCTGTGAACATCCTTGATTGACCAAAAGTTGAAAGGAGCGTTGTTACAAACAAGAAGGCCAGTCTCCTGGCTGAGCAAGACTGGAAAGTCATAATACTGATGATGAAATAACACATTTTTGTTTTGATGGTGTTTCTGTTTTGTGTTAGTCTTTAAAATCTAAGTCTGTAGTAATCCAGGTTAATTCCTCTCAATTTGCTCTTTGGCTAGGTAGTGTATTCCTACAACCTCCTCATTATTTGCTCACAAATGCCTGAAATAGTAGTGTAGGAATAGACTTAAGCAAATATGTGGAACAGCTGTGATAGACTGGCAGCCTGTCCAGGGTGTCTCCCCCGCCTGCTGCCCAGTGATCGCTGGGATAGACTCCAGCATCCCTGCGGCCCTGTGTAGGATAAGCGGTTTGGATAATGGATGGATGGGAATATGTGGAACAGTTCAGATTTCAAGAGTTTTTAATTATGTAGGACATGAATCAAATGTTTTGTTTTTTTTGAGCTGTGCAAATTAGAATTTTCTCCCTTCTTCACTTTTGTTATTCTTGCTGTTTCTGGTGTACTCATACCTAACACAACTAGCTGTTCTTTCTCCTTCCTTGCCCCCGTTAGAACATAGTTGACGGGCTCCAGCAATGTATGGCTTTTTGTGATGAGAAATGGCTTCTTTCATAGTAACCTCCTAGCTGCCATTTACTTCCTGAAATGAAAATTACTTGTGACAAAGGCTGAGAGCCCTTATTGGAGTTCATCAACAATAAATCACATGCGTTATTCAGTTTTTCTTTCATGCACTTTGGGGTGCTGTATTATAAGTAAATAAGAAAAAAAATCAGTTAAGACTAGAAATAATGAAGTGAACACTTGTAATCGAATAAAAATATTAAATTCAGATAAGACACAACTGAAAGAGAATCCAAATGTATAATTCTGTGGCAATTTGTTACCTTAAAAACAAAGGTGAATTAAATTCTTCCATATCAGAGCATATCTCTGTTTATGTATCATTATATGAACCTTTTCTCATAACAAAAATTGAAATGGACACACAAAGCCTAACTGATCTGTAACCTTTTCCCTCTATTAAGCTGCTGAGAGAGATTCCTCCAGAAGGAGAGAAGTTTGCCACCATGGTAGAGGTAGGTCTCACCACCGTGAATGATCTGGTGGAATTGTATTTGGTCAAGTGTTTGTCCATGCTGATATGCTGTCCTTAAAGTTGCTGTTATATCTTTGTCTCATTCCCTGATAAATTCTTTGATCTCTGACAGCATATCCTAAACACAGAGGAAAACTGGAACGCTTGGAAGAATGAGGGATGTCCAAGTTTTGTTAAAGAGAGGTATGACAACGTGATGAAACAAACCCACTCATTTACTGTTTCAGTTGTTTGTTGAACATAGGAAAACATCAGGGAACAAAGATGCCCACTGGCTGTTTTATTTTCTCCCTCCCACAGGACATTGGATGACAAACCCAAGAGGCCAACCAGGAAAAGACAAGCTCCGGAAGATTTCCTTGGAAAGGGCCCGGACGTCAAGATCTTCATGGGAAAGTAAGCAGTTAATTTGCAGGGTAGGCAGTAGCGTGGCGTGGTTATCTTGGAGACTGATCTTTAAACAGCAGGCTTGTATTCAGGTCCTTGTGACTACAAGCATGTGCTGTGTTTAAGGTGGGAGACAATAAATCCTTACTAGCTCAAATTGGGCTGTTGTGTAACAGCCACTGCTTTATGACTTCCCTTTTTAGGTCCAATAAGTGAAAAGACAAATTTTGTTGGATAACGCCAGTAAGAATGTACAAGAATTAATGAGCTAAAGCCTATCAGATGTGTTTCTATTGCATAGATTCTTGTGTGTTGTTTCATAGTGACGAGCTGACCAGGCTGTGGAACCTGAACTCGGACAACATGGAGGCCTGCAAGTCAGAAAGCAGGTCAGTGGTTCTTGACAAGAATTTTTCTAGGTCAGGGTTTCTCAAACGTACCACTGAGGGTCAAGAGTATACAAGCAAGCACTACACCATCTGATTTTGGTCATCAGTCTTATCTTTATTGAGAGGGGTAAGCCAGTCAGTGAATTCAACTGGTGCAGTGTTTGGTTTGACTTACAACCTGTAAACTTGTGACCTTCAGTGGTATATGATTGAGAACCACTGACCTGGTCAATGAGCCACCTTGTTGCCTGTTGCATTTGTTTTACATTATTGGCCTTCTCAGTCTTTTTTTGTGTTAATAAAGATTTTGACATATTTTGCTTCTAAAATAGGTACTGAGGTGGAACGATTATATCTTACATATCTTAACGTTATATGGTTAAATGCTAAACTGTCTTATAACGATAGTCTCCTCTGGCCAATATTTCATCTTTTTAAATGTGTGTCTGCAGATGTTTAATTTTTAAGATTTTTTTTTTTTACCTTGAATTTTTGGGCAGATTTTAAAAGTTTACCGAGTGTTGTTGTATGATAGCCAGTAGGTTAACATGTTAATATCTTCCTTTCAGGGAATTCATGCCATCCCTGGACGAGTTCTTTGCTGAGGCCATTGAACAAGCTGACCCAGCTAATATGGTAGAGGAGGAGTACAAGTACGTCTGCACTTCAACTGTTCCAGAGTCTTGTGAAACTAGACATTTTATTATGTCCAAATGCACTTTTTAAAATCAAAATGAATCTGAGACCTTTAACTCAAATGGGAAGACTATTTATACACCGATCAACCAAAATATTAAAACCAGTGACAGGTAAGTGAATAAATATCTCGTTTACAGTGGCACCTGTCAAGGGGTGGGCTATATTAGGCCGCAAGTGAACAGTCAGTTCTTGAAGTTGATGTGCTGGAAGCAGAAAAAATAGGCAAGCATAAGGATCTGAGCAGCTTTGACAAGGGCCAAATTGTGACGGCTAGACGACTGGGTCAGAGCATCTCCAAAACAGCAGGTCTTGTGAGGTGTTGCTAGTATGCAGTGGTCACTACCGAGCAAAAAAGGGTCCAAGGAAGGAGAACCGGTGACAGGGTCATGGTTGTCCGAGGCTCACTGATGCGCACGGGGAGCGAAGGCTAGTCCATTTGGTCCGATCTCACAGAAGCACTACTGTAGCTCAAATTGCTGAACATTTTAAATGCTTGCTATGGTAAGATGGGTGTCGGAACACAGTGGATCACAGCTTCCTGCATATGGGGCTGTGTAGCCACAGTCCAGTCAGAGTGCCCATGATGACCCCTGTCCACCGAAAGCCCCTATAATGGGCACATGACCATCAGAACTGGACCATAGAACAATGGAAGAAGGTGGCCTGGTCTGTAAATCATGTTTACTTTTACATCATGTGGTCAGGTAGGTGCATGTGCGTCGTTTACCAGGAGAAGAGGTGGCACCAGGATGCACAATGGGAAGAAGGAAAGCTGGCAAAGGCAGTGTGATGCTCTGGGCAATGTTCTGCGGGGAATCCCTGGGTCCTGGCATTCATGTAGATGTTACTTTGACACATGCCACCTACCTAAACATTGTTGCAGACCAGGTACACCTCTTCAAGGCAACGGTATTCCTTGATGGCAGTGGCCTCTTTCAGCAGGATAATTTGTCCTGCCACACTGCACGCATTGTTCAAGAATGGTTTGAGGAACGTGACAAAGAGTTCAAGGTGTTGCCTTGGCCTCCAAATTCCCCAGATCTCATCTGATCAAGCATCTGTGGGATGTGCTGGAAAAAAACAAGTCTGATTCATGTGGAGGCCCCACCTCACAACTTACAGAACTTAAAAGGATCTGCTGCTAATGTTTTGACGCCAGATACCAGAGGACCACCTTCAGCGATCTTGTGGAGTCTATGCCTCGATGGGTCAGAGTTGTTTTGGTCGCACAACAGGAACCTATACAACATTAGGCAGGTGGTTTTAATGTTTTTGTTGATCGGTGTATAAATGCAATGTGTAATGTTTGCTCGATTTCCTGTGAATCTCTGTAGGGTTGTGCGGAACTCCAACTATGGCTGGCGTGCTCTGAGGCTGCTGTCTAGAAGGAGTCCCCACTTCTTTCAGCCAACCAACCAGAAGTTCAAGAGCCTGGCTGACTACCTGGACAGCATGGTTAGCAAATTGGCCAAAGAGCTGCCGGTGAGCTCAAATTCTTTGTCATAACTAAGCTGTCTGTGCCAAAAAACTACATGTACACGCCAATATACACAAGCCTTATGTAAAGACAGCATGGTGCACTTGAATGCTGTCAACTAACTCGTCGATGTTGTGATGACTTTTTTTTTACATGTAGAAGGACATCCCCTCTGAGGAGATTAAAACAGGAGAGGAAGATGACGATGACAACTCAGACAATCTTCTTAAAGAGAGCAATGACAGTGAGTTCTTGAAAGTAACATTTGAAACTCTCATTACCTTCTGCTGCTGTTCTCACCCACACCATCACCTGCTTTAGTTTACTAAGACGCCAAGAGACCAATTCAAGTCTGTATTCACGATTGTTCATAATAACAGAAGTCAAGTTTTGCTGTTGTGGTAATTATGAATGTCTGCAACTTGGCTGCAAATGTTGTTATATCTCCCACAATTCCTGTGTTATAGAAATCCTTGTTCAAAAATGTGCAACAGAATCTGCACTTGTAAGTGGATTTTGTGTGGAGTAATAACAAACCAAAAACCCAGATTGTATTGACAGACACTTGTTCCATTTCCTCTGCATTCTGTCTTCTGTCCAGGTCCAAGCATGCAGAGCAAGCTGGTGACAAACCAGCAGATGGATGAGCTAGCAGCCAAACTGGGTTCGCAGTGGAAGACTCTGGCCAGCCAGCTGGAGATGAAGGCGGCAGAGTTGCGAGAGATCGAGACAGACAGTGAAGACGTTGACATGCAGGCCAAACTGCTGCTAGTGGCCTGGCAGGACAGAGAGGGAACTCAGGCTACTGTGGAGAACTTGGTCACAGCCCTCAATGCAGCAGGATTCTCCCAGTTTGCCGACAGCCTCAATGAGGCTTAATTTAGATCATCAGCAACCTTTGTCATTTTGTAATTATACCGAATCTTTTGTCCCAAAACAAACATTTTTGTATGTTGTGATGTCATAAAGCGTTACTGTTTTTATGTAGGAAGTTCAATAAAGGTTTTCTAATAAACATCGTTTTGCTCAAACATGTTTTTCCAAGTTAGTCAAAGAAAATGACATTGGGTATAAGTTTATTTTAACCATCTATGAAAAGCCATCAGTCAATAACTTATTACAGAGTGTGTTGATGGTTTGAGGTTTTACAGTGTGGCGGGGAAATTGCATGAAAAAGTGAAGCATAGCATGTCAGAGCATAAATTCAAAAACTCTGAAGTCAATTCCAACATCGACAATAATACATAAGGCTTATCAAACCTTGGTTGGATCTCAAGTCTTGCGCTCATTTAACCGCAAACGGCTCTCCGCTTTAAGTCAGCCTACACTCATTTCCCCCAAAAACAGCATTGAAGAAGAATTGAGGGAAGGACGTCATCCCTGTCATTGTGGAAAAATTCCAGGAGATGATGCAAGCCAGGAATACCGACTCAAAAGAAAAAAAGACCTGAGATTGAAGCCCAACTTAACCAGAGCGTCGACTAGTGAACAAAAGCCCAACTTAACCAGAGGGTCGACCAGTGAACAAGAGTGTGATCTTACTAGCAAAAAATAAGAAATCCATGATACAAGTGACTAAGAAAGATACAAGCCAGAATGTCTCCAAGGACAATTACTTGGCCAAGAATTTCTTTACAAGTTGATTACAAAGCAATACTTTGCTTCTATGACATGAGCACCTCCTCAAAGGCTTTAAAAAACATACAATGTGTACAAAACATTTAATGAAACTGCAGGGCTAAGACTTCAAACCTCTTTTCAAGGATCCAGTCCAGAGATTGCCTCTTAAAATTTGCAAATCTTGCTCTAGTAGAATACCTAACTCCATTTGACAATTTGTTTTACAAGCATGTGTCAGTTACAAAAAAATGAAAAAAATAAAAGTCATTAAAACTTTAAAGTCACCCAAATTTATTGCACATCTATGCAGACAGTGCTTGGAAATGGCAAATTATGTGTTGGATGTTGTATTTTTCTTATTTGACCTCTGTGGCTACTGTCCCTCTTCAAGTACTTCCAGTCGTCGGGGGCCGTAGAGCAGAACGTACGCTATATGCCAGTCTCCACCGCCAGACAGTCGCAAGATATCCTCTGGAGAAACCACACTCACCTTGTCATCGTCAAACTTAACCCATTCATCTGTGTGAAGGTGATGTTGGTAAAAAAAAAAAAAAAAAAAAGCCAAGTTAATACCCATTTTTCAACTACTCTCCAAAACATCTAGTTTCCCTTACTTATAGATGACACACCCTAGTTCTTGCCATTGTATTCTGTGCATTGTACTGCACCATTTAACTGTATCATCATTTTACTATGTTTTACGCACACTTGATTAACACACCTTCAGCCACACATGGGAGGACTATTTGGTGAAATCAGCTGGTGTAGTGTTTAGATGGAATGAAAACCTGTGTACACACGGCCCTCCAAGGCACATGGATAAACAACCACAGATTTACACTGCTGTATGTTCTTCTGATTGGACTTTGTTGTTCTTATAGTTGAGCCGTTCCGTTCCAGTTATACCATTACATGATTGAATTCCGATTTCAAATAACAAAATTAACCAATTACAAGGTAACCTTTGGTGTTCAGAAAGGCACTAAAACAATATCAGTTGGCAGCCCCACTCTCGCAGTAAGCTTTTACGGTTCTGTGCAGAGGAAAAACGCTGCCGATAGGACAGTTATGTTCACTGAGTGATATGCTGCAGCTTCTGACTGGCAATGAACACACAGCACAGTAGAGGTTACCTTCTTTCCTCTTGACCCACCCCACGTAGTGACCTGAGGAGCTGGAGCGGCCCTGGTGCGTCAGCACTGCCTGCAGGTCATAGTAGCCGCTGTTGTTGGAACCAAGGTCTACAAGGGAACAAACAGTATTGTGACATGGGTATAAGCAGCACATTAAGTCACATTAATTGGATATAAGCACATTAAGAGTGCAACAAGCCTTTGAGGTGTATTGTATGGAGCCAGATATCTACAAATTAAATACATGCAGAGAAACAAATCAATGCAGAGAACATGACTTATCATATTTTACAAACAAGTACAGTAAACCGCAAATGTCTTTTCATAGACATAAATACCTATCAATCTGTATCTTAAGAAAAAAAATCCACAAACCATTTACTAATGAATTGGCTCACCTTCGTTTGCAAATATAGCAGCAAGCCCAAGTCTTCAATGCACAAATGGCCTTCCCCCCAGCAAATGAATTATTCTTATTCATTTCGGCCAATCATGTCACAATTTTCTCCGCATCATCAGTTGTCATCCTGTTCACCAAATACGAGGGGGGCCATGCAAACAAGGCTGACAAAATGTGTAAGGAGGCATCACATAAGTAGCCAACATTTACAAAGTAAGGAAGGGGCATTATTGAGTTAGTGTATAAAATTGCATTGCCGAATTTAAAGAGCAACTACACCCTAAACCACTTTAGTGAGTCTGCTACCATCTTCAGGCGAAAAACCATGAACAAGCAATGACAAAAGTCAATAGGTTTGTCAGTGTTTGTCCATTAGCGCACCTAAATCAATCAGAGCCATCACTGATGTAATAATATGCAGCTGTGTTTATTCTACTATGCTTACGTCACTTGGTCCAAAGTTCAGCCTAAACACTTACAGACGCTTTTCACCTTTAGATGGGAGCAAAGTCACTAAAGTGCTATAGGTCAAAGAAGGTTGAATCAGTTCATCTGGATTCAACGTTGTATCCAGATGGACTGATTCAACCTTCTTTGATTTTCTTGCCTGGATTACTGAGCATGCATCAAGACATAAAGTGCTATAGGGTTTAGGCAACGCTGAAACTTTAACAATCTTGCCATGCACTGTTAGCTGGGACTGGAAAAGCTTAGGTGTGGACTTTATCTTCAACTGCCCAATTATCTGTTTAAAATCAAGTGGGCGTCCAGGTAGCATAGCGGTCTCTTCCATTGCTTACCAACACAGGGATCAGCGGTTCGAATCCCCGCGTTACCTCCGGCTTGGTATTGGTTCAGTGTATTGACGATATTAATCTATGGGTGTCAGAGAACTTTTTACAACTGAACAAAGACAAGACAGAAATACTTTTGGTGCAAAGACTCAGAGACAGAATTGCAGCTCATCCCAGCTCACTGTCTCTGGAGTGCAAAAGCGAAGCTAGAAATCTCGGTGTAATCATAGACAGTGATCTAAATTTTAAGAGCCACATCAATCATCTCATAAGATCAGCCTTCTACCATCTTAAAAACATTTCAAAAATTGTTGTCCACGGTGGTGTAGCGGTCTAAGCATCGGCTTTGTGTCGATGCAGTTGCCCACTGAGGATCGGGGTTCACGCCCCGGTCTCGTCAGATCCGACTATGGCCGGACTCGATGAAGCAGCAGTAATTGGCAACGCTGTCTTCGGGAGGGGGGCGGAGTCGGCTTGTGTTCGTCACATGAATACGTCTCTGTGTGTGTCAGAAAAAGCAGCGGTTCGGCCTGGATTCACCTTGTCACAAAAGTGGGGAGGCTTCTCCTTCGAGACTGCCGGCCAGAGAGACACAGTTGGCAAACGCACGCAGTACGAGGGTGGGTGTTTGAACTAAAAAAATTTAAAAAATAGGGATCGATCGGCCACTAAATTGGGAGAAAAAGGGAAAAATCAGAAATAAATGTATAAAAAAAATTTTTTTTTCAAAACTAAGGGGCTTTCTATCAAAATCAGACTGTGAGAAATTAATCCACACATTTATAACAAGTAGACTAGACTACTGCAATAGACTATTTACTGGCCTCTCAAAATTAGTTGTGCACCAACTAGTTAATTCAAAATGCGGCAGCACGTGTTCTCACCGGAACTAAAAAGTAAGAGCACATTACACCTGTTCTTAGATCTCCGTATTCGCTCCCCGTCAAAACTAGAATTGATTTAAAAATTATGTTAATTGTATACAAAGCGCTAAATGGCCTTGCACCACACTATATAAAGACATATTATTTACAAACCAGCAAGAACTCTCAGGTCCAATGGCAGTGGTCTTTTAACCATCCCTCGTGCTAGGTCTAGAGCAGGGGAAGCTGCATCTTCTATTTACCCCCCAAGTAGATGGAACACCCTGCCTGAGGACCTGAGAGAGGGCCCCCACACTGGACACATTTAATAGCAGGTTAAAAAACCTTACTTTTTAAAACAGCCAACAGCTAAGCTCTTACTGTTTGAGTGTGTTTTATATATTTGGCTATTTTTATATATTCTGCTCTGATGTTACTTTTAACTAATCAGTGTTTATGGCACTTTTATTTATTTTACTAACTCCGTTTTAAACTTGTCTGTACTTTTATAAAATTTGTACTTTTTTGTGAGTAGGGAGATTTTATTGTTTTATTGTGTGAAGCACTTTGTGTTACATTTTTTTGCATGAAAAGTGCTATACAAATAAAGTTTGATTGATTGATTGAATTAACTCTGTACCTACAGTGCCTATAAAAGTATTCACCCCCAGGCGTCCGGGTAGAGTAGTGGTCTATTCCATTGCCTACCAACACGGGGATCGCAGGTTCAAATCCCTGTGTTACCTCTGGCTTGGTCAGGCGTCCCTACAGACACAATTGGTCGTGTCTGCGGGTGGGAAGCCAGATGTGGGTATGTGTCCTGGTTGCTGCACTAGCCCCTCCTCTGGTCAGTTGGACTGCGGGACTCCCTCCTCTGCCAGTTAAAATATTAAAATATGTTAAATAACACCAAATAATTAATTACACAAGTATTCACCTCCCTTTAATGTGACCCACCTACATCACGACCGGCACAGCAAAATTGTGTGTATGAGCCAAAACATTATGACCACCATGTGCTGTCAAAATAGCGCTGAGCGCTGACCCACCGCAGCATGGACTCCACAAGACCCCTTAAGGTGTCCTGTGGTATCTGGCACCAAACTTTTAGTAGCAGATCCTTCAAGTCCAGCAAGTTGCAAGATGGAGCCGCCGTGGATCAGACTTGTCAGTCCAGCACATCCCACAGATGCTCAATCAAATTGAGGTCTGGTGAATTTGGAGGCCAGGGCGACACTTTGAACACATCATGTTCCCCAAACCATTCCCGAACAATGTGTGCAGTGTGTCAGGGCACATTATCCTGCTGAAAGAGGCCACTGCCATCAGGGAATACCATTGCCATGAAGGGGTGTACCTGGTTTGCAACTATGTTTAGGTAGGGGGCACATGTCAAATTGACGTCCACATGAATGGCCGAACCCAGGATTTCCCAGCAGAACATTGCTCAGAGCATCACACTGCCTCCATTGGCTTGTCATCTTCCCACAGTGCATCCTGTTGCCATCACTTCCCCAGGTACATGACGCACACGGACATGGTCATCCATGTGATCTAAAAAAATAGGGACTCATCGGACCAGGAGACCTTCCACGGCTCCAAGGTCCGGTTCCAACTCTCACGTGCCCATTGTAGAAGCGTTCAACGGTGGACAAGGGTTATCATGGGCACTTTGACTGGTCTGTAGCTAAGCAACCCCATACACAGCATGGTACAATGGGCTGTGTGTTATGACACACCTCTCATAACCATCATTAAAATTTCCTGTGACTTGTGCCACAGTAGACCTTGAGCCTGTGTAGATAGGTCTCCATCAGCTTTGCAAATCTTGATACTGTAATTTTTCCCCAAGTTTCTTTGCTAAGCTACCTGAGCACTGTCAGGTTGCATGGTGGTTGCATGGTGATTGACATGATACCCCATCTCTTCCAACTGCGAGGCCTACTCCAAGCCACTGTGGCTTTTTTGGACAAATATCAACAGAAACACGCTTTCATGTCAACATGAAACACAATTCTACAAATTAGTCTAAATGTATTACAGTTATTAAACATAAGAATTGATTGCATAAATATTCAATCCCTTCAAGTCACTATTTAGTAGATGCACCTTTGGCAGCAACTATAGCCTTAAGCCTTTGTGAACAGGTCTCTTATCAACTTTGCACATCTTGATACTGTGATTTCCCCCCCCCCTTTTTTTTTTTCTTTGCTAAACTGCCCAAACCATGTCAGGTTGCATGGTGATTTTGAATGAACAGCCTTTTTCCATGCCCAGCCACAAATTCTCAGTTGGATTGCAGTGTGGACTCTTGACTAAGCCTATCCAGGACATTAACATTGTAGTTTTTTTTTTTTTTTAATAAATTTATTTCTGATTTTTCCCTTTTTTCTCCCAATTTAGTGGCCAATCGATCCCTATTTTAATTCAAACACCCACCCTCGCACTGTATGCGTTCGCCAACTGCATCTCTCCGGCCGGCAGTCTCGAAGGAGACCGCCTCGCCACTTTCGTGACAAGGCGACTCCAGGCCGAACCACTGTTTTTCCGACACACACAGAGACGCATTCACGTGACGAACACAAGCCGACTCCGCCCCCCTCCCGAAGACAGCGTTGCCAATGATCGCTGCTTCGTCGCGTCCGGCCATAGTCGGATCTGACGAGACCGGGGCGCGAACCCCAGTCCCCAGTGGGCAACTGCATCGACACAGAGCCGATGCTTAGACCGCTACACCACCGCGGACGGTAACATTGTAGTTTTTAAGTCATTCGTGTGCAGCTTTGGCTATATGTTTGTTGTTGTTGTCATGCTGGAAAACAAATCCCAAGTCACAGTTCTCTTGCAGACTTTTCCTCCAGGATTTCCCTGTATTTTGCCGCATTCACTTTACCCTCTACCTCTGCCTTTGGCAGAGACGCATCCCCACAGCACGATGCTTCCATCGCCATGCTTCCGGTGGGGTTGATGTGTTTGTGATGATGCGCAGTGTTTGGTTTAGGCCAAACATCGCGTTTACTCTGATGGCCAAAAAGCTTAATTTTGGTCTCATCAGATCATAGAACCTTCTTCCAGCTAACTTCAAGAGTCTCCCACATACCTTCGGGCAAACTCTAGCTAAAATTTCATGTGGGTCCCCCCCCCACCCAACAGTGGCTTTCTTTTCGCCACTCTCCCATAACGCTACGACTGGTGATGAACCCGGACAACAGTTGTTGTATGCAGTCTCTTCCATCTCAGCCAATGAAGCCCATAACTCCTTGAGAGAAGTCATAGGTCTGTTGGTGGCCTCCCCCCTAGTCTCCTTCTTTGTCACGCAGTCTTTGAGGACGGCCTGCTCTAGGCAGGTTTACAGATGTGCCATGTTCTTTCCACTTCTTAATAATTGACTTAACTGTACTCCAAGGGATATTCAGTGACTCGCAAATTTTCTTGTATCCATTCCGACTTGAAGTTTTCCATAACGTTTTCACGGAGTTGCTTGGAGCGTCCTTTTGTCTTCATGCTGTAGTTTTTTTCAGGATACCGACTCATCAGCAATTGGACGTTCCAGATACAGGCGTATTTACACTACAACCCCTTGAAACACCTTGCTTGCACACAGGTGATCTCCATTTAACTAACTGTATGACTTCGAAAACCAATTGGCTGAACAAGTCATGTTTAAAGTAAGTCACATTAAAGGGGGTGAATACTAATGCAATCAATTGTTTTGTTTTTTATATGTGTAATTAATTTAGATAACTTTTTATTCATTCATTCATTCATTCATTCACTCATTCATCTTCAGCCACTTCTCCGGGGTCGGGTCGCGGTGGCAGCAAGTTAAGTAGGGCATTCCAGACGTCCCCCTCGCCAGCAACGCCCTCCAGCTCCTCCTGGGGGATCCCAAGGCGTTCCCAGGCCAGATTGGACATGTAGCCTCTCTAGCAAGTTCTGGGTCTACCCCAGGGTCTCCTCCCAGTTGGCCATGCCCAGTAAAGGAAGGCACCCAGGAGGCATCCTAAGCAGATGCCCGAACCCCCCAACTGGCTTCTTTCGATGCAAAGGAGCAGCGGCTCTACTCCCGAGCTCCCTTCGGATGTCCAATCTCTAAGGCTGAGCCCAGACATCCTGCGGAGGAAACTCATTTCAGCCGCTCGTATCCGCGATCTCACCCTTTCGATCACTACCCAAAGCTCATGACCATAGGTGAGGGTTGGAACGAAGACTGACTGGTAAATTGAGAGCTTTGCCTTTCGGCTCAGCTCCCTGTTCACCACAACGGTCCGGTACAACATCCGCATTACTGCTGATGCTACACCAACCCGCCTGTCAATCTCCTGCTCCATCCTACCCTCACTTGTGAACAAGACCCCGAAATACTTGAACTCCTTCACTTGAGGTAACAACTCATCCCCAACCCGGCCCGCTCCAGTGCACACTGGAGGTCGTGTTCTGATGAAGCCAACAAAACCACATCATCTGCAAACAGCAAAGATGCAATTCTGAGGTTCCCAAAATGGGCACACTCCTCACCTTGGCTGTGCCTTGAGATCCTGTCCATGAATATCACAAACAGAATCGGAGACAAGGGTCAACCTTGGCGGAGTCCGACACCCACTGAAAATGTGTTTGACTTTGTGCCAAGAATGCTGACACAGCTCTCACTTTGGTTATACAAGGACCGGATGGCTTGTAGCAACTGCACCGGTACCCCATACTCCCGCAGTACCCCCCCAGACTGCCCCGGGGTACACGGTCGTAAGCCTTCTCAAAGTCCACAAGACACACGTAGACTGGCTGGTCAAACTCCCATGCCCCCCTTAGCACTTTCGCAAGGGTAAAGACTTGGTCCGTTGTGCCACGGCCAGGACGGAATCCACATTGTTCCCCCTGGATCCGAGGCTTGACAATCGGTCAGAGCCTCCTTTCCAGCACCCTAGAGTAGACTTTCCCAGGGAGGCTGAGCAATGTGATGCCCCGATAATTGCAGCACACCTTCCGGTCCCCCTTTTCAAATATGGGAACCACCAACCCAGTCTGCCACTCCACAGACACTGTCCCCGACCTCCACACGACACTGAAGAGGCATGTCAGCCAAGACAGCCCAACAATGTTCAGAGCCTTCAGCATCTCAGGGCAAATCTCATCCACACCCAGCGCCTTGCCACCAGGGAGCTTCTTAACTACCTCAGAGACCTCTGCCAAGGACATGGGTGGGGTTTCCCTGAGTCTTCAGACTCTACCTCCTCCACTGAGGGCATGTTAGCTGGGTTCAGGAGCTCCTCAAAGTGTTCTTTCCACTGCTCGACAACATCCCCAGTCTGGGTCAACAGTTCCCCTCCCCGGCTGAACACAGCCGGAGTCAAGCCCTGCTTCCCTTTCCTGAGTCGCCGGATTGTTTGCCAGAACAAACTTTAGATCACTTTTTAGAGATCTGTTTTCATGAGTCTTTTCTGTTGATCAGTGTCAAAAAAGCCAAATTAAATCTACTGTGATTTAATATTGTAAAACAATCAAAAATAACTTCCGGGCGTCCGGGTAGTGCAGCGGTGTATTCCGTTGCCTACCAACATGGGGATCTTCGGTTCGAATCCCCGTGTTACCTCCGGCTTGGTCGGGCATCCCTACAGACCCAACTGGCCGTGTCTGCGGGTAGGAAGTGGGCATCCCTACAGACAGAATTGGCCATGTCTGCGGGTAGGATGTGGGTATGTGTCCTGGTCGCTACACTAGCACCTCCTCTGGTTGGTCAGGGTGCCTATTCGGGGGGGGGGGGGGAGAACTGGGGGGAATAGTGTGAGCTTCCCATGCGCTACATCCCCCTGGCAAAACTCCTCACTGTCAGGTGAAAAGAAGCAGTTGGCGACTCCACATGTATTGGAGGAGGCATGTGGTAGTCTGCAGCCCTCCCTGGATTGGCAGAGGAGCAGCGACCGGGACAGCTCAGAAGAGTGGGGTAATCGGCCAAGTACAGTTGGGCAGAAAAGGGGAGGGAAAAAAAACAAAAACATAATTTCCAAGAGGGTCAATACTTTTTACAGGCACTGTATGTAAGGATGGGTACCAAAACCTGGTATTAATTGGGCACCGGTGCTAAATTATTAAAGACCGTAGTATTGATAAGCTCCGACGTTAACAGTTCTGCTATCGGTATTGGAGAAATTAAGACAATAATTTTCCTCTTTAGTTAAGCTACATAAACTTTATCTTGCACCTTTTATCTTACCAACCCCATTTCTAATTTGCAATAAGATTAAAATATTTGTCTATGATGTATTCTCACTATTCTTAATGCAGAAGAGAGATCGCTCTCTCGGAGCCTGTTGTATGTGCGAGCTGAGGGCTGGGGCCAGCTCTCTTCCTCTCATATGCACACACACACAGCCTGCTCTTATTGACAATGGCGGAAAGAGAACTAAAAAGTCAGAAGTCTGGTTATACTTCACTACAGTCGATGCCGACAATGCTTGTTGCCACAAGATCAACAAGTCTTTTGCAAGCAAGGGCAGAAACACAAGCAACCTTTCGAAACATCTAGCGAAAGCACATAAAATACAGGCGGAGACATGCAGTTTTCAACTGCCTAGCTGGTAGTTCGTCCCTCGTTGCCCCATCCACCTCAGGTATGTTATGTATGCTAGCAGCCTTGAGCTCACACGGAGTTAACTAAATTATACAAACATGGGTTAATGATTAAAAGTAATGCTCTGTCCAGACATGAGAAAATAAAGCCATATTAATTCTGTTCTCAATTTGTTTTTTTCTCTTAAAGAAAAATAACAAAAAGAACCGATAAGAGTACTGTTAAAGTACCGGATTGATAAGCAGTATCAGTAAGAGTGGTAGTATCATTAAAATCTTAACGAGACCCACCCCCAAGTACACTCATTAACAATGTAGTTGCAAGATGCCTCCTTACACAAAGCCTTGTTTGTATTACCTCCCGCCATCAGGTGAACATGGTGGCAACTGATGATGCAAATCAAACTGATGTGATTGGCTGAAGTGAATACTCTTTGAAAATGTGCATTTGTGAATGAGGATTTGAGCACACTTCAACATTTGTCTCAAATACAAAAAAAAGTAAAGACGTTATCTGCAGAGTAATACAATCTAAATTTAGAAATTTATCCATGGAATTATTTTCTTCAGATACAAGTTGATAAGTATTGTATCCAGGAAAAGAAAGTTTGTGTTTTACTTACTTGTTTGTAAGATATGCTGGACAAGTGTCAATCAGGTTCTTTGCCTGGGTAAACTTGTTTTTGAAACTGAAAAATAGGAACTTTCCAAACCAACCTACCATCAGCGAATGAGAAAGGCTCGTATTTCACTTCTTTCCCTGTACCTGGCTTCTTCACCAACTGTCGCACACCCATAGAAAAAGAAACGAGAAAAATCAGGGAGAGACACCATAGAAAGCATAGCAATTATGCAATTATGAGGTAAACAGAGGGAGAAAAATGTTTGAATGGGTAGCCTGTTCACCTAACCTTCTTTTGATTTTGCTCTAGCTTTTTGTCTTCCATCTCCTTGAATTTTGACCTGACAGGCAACATTTTCTCTTGCAGCTCAGTGGTGCACAGCTCATAGACATCCAGTATGAGGGGAAACTTGACATCCTTAATAAACAAAACAATGGAATTTCAGGTAAGGCTTCAACTGACCCTTTATTGTGGGACATATCTTAGATAACCAATCACATTAGGCCTTACAGGCCATTGCAATTAAACACAAACCTTAAGGACTTTGGCATTGACAGACTCTTTTTCTTTGTAGAAAAAACGAACCATCTGAATTGTCAGGTAGGCAGGGAGACGGCTGAGTTTTGACTAGGAAGGTGCAAAGGAGATGAAGTTGTACAAGTTCAAAACATTTGGCAGTTTTGTCAATTATTTTCTTTCAAATACCAAATTAAGGGTGAATCATATTTGATTGAAAAAAAAAATCTTACAGATTTTATATATAGGGCATTTCTGTCCAAGGATGGAGACAATTTTGTGATTTCTTCTTGCAGTCTCTGGGAGGATGAAATAGATATGATCAGGTCCATGTTACTATGGAGACAGACAGAGCACTACTTTCTGTGAGTGAGAGTGTGTGTGTGTGTGTGTGTGTGTGTGTGTGTGTGTGTGTGTGTGTGTGTGTGTGTGTGTGCGTGCGTGCGTTAATTCCTTCCAAACTCACCAGCTCTCAGCAAAAACAAATTCATGTTTACAAATTGCCCACCTACCAGGGGTGCATTTGATTAACATTACTAGACACACATTAATTGCCACACATGTGGGTACATCACTTGCAAAGTGAGAAATTAAGTGATCTCGTTTTCTCCGAGTTGTTTCCAGCGTTCTCTGCTGCCAAGTCAGCTACATACCAGCCTTAGTCCTGTGGCCAGGTACTTGACCTCTTGGTTGATGAAGCAGCTGAGCTGGAGCTGGCTCTCCTTGCCCTTGGTGGGCTCTTCCTCTTCAGACTCTGTACATTTCATTCTGGGCAGGTAAGAGGTTAAGAAAAGACTGACAGAGTAGCACATACCAGACTCCTGGGAGAGCTTAGCTCATTCCTCCTTCATTTGGTTGTAATTCACACAAAATCCTTTGTGATGTGAATTAAGGGGTCCTTGCAATGGAAAATCAAAAACCCCTTTGTGTCATTAAGTTAAACCAGAGAACAGTTAGGTTAAATGACGTGACAGGTTAGAAGGATACGTGGTTTCATATTCCACACCGAAATACTGGTCAATAAAGTTCTTTGTAGAAGCAGAAGCAGCTCCGCTTTCAGAATCAGTCTGCATAAAGATAAAAATGGAAAATTTTGCACGGTCGTAGGTTGCATCCGCCATCTTAAGGTGCAAGACTAAATAGTAACATCAACTTTTGATCACAAGGTACTAGACAGTGACAAATGCATTTACCTCCATCGGAGTTTCTGGCTCTAGAGGCTCCAACTTCTGTTGAAGGACTCTCATCATTTGCAGCCAGCACTCATTGGCATCCTGGGAGAGGAGAAACAAAAAAGTAAACTAGTGAGAGACCATATCGTCACATAAAATCAAAGGCTGGCATCAGCATTTAAATAAAACCACTAATTATATTTAAAGGACCATACCGGTGTTTGTGTGTATTTTAGCCCACAGTGTTAAAACCGGTTACCACATTGATATGGCCTTTAAAGCTATGCTGTAAAATGTCTATAAAAAAGAAAATCTGTTTACTAGGGATGTCCCGATCCGATCTAAAGGATCGGGATCAGGGCCGATCCAGGCATTTTTTAAGAGATCGGATCGGATTGAGCAGAAAATAAATCCAATCTTTTGTTATGTTTTGCGACACCTCCGCTCAGTCCGCTGTCACGCAGCTGTCGTAAACGGGGAGCACAATTTGCGGCAGAATCAGGCATGACCAGGATGCAGCTAAAATGTCTGAAGTTTGGCGTTATTTTAAAATAGAAACTGAAAATAGCCCAACAGCCACTTGCAATGCAAGCATTTCGCGGGGCAGTTTTTGTAGAGCTGCGTACAATACCACTAACTTGATTAGGCACCTAAAAAAAACACGCAACGGAATTTAACGAGTTCACTCAGCTAACCAAGGCAAAGGCTGCAACGAAGCAACTCACACTGGAGGGTACTTTTAAAAAGGAGAAATTTCCTCCCGGCAGCGACAAGGCCAAAAAGATAACTGAAAAAGTCGCTGAATTCATCACTTTGGATGACCAGCCCATCGCTGTGGTAGAGGACACTGGTTTTCGCCATCTTTTGGAGCTGTTGGAGCCACGTTATGTCCTACCCTCCCGACACTACATGTCCTGCACAGCCCTGCCGGTGCTGTACAACAAGATTCGTGACCACCTACGAGGTCTTTTATCAGATGTGAAGGCTATTGCATTTACTACAGACATTTGGAGTTCTGATGATAGCCCTATGTCACGGCACACTGGATCGACTCCGCTTTTGAGTTGAAGTCTGCAGTATTGCATGAACATCCATTTCGCGAGTCTCATACAGCAGAGTATGTCAAACAGGTAATCGAGGAGATGCTGAACATGTGGGAAATAGACACGCATTTTGTGACTATTTGCACTAAGTGGAATAAGCTATATATTTTAGTTTGTTTACAATTACTTGGCTATTTTGTTAAAGAACAAATTAAAACCAGCGCTGCACTACAAGTGGACTTGTGATAAGAGGCATATTTATACTGTTTATTTTGAAAATAAATAAAAACCCATTAAGGAACAGCTTGGATGCAGGCATTTTCTTTCTTAATGCATTGCAGAGCTAGTCAATTGTCAAGCATATACATTGGATCGGTTATTCTAGGAAAATGTATCGAATCGGAAGATAGCAATATTAAATGATCGAAATCGGATCAGGGCTAAAAAAACTTGATCGGGACATCCCTACTGTTTACATTCTTTTCCCCATCAGAATACTTGAGCACATGTTGTTGATCCAAATGATAGTGATTGACATCAAAAAGGTGCAAAAGTGTGCACACAAACTCAAAACTGCCTTTTTGTGTCAGCTGCTCATACTCAAAACTGTTATTTAAATGTTTGCTAATCAGTCATGCTACTTTTTGAATGTCTAAACACAAGGCCCCAAGTTTAACACAAATTCATTCTCACAAATTTAATTATTGGTAGCAGTGGCTAGTCATGGTGTGCAAAGGCAGGGCAGAACTGCTTACCTGCTGGAGATACTGTCCCTGGTCTCCCTTTTCAGCAAACTGTGGAAAGGCCATGTGAAGGAACTGGAGTAAGATGATGGGTGGAAGGCTAGAGGAAGTCTTGTCCATGGTCTCATATAAGTCACGAAGGGCTGTGGGTTAGAGGAGAACACACTCATTGTCTATGTGTTTAGAAGTCAAAGAGATTGATATAGCTCTCAAAAAGTATTAAATCCAATATATGTTGTTCATGAGGGAATGTCCGGTAACCTGCTGTGATGTACTGGGATGGTGCATTTGCCCCTGAGGGTCGCAGTGCACCTGAATACCTGTAGGGGGAGACAGACAATTTTAACAGGAGCCAAGTTTCCTTTATATTAGTGTAGGTGCAGTGGCCTCTCACAGCTGGAAAAATGCAGCTGTGGCTACAAAAATAAATACAATGAAAATACATCCCCTGTGCCTTTTTTCAGATGACACCAAATGAGACATAAATATTCAATATGCTGTGATAAACTAATGTAACATTATGCTGGCTTTGAGCATATCATGGAATGTTTTTTTTTTAATTGAATGAGAATTATCATACTGTCCCTGATGACTTGCATTGCAATGAAGCTGACAAGCAGGAGCTGCATGTCCAGTATGGAGTACAGGATGGATGAATGTGAAAATGAAATCTTATCGGCTGACATTAGGAACTGACAAAAATATGAACCTTCTTTGAAAATTCCAAACTATCCCTGCAAACATTCCTAGTTTTTTACCGACAATAAAAACAGGCCTTCTATTTTTAAAGTTTTCTGATACAGTTTAGAGCTTGGTAATAAAAATAATCCCACCTTTTAAGGGAAGATTTAAGCTCTGGCACAGAGCGCAGACACTGCACTGTAGCATTCATATAACAGGTGTTACCCAAGTTTGTTAGCCCACAAGGCAGCTCCATCTGCAAAACATAGGGAAAATTATATTTAATGCTTCTGAAGAGGACAACAAAACGTTTCCCTTACCACAACCAAGTGAATGAATTTAAAGAAATAATGGCTCATTGTATAGCCTAACATTTAAACTGCTTGGCATTGTTACAATGTGATTGTTTTCAATCAAAAACAAAACAGACTCATTGAAAGAGCCATCTGAATGCAGAATATAGTGCAGACCAGTGCAGTACACAAGAATTACATTTTCTCTTAGTCAACTTGTAGTATTCAGTCTAACTCACAGCTGATGCCAGCTGCTCCTCAGTCATGTCCTCTACGAACATGGGCCGGACAGCAGGCTCTTCAGGCAGAGCATCTGCAGAGCCCATCATCAACAGTGTCATTCCCTAAAAGAGATGATTACATTCAACCACCAATCCAAAAAATGCACATGTAAATTATCAATGAACATATTGAGCCTTGGTTTAGTTATTTGTTCTTGTCCACCTCTGCTACACTCACATTTTTCAGTTTGATGTTTCCCCATTCATCATCCTAAAACAGAGACCAGACACCAATTAGTACCTATTAACTGATCTCCACAAAACATTATACACAATGTTTTAGTCACATGTCCTGCTGACATATAGGCTTGATTGTTGCTTTGAGAGGCACTACCTTTAGAGTGCCTCCCTTCACCATGACCTTCTGTCTCTCAGGTTGAACTCCTGTCAGGGCAAAGAGCTGAGCCTTAAAAACCATGGGTGGCTCCTCGGTATTGAGCTCAACTGCATCAAACTTCTCCTTGCCCCATTTCACATTCACTGAAAGAGATGAAACAAAGCAACACAGCTCCTTTTGTTATCACCTCCGCACATTGACTAAGTGATGGGTAACACGACTGCTCCGCCAAACTGTGGTCATGCCACCTATGACACAGCATATAGCCTACTGTGCATTGAAAGCATTTACTTAAGTGTTTATATGGCATCAAGAGTGTTAAGTAATATTTGAAATAACAGGGCTGAGTGACATTTTTTTTTGTGCAAAGCTGACAGGTTTTCCTTCTTTTAAAACGAGATCCTTACATACTGAGTTTGAAACGGTAAATTCATGTTTTGATGTCCCGGTAGCAAACCGCAACAGCACGGATATCGTAAACTTTCTCTTCTAGCAAGTGTACCATCACCATCTACTCTTCCACAGAAAACAGTGATAGCAGTAAACCAGGAACTAATAGAAAATGACAGGCGAAATGCAGAAATTGAAGAGGACGTAGCGAAACAGCAGCTAGCTTAGCTGTAAACAAAGTGACGGAGCATCTAGTTGTTGGCAATCTAAATTAGCTAGCTAAGTCATTAGCTTCTAGCTAGCGGCATCTTTTCCAGAAGTCAGGCGCCGGCAAGTTGGCCACGGTTGATAGATGATCCTGATCAAATAACCAGCCATACCAGCGTTGCAATAAATTGGTTCATCTGGCAAAGAATAGTCTTTTGCGACACTTGCAGAACGATTATTCAGAGAATCCCCACGGCCTTGTTATAATGCTAGCAAGGCAAGGAAGATTGCTAACTAACGATAGCTTGTTGACTGCTCGGTATGCTAACGTTAGAAAGGCTAAGATGCTAAAAGTCATTACTGGACTAAAACACGTGCAGAGCTTCAACGTTTTTAATATCAGCTATCTTCAAAGTATTTCTTACCTGTAAACACCGGCATATTTGGACACCTTTTTTCCCACCTCAACCCTATTTCCTTTTTTTATATCCACCGGGGCGCGAACGTAGTTGCCTCCGTTCTTGTAGTCAGAACTTCATTCAAACAGGATGACGCTGCAACAACACGCTGAACACTGGTCGACTCGATCTGCTATCGACTATTCCACCCGATCCGAGGAGCCCACCCACAACTGGAACGGCAGATCTGTTCTCGACTATACAGCGGTCAAATACTGTGTTGATCAACAAGATTACTCTCCAGTAAACGATTAATGTTTTTTTTTAATCTGACCTATGTAAAGTCTATAAAGACATCTCCGATGTAAAGTAGCCCTCGCACAAGATCAGGCTTCCGGCCGGAGTCCCCTCGGACCACATCACTATGATAGGTTCTCACTATTGCATGTGTGCCGGAAACCAGAGTGCGATCTAAACCTCTCACCCACATCAAAAGCACTGAAATCAAGTACAATGAATGATAAAGATATGTTTATTGACACATATCCATCAGTGCGGCCTCCAATGCAACTTAACATGCAATTAATCCAAGACAAAATAAGAGATCATATAGTTCCAGTGCTTTTTCAACTGAACAAAAATGTAAAAAAAAAATCCAACAGATTATTGCGGAGGTATTCCATAATCCTTATGTCTCTCTAATTATGTACAGTATGAGGGGGGATGCATTCACGGGACATTACCGTAAGAGAACTTCGCTGACAAGGGCAGTCACTGACACGTCTTAGCATTGTTTTAGGTAACGCACCCCGAAACTTGTCATCTGATAATGGAGTTATGTTAACTGTTTAGACATACTAACTCCATTGCAAAATGTCCACACACACTGTGTATGTGTGTATATCTATATATATATATTATATAGTTATACACTCAAAACCTGATAAGGTCTGATAAAACCCAGTGTGAATTGTGGTTTTATCAGAATTTTTTTTTTTAAAATAAATGATGGAAGCGTTAAGATTTGTCTTGTTTTGGAGAAAAACCACAAACGGATATGGCAGTAAAATCGTTATCCAAACGTTAAGGCACTAGGTGGGCGAAATGCTACACCTGTTTAGTCTTCTACAAATAATTTACAATTCAAACAGTGCAGTTTTACATTTGTTAACTTAATGTTTTCCTTTTGAACCATTTATCTATGAATCAATGTAAGGCAATACATTACAAAAAATAAACAATACAAGAAAAAATATTACAGAAACAATGTACCCAATGAACACACAGGAAAAAAAAAATCAATGAAGTTTTAGGTCTCCTATATGCCAATACAATGGAATTTCCTTATGGCTTGGAGCAATAAAAATAATTATAATAAAAATAATGCATAGATTTAAATGATCTTGCATGCTCCTCACTCAATACTCAAAACATCTAATACTCCTTTCCCAATACTCTGTCTCAACCCTGATAACTGACTCGCAGAGTAATAAGAATAGAGGTGAAAAGGCCACCAGAGTCCATCAGATGAAGGCATCAAAGTCATTTTAGCTGGAAAAAGAAGTATTCTTGTACTTGGCAAGAATATTTGTTTTTCTTTAGGCAGGGAAGGAAAATACAAAAAAACAAAATCATTCTCCACCCCTGAGATGCATCCACTCACCCATAGTTTAAGCCAGTCCCTGTGACAGTACCCTTGTGTTGACCATGTACATACAAGCAAGAGTCCTAGGAAAACTCCCCTTTGACCATTCCATTCTGGTTACAACTGTCGATTGTACGCAATATGTACCCATAGCATTAGTCCCTCACTCTCTCCCTTGTCCATCATTTGGTTCAAGATGTGAACCATCTGCTTTAAGATATGAAGAGCTCTGTATGTGTGTGTGTGTGTGTGTGTTTGATGTCAAGTGAGGGATGAGATGTCTCTTGGGTCGAGATGTCTCTTGGGTCCTGAGGAGGGAGCGAGGGAGATGATAACAGGCTTCTCAATGTCCCTGATGCCTTGCGTCTGACAAATGTCCAAATTTTCCAGCGCTGGTTATTTGTTTTAATGGACCTTTGTATGTAATAGAAGATAATCCACTTTTTTTGATGAGAGGAAAGAAGGGAGCAGGAAAAAACAGTCCAGAAAGAATCCAACAGTTCAGATGGTTAGCTGTAAGATAGAACAGACAGGTGTCCAGTAAAGGCAAACAAAAGACATTCTTAACATGGTTAGTATCCATCCAAAGTTCACATGACAGACACGTTGGTAAAAGGCCATTCCAACTCCACCTTTGCATTATGAATGATAGAAGCAATGCAAAAGCCCTTAAATGTGGGACAAATTCTAACGGAGGGTTGCACTGTGGCTAAAGAGTTGGTTAATAAACCCCACAACACATTAGTGCCAATTAGACAAATGAAAACCCCCAAATGTCAATTGGAAAGAATAACCCCAGAGTCAACCAACCATGGACAGTGTCTGCTGTTAGAAACACCCATTAAGGTAGTTAATAAATAGTCAAATTTAAAATTGTAGGACAAAGTCTAAAACATTGAGGCTTTTGTGAGTATATGGTCTGGAGAAGTTTCTGTCAACAAGTGCTGGATGTTGTGTCTGCTGCTTGGAGGCTGGACTGCGCTCTGCTATAACACAGGAGACAAATAGCAGATCATGTGACTGACTCGACCACATCTCCAGTGATAAAAATAAAGCCTCGGACCACAGCACACCCTCAATAACGCCTTAAAACATTGCAGTGCTTAAGTAGATGCCATGCTACTATTTGCATGTGAAAATTACTCTGAAAAAAAATTTGAATATTTATATATTACTAGAACAGACTGGTAAAAGAGTTCACAGATTATGTACGGAACATTAAAATTACCTTGGCTTTCCTGTAATGCTTTTGGGGTTCTTGCGGAAGGACTGGTTTGCTCCAGAGCGAGTGGACATGGTACGGGGTGAGGCCCTGGAAAACGTGGTTGGTGGCGTCTTAGGGATCTTTTTGCCCAAATGGCCAATCCATTTCTTCTGCTCGTCTTGGGTCAAGGCTAGCAGGAGCATGTCCCGGGCAGAGGTCACATCGTAGTTTACTGTTGGGGGGAGGGGTACACAGATTAAAGAAACCCCTCTGGTAAACATGACCTTAGCCTAATCTGTGCTTTGCAGGTTTTAATGTTATCCTTACAAGAACACTTAACCATAAAAAGCCTCCTCAATACAATTTAAAGAGAGACTGACATGCCCTTTCTGAACACATTTTTTAACATTGGGAGTTTGAATCATAACCAAAAATAGGTGTGGTTTTATGAATTCAAAGCTATTGGCTACTGTCTTTCCATGCATCTCGCATGTGACCACGGCATGGTGGTAGGCCTACGGCACAGCAGTGCAATACAACTTGGTGAATAATATGTTCGATGATACAAATAATTTAGATAGATAGATGATAGATATTGAGATAAATAGATAGATAGACAGATAGATAGATAGCAATACGTCGTAGCAAGATCGATAATAAAATCTAAGCAAAATAGCACAAACTCGAGCCAAGTAGCTAGCAGGAGGGGGTGAAAGAACAGCTTCGCCGTGGTTTTATAGCATCTCGCTACGGACACACCCTATATGCAAATTGACTGGTGTCTACATATCCACCGGCACAGTTTGTCATTGGACACCATCTACAGTCTATCACAGATCTCTCTCGAATGGCCACAGACGTGCTGTTTTGGCCACTGAATTTCTCCGTGGTCACATTCCAACTCGGAACATAGCCTATCAATAGAAATTTTCATATTTTGATGTCAGAATCACTTTAAAGCCAAATCTGCAATTGCATTTTGGCACCCTATCTACCAGTCTATCTACCAGAGCCTGCAATGAATTTGCCTCCTTCTTCAATGACAAAATTCAGGAAATTAGACAGAGAGTCAGTGCTTCAATACTAGATACAGGGAATATGTTGTCCCTGTGTCCACCTAAAATCAATTCAAGGAGCATAACACAACTTGATCCCATCGACCATAAAAACTTGAAGGACATTCTACAACATCTGAAATCCTCCTCCAGCTGCCTTGCTATTCTGCCAACAAGCTTTTTGTAAAATGTTTCTAATTGATAGCCTCAGGTTTCTTTCCACAGGCCCTGAAAACTGCAGTCATCTAGCCACTCTTAAAAAAAGAATAATCTTGACACTTCACTGATGAACAATTATAAACCCATATCAAACTTCACGTTTCTAAGTGAAATCACTGAAAAAGCTGTTTGTTTTCCAGCAGCTCAGCAACTTTTTGGCACTTAACAGTTTTGATGTCTTCCAGTCAGGATTTTGACCACACTACTGCTCTTGTTAAGGTCTTTATTGACATCCGTTTAAACAAAGACAGTGGCAGAATCTCCATCCTGGTATTATTTGATCTCAGTGCTGCATTTGACATAGTCAACTACAGCATATTACTGGACTGATTGGAAAACTGGGAGGGACTTTCTGGCACAGCACTAAACTGGTTTGAATCCCACTTAAACGACAGGGACTACACTTTGTGTCTATAGGTAATTACAAATCTGAGTATACAAAAATGACCTGTAGCGTTCCCCAAGGCTCCATTCTGGGGCCGCTTCTGTTTAACATCTATATGCTCCCACTAGTTCAGATTATGGAAAACAACAAAATATGTTACCATTATTATGAAGACCAGGGGACTATAATCCCATACAAGCACTAAGTAAGTGCATTGAACAAATCAACGACTAGATGTCTCAGAATTTTCTTCAATTCAACAAAGATAAAACTTAAGTAATTGTCTTTAGAGCCAAGGAAGAACAAAATAAAGTCAGTGCTATGCTACAATCAGTAATGTTAAAAACCATGAACCAAGCCAGAAATCTTGGTGTAGCCATGGACTCGGACCTAAATTTGGATAACCACATTAAGACAATTATGAAGTTAGCCTACTATCACCTGAAGAATGTTATCAAGAATTAAATGATTTATGTCTCAGCAGGATTTGGAAAACTAGTCCATGCATTTATCTTCAGTTGACTACTGTAACAGGGTCTTTACTGGTCTTTATAAAAAAAAATTTTTTTTTTAAATCAAACAGCTACAGCTGATTCAGAATACTGCTGCTCGAGTCCTAACTAAGACCAAAAAAGTGGATCAAATCACTCCAGTTCTGAGGTCATTACACTGGCTTCCTGTCAGTCACTGAATTGATTTTTAAAACTCTATTTGGTTTATAAAGCATTGAACAGTTTTGGGCCAAAATATATTTCTGATCCACTATGAACCACCCAGACTGCTCAGATCATCTCGGACAGGTCTGCTTTCTGTCCCCAAAGTCAAAACTAAAACTTGGAGAGGCAGCTTTCAGTTTTTATGCACCACATATCTGGAACAAACTCCTAGAAAACTGCAGGTCTGCTGCGACTCTGAGTCCTTTTAAATCAAGGCTGAAGACCTTCCTTTATCATCTTACACTGCACTGTAACTTTTACTCTCCATTTGTTTTTAAATGTCTTTTTATTGCCTTATGTTGCTTTTATTGATGTCTTTTATGTTTTATGTAAAGCACTTTGAATTGCTTTGATTCTTAAATGTGCTATACAAATACATTTGCCTTGCACTCTGTTCCAACCCTTATGCTTCATTAGACATCTAAATTTCTGAGTAGATTCATTGTGCTGTAAACTTCTTCTACAAATCAAATGACATCAGATGTGGCAATATGTGATATTTTCCAAGTCAAACTATCCAGAAATCATTATGAATACCACTAAAACTAATATGGTTTAATGAACTCTGGATAAGAACTTCAACTTTCATTTCAAACGGTCTTTGCATAGTCACAGTGATAATTGTGAGTAAAAATTCTCGATAACTTGTCTCTGGTGTGGACAGTGTGAAGACCCCTCCACTTTTTGCACACTGTGTTGTAGATTTAATTTCAAATTGATAAAATTACAATTTTTTGCTGATCAATCTACACTCCATGTAATGCCATGCGTAGTGACAAAGTGAAAACAGGTTTTTAGAAATTTTTGAAAAGCTATTAAGTCTCATTTAGATAAGTATTTAGTATTTTGTGGAAGCTCCCTTTGGCAGCAATTACAGCTTCGAGTCTTCTTGGTTGAGTCTCTACACCTGGATTTTGGCGATTTATCCTATTTTTTCTGGCAGAGCCTCTCAAGCGCCGTCAGATTGGATGGGAAGCGTCTATGAACTGTAATCTTCAGGTCTCTCCACAGAAGTAGGGTTTAAAGCAGGGCTTTGGCTGGGCCACTCAAGGACAGTGAGAGCCTTGTCCTGAAGCCACTCCAGCGTTGTCTTGGCTGTATGCTTTGAGTCATTGTTGTGCTGAAAGGTGAAACGTCGCCCCAGTCTGAGGTCGCGTGCACTCTGGAGCAGGTTTTCTTCAAGGACCTCTTTGTATTTGGCTACATTCAGTCTTCCCACAATTCTAACCAGTCTCCCTGTCCCTGTTGCTGAGAAGAACCCCCATAGCATGATTCTGACACCACCATGCTTCATCGTAGGGATGCAGGGATTAAAGCAACAAAAAAAGGACTTAAACTTTTTCAGGTCAAATCATATTCTTCTTTTTTTTTTGTAACTCAAATATTCTACTGATTTCGAAAATTGTTGGTACATGACAAGTTAACAAATCAAACAAGACATTTCACTGGTGATGTCACTAACAGAAATAAAATGGCTATAAACTAGAAGAGAAATCCATACGAGAGGATAACCCACTAGTCATAATCTAAAGAAAAGGAAGCCACCCAGGCGAACAAAGACTGGAAACATTATTTCAGGAACATCAAACAATGTAATGCAATTCCAAAAATGATGCCACATTGGTCCCTTATTATGGTTTTCTATCAGTCATCCTGATCAGCATGGATTCAGGCCAAGTCATATGCATTATTCAGTGCAGTGTTCAGGTTTTTAATTTATCCAAACAAAACAATTTTGTTTTTAAGTGAGCCTCTTATAACTTCACTAACATCACCAGTTTCTGGAGGGCTTAGGCACTGTGCTGGCTTGGGTGAGGGGCTTTTGGGCATTGTGCATTCTGAAAATATGCGTTTTCACATCGTTTTGGGCCATTATACAATATTTATAAAAACACAACACAGATTGTTGTTTCACAGTACACTCAGACATAAGCAAGAAGAAATGCGAAACAAATATACTCACTGATGAAGTAAGCACTATGTCCTGAAGTAATCCTTCACATTTGTGTGAGTGATGACACTGTGCACGCCATACAAAACCAACACTGGTAAAACAAGAGTTACAATGATTGGATTTGAACTGCAATGTTCTCATCCTCCCACAGCCATTTGACAACGTTACAGCGTTTGGCTGCTTACCAAAATTTGTTTGGGTGGACGTCTGTAGACAGCTCACTTTCCCAGTCGCGAGTTGTCAGCTGACAGGGTTACTGTAGCAAGTCGATTCCTCTCTCGCTCTTATTCCTCTCACACAATTATTTTATCTGAGAGTTAACATTTTTCAGACTATCTTTTTGAGCTCCTCATCTGTGTCAGATGTAATTCTTGGCTGTTTGACAGATTTTCTCCTTGGTTCATTTCTGCAGTACAGACGCCCGGAGACGCTAAAAACTCATTTTCACTCGCCATGGATTTATTTCCTCTGTGGCAGCAAAACACGTTAAAACAGCCTTTAGAAACTCCTGCAGGTTAAACTAGACTAATGAAGAACTTTCAGTGCTGACTGACTCTGAAAGACTCATTATAAATGGACTAAAAACACTCACTAGCAGAGCAACATTAAGGCTACAAACAATCCATAAGGCAACACTGTAAAATACTGTAGTTACTCTGGTACTCTCTCCATTCAAAAAAAATATTTACTGGAATGAACACGTAATTGTCTAGTACTGAAATACAAGCCAACCCCCATTTTTTTTAAGAGACTATGGGCCCTTGGGCACTGACGTGTAGAAGGTCCCTGGGCACTGATGTGCAGAAGTCTTCCCCCCCCCCCCGTAGGGCAGGTACACTGACTTGCAGCCAGCAGCACAATAACTAAATTCACCTGTACCTCAACAGGATTTACAGCACACTTACACACAGTTAACGCCACCAGCATATTAACTAAGACATACATTCACCCGCAGTTTCCTTCAGTTTTTCAGTAGGACTTTTGGGGCTCTGTTATTGACATGAATGACTAAGCCCTTTGCCTGGGTCCAGACCTTTGAAGCCGCCCACTCTACTGAGTTGACTGATCCTCCTGGTCTGGCATCATGACTTGAAACAGCGGTTATTCAGTTGAAAAAGCGTTTATCCAATGAGCGCCACGGGGAGACTAATGATAAGCCAATCAGCACCACAGGTGGGACAAACACCAGTGTCAAGACGACAATATCGCCTGACATCATGGTTTGTTTTTTACTTCACTCTACTCCACTCTTAAAACCTCAGAAAAACCAGTATGTTGGCATGGCTACACATCAATGTCAACTTAAAAAGACATAAGATTCAGGTGGATACGTTGGGACTCTAGAGATTGGTTAGGGAAAATCAAATCCCCCTCCCCACGGAAATCGGTTAGAGTGGAGGTAATGTCAGACTGAAGATGGAAATGGAGTGAGTTGACAATTCTGTCTGATATCAGGCAAATAAGCCCTTTGTCTATGTGACAAGAAATGCAAAGTTAATGACAGCGACTTCACGCAGAATCTTTAGTTTTGGGGCCCGCTGAGCCATTTAAGTAATCCACCCGTGATTAGGGCCAATATGGTATCCTTTCTCTCCAGAGCGGTAGAGAACTCTCAGTATAGGTTTTTTTCCCCATTGATTCGGTTTAAGCGCTGTGAAAAAATGTTTAGGCACCAATAAGGAAAACCCTGCACTGATCTCATGCAGATGTGCTCAAATTTATTGGTACTTTTACAGCTCGAGAAATAATACTTCATTCCTCCAGAAAAGTGATGAAATTAAAAGCTATTTTTGTCATGCATGCCTTTGGTATGTCATACAATAAAGCAAAGAAACTGTGAGAAGAGATGAATTATTGCTTATTCAACAAAGATATTTTAATATGGCCTGGACACATTTGTTGGTACCCCTTAGAAAAGACAATAAATAATTGGATTATAGTGATATTTCAAACTAATTACTTTCTTTAATTAGTATCACACGTCTCCAACCTTGTATCAGTCATTCGGTCTGTTTAAATGTAGAAAAGTAGTCGCTGTGCTGTTTGATATCATTGTGTGCACCACACCAAACAGCGACCAGAGAAAGCAAAGGAGAGAGTTGTCTGAGATCACAAAGAAAATAGACAAGCATGGTAAAGGCTACAAGACCATCTCCAAGCAGCTTGATCTTCCTGTGACAACATTTACAAATATTAATACGTTTAGACAAGTTACAAATATTAATATGTAGCCAACCTCCCTTGGCATGGCCGCAAGAGGAGAATCGACCCCAGATTGAACAGAAGGATAGTGCGAATAGTAGAAAGAGAACCAAGAATTACTGCCAAAGAGATACAAGATGAACTCCAAGGTGAAGGCATGTCAGTTTCTGATCGCACCATCCATCGCTTTTTGAGTGAAAGTGGGCTCCATGCAAGAAGACCCAAGAGGACTCCACTTTTGAAAGAAAAACAAAGTCAGACTGGAATTTGCCAAAATGCATATTGACAAGCCACAATCCTTCTTGGACAGATGAGTCAGAACCGGAGCTTTTTGGCAAGTTACATCAGCTCTATGTTCACAGACAAAAAAAATGAAGCTTTCAAAGAAAAGAACACCATACCTACAGTGAAACATGGAGGAGGCTTGGTTATGTTTTAGGGCTGCTTTGCTGCCCTTGGCACAGGGTACCTTGAATCTGTGCAGGGTACAATGAAATCTCAAGACTATCAAGGCATTCTGGAGCAAAACATACTGCCCAGTGTCAGAAAGCTCTGTCTCAGTCATAGGTCCTCCAACAGATAATGACCCAAAACACACAGCTAAAAGCACCCAAGAATAGGTAAGAACAAAACATTGTATTCTGAAGTGGCCCTCTATGACTCCTGATCTGAATACTATAGAAAATCTATGGAAAGAGCTGAAACTTGCAGTCTGGAGAAAGCACCCATCAAACTTGAGACCACTGCAGCAGTTTGCACAGGGAGTGAGCCAAAAGTCTCATTGAGAGCTACAGAAATGTTTTTCGTTTTTAAATTTTTTTTTTTTTTTTTTTTTGCATTTTCCACCTTTATTTGACAGTGATAGTCATGAGACAGGACATACAGGGGAGAGAGAGGGGATGACAAACAGCAAAGGGCCCGGGCCAGATTCGAACCCAGGCCGCTGCGGTAAGTACTCAGCCTTATATTTTTATTTGTTTTATTATTTACAATATTATGTTGAATAAAAATCAAAAGCAAAGTCTAATTTCTATGAACTATGGAATGAACAATGGTTGATGCCAATTACTTTTGTCAGTTTCAAGTTATTTCAGAGAAAATTGTGCATTCTTCCTTTTTTATGGAGGGGTATCAACAAATTTGAGCACATCTGTACATGGCATCTCTGGAATCCAACTGATGGAAATCCATTGTAGCGACAGTGTTGGTCAGGTGATGAGCAGTGCCTGGTGTTTGCCAGACATAGGGATTGGAGTTCTGCCCAAAGAGTTAAATTTTTGTTTCATCAGACCAGAGAATCTTTTTCCACATGCTCTCAAAGTCCTTTAAATGCCATTCTGAAAACTTAGTGGACTGTCTGTCATATGGCTTTCACTCAAGAGTGGCTTCCATCTAGCCACTCTACCAAAAAGGCCTGACTGATGGAGTGCTGCTGAGATGGTCATCCTTCCAGCAGGTTCTACCATTTCTGTGGAGGACTTCTGAAGCTTTGTTAGAGTGACTGTTGGGTTCTTGGTCACCTCCCTAACCAAGACCCTTCTTGCACTGGTTGCTCAATTTGGTCAACTCTAGGAAGAGTGCTGGTGTTTCCAAACTTCATCCATTTCACAATTATTGAGACCTCTGTGCTCCTGGGAAAACTCAAAATTTAAGAGATTGTTTTATACCCTTGTCCTGATCTATGCCTCGCCACAAATTTAACGCAGCACTCTACAGAGAGTTCCTTGGACTTCATGTCTTGGTTTTTGAGCTTACATGCAGTGTGAATTGTGTGGCCATATCCACACAGGTGTGTGCCTTTCTAAACTACGTCCAATCAATTCAATTTGCCACGACTCCAATCAAGTTCTACACACATCAAGCAAACAGGATGCACCTGACCACAATTTGGAGTGTCACAGCAAAGGGTCTGAATACTTGTGTAAATAACATTTCACTTTTTGATTTCTAATACATTTGCAAAAAATTCTAAAAACATGTTTTTACTTTTTCATTATGGGTTATTGAGTATAAATTGATGAGCAAAAACAATTTCATCCATTTAAAATTAAATCTAAAACACAATAAAGTGTGCAAAAAGTAAAAGGGTCTGAATACTTTCTGAACCCACTGTGTACAGCGCTTATAAAAAGTATTCATCCCCATGCAAGTTTTTATGCTTTGTTGTTTAACAACATTTACTCGGTGGATTTAATTTGGCTTTTTTTTTTTTTACACTGAACAACAGAAAAAGACTCATGTCAAAGTGAAAACAGAGATCTCTACAAAGTGATCTAAATTAATTACAAATAAATCTCAAAATTACTGATTGCATAGGTATTCAGCCCCTTTAATGTGGTTCACCTAATGATGACTGGTGCAGTCAATTGGTTTTAGAAGTCACACAATTAGTTAAATGGCAATCACCTGTTTGCAGTCAAGGTGTTTCAAGGGATTGTGTAAATACACCTGTATCTGGAAGGTCCAATTACTGGCGAGTCAGTATCCTGACAAAAAACTACACCATTCAAGAACAGAACCATGAAGACAAAAGAACACTCCAAGCAACTCCCCGAAACATTACTGAAAGGTATAAGTCAAGGGATGGATACAAGAAAATTTCCAAGTCACTAAATATCCGTTGGAGTACAGTTAGGTCACTTATTAAGAAATGGTAAGAACACGGTGCAGCCGTAAACCTGCCTGGAGCAGGCCGTCCTCAAAAACTGAGTGACCATGCAAGAAAGGGACTCTAGTGGGGAGGCCACCAACAGACCTAAGGCTCCTCTGAAGAAGTTACAAGTTTCAGTGGTTGAGATGGGAGAGACTGTGCATACAACTCTTGCCGGGGTTCCTCACCAGTCACAGGTTTATGGGAGAGTGACAAAGAGAAAGCCAAACTCACACAAAACCTCTGCTAGTTTGCTCGAAGGCATGTGGGAGACTCTGAAGTCAGCTGGAAGAAGGTTCTATGGTCTGATGAGCTTTTTGGCCATTCGAACAGACGCTATGTTTGGCCTAAACCAAACACCACACATCATCACATACACACCATCCCCACCCTTGTTAAGCATGGTTGCGGCAGCGTCATGCTATGGGGATGCTTCTCTGCAGAAGGACCTGGAGGGCTTTTGAAGGTAGGGAGTAAAATGAATGCAGCAAAATACAGGGAAATCTTGGGAGGAAAACCTTATGTATACTGCAAGAAAACTGTGACTTGGGATTTTTTTTTTCCAACAAGACAATGACGCCAAGCATACAGCCAAAGCTGCACACAAATGGTTTAAAAACAACAATGTTAATGTACTGGAGTGGCCGAGTCAAGAGTCCATACTGCAATCCAATTGAGAATTTGTGGTTGGACTTGGAAAAAGGCTGTTCACTCATGATCACCATGCAACCTGACAGAGCTTGGGCAGCTTAGCAAAGAAGAATGGGGGAAAATTGCATTGTCCATATGGGCAAAGCTGATAGAGACCTATCCACAAAGGCTCACGGCTATAATTGCTGCCAAAGGTACATCCATACTGACTTGAAAGGATTGAATACTTACGCAATCGATTATTTTATGTTTAATAACTGTAATAAATTTAGACTAATTTGTAGAATTGTGTTTTCACTTTGACATAAAAGTCTTTTTCTGTTGATCAGTGTCATAAAAGCCAAATTAAATCCACTGTGATTAAATGTTGTAAAACAATAAAACAAAAACTTCCAAGGGGGTGAATGCTTTTTATAGGCACTGTTTGTGTGTGTGTGTGTGTGTGTGTGTGTGTGTGTATATATATATAGAGAGAGAGAGAGAGAGAGAAAGAGAGAGAGATATACCTTTGCAAGGGGCAATAACATCCTCCTTTTTGTCGAGGTGGTCCTTGTGGCACTTGACGTGGCATCGGCGACACTCCAGGGCAGGCGGAGGCTTAAAAACGTGCCACAGTGGCTTGGCGCAGGCCTCGCAGTTGGAAGGGAAGTGATATAGCGTGGGGATGAATTCATGGCCCTTGTGGGGGAGGCAGTTGGTCTTGTCACCCTGAGGGACAGTCTCCATGTCCACCTCCTTCCTGCACTCACCCTCGTTGGCATAGAGAATCTGAATGTGACCAGAAAGCAAACACTGTATGAGGCGCTTTGTCAAAATAAGCATTTTTGAGGCTCAGTTGGACCTGAACGAATCTCACATGACATCTGCACCACAGCAACCAACAACACCACAAGTATTTAGCAGCAGGGGAGATCTGAATAGGACAATTTCAGACCAGATGAATCCACCTACCTGGAATATCCTTGGAATCTCCTCTGTTTCAGCCCGGTACACATCTCCCTGGGTGACCGGTCTAACATGGAACAGTTTGCTGTAGGAAGGCAAACCATTAGCAAAGAGGTACAAGTAAACTTACACTAACAAACTTGATCACATGAACTCCCTGATAAACAAGCCATAATGAACAGATAAAACAACTTGTGATTGTCTGAATTAAAAAAAAGTGTCATTAATATCTATAATGTTTTGTCAATTTTTATCAGCGCTGTCCTTGAAAACAGGTGTTGGTAGCCTAATTAAGAGGCAACATTCGGCGTTGCATTTTAAGCTGCTTATAATGGACAATATTTAAGGGTCAGTCTCCATCTAATTGATTTGGGTTCATGCCAAACATTGACATTATAGATTTGGGAGTACATGAGGAAGAGGACTGATTTTTAGGGGGTGGGGATACCCAGCATTTAGGTTAGAAAGAGATTCTGCCCCCAGAAATGATAACCTCCTCTCTTAATATACGGAGTTCTGCTGCTGAAAAGGTTTTCTTTCCCCTTTCTGACCCATCCACTTGGCAAGCCACTGTGCTTGCCCTCTGCTAGCCATGGACAGTCAGGGGATGTTAAATATCCAACACTTAATTTACATTGTGAATTTAATTGGCTTTCACCTGGGCCACCACTAACAATACCAAGGTAGAGTGTATTTTGTGTGGCACAATACTGTTACCATCAGGTTTTATGAATACAGGCCATTGTCTTGTACATGGAAACAGACTTTCTAAAGTCAAATAGTGCAAACAATAGTAATACAATACTTACTCAATATCAAGTACCATTGAAGGGTTGGATTGTTCTTTATCCTGTTCATCATTGTAAAACAGAATCTTTTTGCTGCTCACCACCACATACTATGGACATTTTAAAGACAATAAAAAGGAGATTAATATTGGCTTTGATTATGTTGACAGCACAACTTGAGTAACTGCAGTAGTCTAACATAATGCAGCTGAACAGAGTAAACAGAAAATTATCACAACATACCTGCTTCTTCCATCCATATCGTTTGATATTTGCACGGTTAGGAATAGACAACCAGCCCTCCAGCCTGGATTCTGCAAAATGACCCAGATTTGTCGCAAGTTACAAAAACAGGCTGTGTTAAAGGCATTCTGGGAAAAGGCCATGCAGTGAATAAATTCAAACTCAACTGGGAAAGAACAAAAAGTCAAGTGACAAAGGTCATGACCATTTCAAAACAACATGGCTGCTTCCCTTGGGAGCAGGGCTAATGCTAGGGCTTCACTTTAATATAACTGCTCTGGAGTAAGTGATGACAGTTGAATTCATATATCCCATGCTGTTACCTCACATTTCCCATGCATGAATATTAAACACCACATGGGTAAGTACTTTTTTTCAGCACATTAGAGAGCTTGCAGGATTGAATTGTCTTAAGAGTGGTAGAGGGATATGCTTTTATCAATGTGAAAATTCAGAAATTAGCATTTACTTTTTCTCCAGCTTGATCTCTCACTCCCTTCACAAAAACGACGATGATTAAAAGCCATCTGTCCATTATGTTAAAGTGACACCAGCTTAATTTGTACGGCATGCCTTTGAAAGAACACAAGATAAAGGGAGAATAGTGAACAAAGAGGGGCTCGAGTGCTAAGGAGGCTGTGAGGGAGGTCCTTATTTCTGAAACAGCAGTCATTTCTGAGGTGAACATGCTGAAATAAAAATAAATGTTTTGGTTTTCGAAGCTCACAGAACTAGAAATTAAAAAGGTGCGTGTTCAACGTTTCCAAACACGTTTTGAAAGGTGCCGAGAGTGACGTGTTAAAAACCACACAGAGTGTATAATCTAGTATGACCGGAACCTCTGATGTACTGTGGTTATTTCACCTGTCAGGTTCACCTACTGACTAAAATTCACAGCAAAATTAATATGAATAAACTTCTCGTCCTTAGTTGATCTGTCTTTTTGGTCAGGTTGGTACTACATTCCACCACCCCCACCTCTCGGACAAGTCCCTTTCAAAAGTGTGAGTTGCCATGAGAGGCATAGCTTATCACCCCCAGCAAAATAGCCAAGAAAAAAAATCTTACTGCAAGAAGGCAAAAGACACAAGCACACAACAGCAGCATTACAGGCCAGGCACAAAGGGGCTCCTGCACTCCCAAGTTACTCACAGAGGGAAAGGAATAGAAGTTACAAAGATAAGAGGAGCAAGGACAACCAACTGGACATGAGGGAAATAAAGAGATGAGAGAAGAATTTAACCACAGAAACCAGCACATCAGTGGATTGGATAAAACAAAGAATTTTCAAATGATTCTTAGCATTTTTTTTCAACCTGTTTGGTGCACCAGATGGGAGGAGTGAACTGCATCTGAACGATGCAGAAGGAGACCCCTGAACTGTTTATGACAGACCGTAAAGTCTGCTAAATTGAACACTTTCTTCCAACTGTCACAACTTTCAGGCCCTGACTGTGTGGTTATATATGGCACATCACCACCTACCAGGAAATCCAAGCAGGCCAAAACAAGTTCTAAGAATTATTTGAAAACACCAATCAAACCAGGTCTGCTGATTATAAAGCCTGCGTGGCTCCAATATATCCCTGGTATTTTATACTACATCTCTGAACAATCTTAAGAGCATAGCCTACCCACTTCAGTCAATCAAGTTGCATTTTATATAGCACTTTTCTAGCTGCAACAGCCACTCAAAGTACTTTACAACTTCACAGTAAAGATATGGAAAAAAGTTGCAACAAAAAAAGGGCTGTTACCTAAAACCACCTAGCTTGTCTGTTCTAGAAAAAGTAGAGCCATAGGGTCTCATGCAAATGTTTTTAAAAATGTTTATGTTCAGTACATACTACAGATGGCACCCACACCCAATTTAAAAAAAAAAAAAAAACGCACAGACTATTCCTGTTTTCCCATGCAGCTTTCTATGTGGCAGTTTTGGGTGGGCAGCGCTCCACTTTTATTCTTAGACACACAAAGATATACTTAGGAACCTGTCATGAACCAAATTCTCATACCACCCACTTTAAACCAATATAGCGCAACTACAATAACTTAAAGAGACCTTTGCCAATATTCACACATCAGATATCACCTTTAGAAAACGGCAACAGATACTGTGTCAACATGTATTTCCAAATGAGACCTTGGTGATGGATAATGTCAGTCCCCCTATAGCTTGCCTGTTCAAAAAGCTGTCATAATTTCATATTCAATGTAAAGGATCAATTGTTAAAGCTACAATCCTGAAGACTGACATGAAAACAAATGTCCTTTCTGACACTTTGTAACGCAAGCATATTTAAGACGATGGCCATCCATGAATATCCAGATCACGAATGTGTTTGTACTTGCTTGTTTTAATGGTTACTGTTGGGTAGGACTTTCCCTGGAAAATGATGTGGCACATTTTGCTACTGTGGCTGCTAAAGACAGCCCAATGCTGCCCAGTAAGATTCCAGATATATCCGGGCAGTTTGCCCAGGTATATCTGGAATCTTATTTTAACAATATTTTTTTTCTTTCCTTTTAAATCAGTTAAAGAAAACAACACTATCTACAATCAAGCAATATACCACAGCTGTATCTCCCCTCCCTCTCAGTGCTCACTCTGCTTCCTCACATGGGTACAGAAAGCATGCAGCCACAACTGTGGTGCACTTTATTATTTGTGCAACTCAATGCTAGTGATATCATTTTCAAATAGTAAAGCACTGTTTATTATCACTAATACCTCGTTTTTTTTGCCCCTGGACACAGAAAACTGCCATAAGCAAGTTTCAGCAATGGCAACCATTTCATTTTGAAAGGATCCTTGGGGTTTGGGGGGCTTAAACACCAATGTATTTGCAAATATCTCATAGCTGTCAGCCGGTTAAACAATCTTCAGGACTGTAGCCTTAAAGGTAGAACAAGTAGGATTTGTCGGTTGCAGTTTATAAACACAACATTCAAACTTGACCCCTACTCCCCGACTCAACGACACCAGAAGCGCACGCCGCCTGACCGCAGTTGCCGGAACACCTCCCAGTGTATAGGCCAACTCCGTGTCGCTCTTTATACCCATCCTCTCCTTCAGTGCTCGCCAGCGGGAAAGCCAACCCCAGATTCACTCTCATTTTGGAACGAGCTTTGTCTGCTTGGCGCTATATTAGCGTCTTTTCGGCACTGTGTCCGCCATTGCCGTAGCTTCGTCTTGGATGTGCGCTTATGATCTCGATCTGGCACCTGATTGCTACGTTTTTATAGAGTCCCGCTGCCCAAAGGTTAACACCCAGAAACGTCCCGTACACAGCAAAAAAGAAAAAGAAAAAGAAAAGAAAATATAGGCTGAGGACAGGGTCTCTGCAGATACAGACACTGCCACACAAGTCTACCGGGTCATAAATGATGACTGAGAGGGATTCTTTTTGTATGAGTCTATACATTAATTTTTAGGAAAATCCTACTTGTTCTACCTTTAAAGGTCAAATGACAAAAATTCTAAAAATACATTTAAATAAGCACCAACGAATTCAGTATTATATTCTTAACACCAAACCCTGATAAGGAAAGGAGGAAAATAGCCTTTGGCCATTTACTAACGGCAATAGCTTGTTCACTGGCGACAGGTTTTTTTATCTGGAGCGTTTCACTCCAAACATGAGATCAAAGGAAGTGCAAGCGGTTTCCATTCTCTTAGTCCTCCAGCAGTGTGTTGCATTGTTGCCCATCCTGTCTGCTACTGCTGATAAGCAGTAATTGCTCCCATACATCAGTGTGGGATTTGTTTACAAATAATTACAATGATTTATTAGTGCTAAGACTCTAAAGCCCACAACAGGAATCTACTAAAACAAAAATGAATAATCCTAAAGGGTACATATCATCTTACATATTAATAACAGTATTTGTCTCATAAAAAATAAATAAATAAATAAAAGATAATTGGAGCATACTTTTTGTGACCAACATCTTTATGGTAAAATGGCTGCACTACATGATAACAGAAGCAGTGTCCAGTTAGCCTCTGGGATGACCTTACCTGCGATGTTGCTGTCCGTTTCATCCGTCTGTAAGCTTGTAACACTTGAGTTGTCCATACGCAGTTGCAGGTCATTCAGTTTCTCCCGTAGCTGCTCAATATCACTCTCCTTGCTGTCCAGCTGCATCTGCAGCTCATTACGGTACGTGCACTCCTCTGCCAGTTGCTGTTGGGGTTACACCAGAGGACAATTGGGTTTAACAGAGGGAAAATCTACATGATTGAACTGGGTTGTGATCGTGACTTATCGCAAGATAAACTCACCTCATTCAGCATGGCTGATATTCTTATAGAAATTATTGTCTGTACAAGACTTTAATGTTGCATCAAATGTAGCGCCTGTAAGTTTCCAGACTTCATCACCACTACTAGAAGTGTATATTGGTTACAACGGCTGTAATGATTTTTTTTTCCTTTGGGTACTCTACAAGGAAATGACTTAAACACAAAATAAAAAAATGTATTTTTGATTGAGCCCATTTTGAATTAGCTGAAATGCATTTTGGGAGATGCATTCCAAGCCACCTCTGCAAAAACTCATAAGCTGCCGCCCTACAGCCATGTGCTTTACAATAAGATGGTAAATCAAGTTCTTTGCTCTCAACTGTTGTCTAATGAATTCAAATCAGTTACCTCACAGATACAATATAAGCTTCTTCTTCTTTTTTGGGGATTTTGATATGCTTTACTGATCCCCCATAGGGAAATTATGCTCTGCATTTAACCCATCCTAGCTGTGTAGCTAGGAGCAGTGGGCAGCCGCCGTGCAGCACCCGGGGATCAACTTCAGTTTGTCTTGCCATGCCTCGGTCAAGGGCACAGACAGGAGTATTAACCCTAACATGCATGTCTTTTTGATGGTGGGGGAAACCGGAGCACCCGGAGAAAACCCACTGCAGACACAGGGAGAACATGCCAACTCCACGCAGAGGATGATCTGGGATGACCCCCAAGGTTGGACAACCCTGGAGTTCGAACCCAGGAAGTTCTTGCTGTGAGGCAACAGCGCTAACCACTGTGCCACCGTGCCACCATGCTACTTTCCAAACAGGCTGAACGTGCATTTTGTTTTTGTCATGAGGTAATGCATTTACCTCCTAGTATGACACGCAGAGGATAGCTATGTGATCAATCTATTTTGGTGATGACATTATGGTCTAATGCAAAATAGACCACTTGAGGTGGAGAGATTTCACTTGGGACAAGCAATTTGCACCACAAGCCTCTATCATTTCAAGCTGCACTGAGGTATTTATCAATTTCAAAACATTTGATGAGCACATTTAATTTTCCATCAGCTGGCTAAACTATACAAATGTACACTCACTGGCCACTTTATTAGGTACACCTTGCTAGTACTAGGTTGGACCCCCTTTTGCCTTCAGAACTGCCTTAATCCTTCGTGGCATAGATTCAACAAGGTACTGGAAACATTCCTGAGAGTTTGGTCCATATTGACATGATAGCATCACGCAGTTGCTGCAGATTTGTCAGCTGCACATCCATGATGCGAATCTCCCGGTCCACCACATTCCAAAGGTGCTCTATTGGATTGAGATCTGGTGACTGTGGAGGCCATTTGAGTACAGTGAACTCATTGTCATGTTCAAGAAACCAGTCTGAGATGATTCGAGCTTTATGACATGGCGCGTTATCCTGCTGGAAGTAGCCATCAGAAGATGGGAACACTGTGGTCATAAAGGGATGGACATGGTCAGCAACAATACTCAGGTAGGCTGTGGCGTTGACACGATGCTCAATTGGTACTAAGGGGCCCAAAGTGTGCCAAGAAAATATCCCCCACACCATTACACCACCACCACCAGCCTGAACCGTTGATACAAGGCAGGATGGATCCATGCTTTCGTGTTGTTGATGCCAAATTCTGACCCTACCATCCGAATGTCACAGCAGAAATCGAGACTCATCAGACCAGGCAACGTTTTTCCAATCTTCTATTGTCCGATTTTGGTGAGCCTGTGCGAATTGTAGCCTCAGTTTCCTGTTCTTAGCTTACAGGAGTGGCACCCGGTGTGGTCTTCTGCTGCTGTAGCCCATCTGCCTCAAGGTTCGACGTGTTGTGCGTTCAGAGATGCTCTTCTGCATACCTCGGTTGTAATGAGTGGTTATTTGAGTTACTGTTGCCTTTCTGTCAGCTCGAACCAGTCTGGCCATTCTCCTCTGACCTCTGGCATCAACAAGGCATTTTCGCCCACAGAACTGCCGCTCACTGGATATTTTCTCTTTTTCGGACCATTCTCTGTAAACCCTAGAGATGGTTGTGCGTGAAAATCTCAGTAGATCAGCAGTTTCTGAAATACTCAGACCAGCCCGTCTGGCACCAACAACCATGCCACGTTCAAAGTCACTTAAATCACCTTTCTTCCCCATTCTGATGCTCGGTTTGAACTGCAGCAGATCATCTTGACCATGTCTACATGCCTAAATGCATTGAGTTGCTGCCATGTGATTGGCTGATTAGAAATTTGCGTTAACGAGCAGTTGGACAGGTGTGCCTAATAAAGCGGCCGGTGAGTGTATATCCCTCAGAGCTGAAAAATTTCAGTTTATGAGACAATGGAACATCTGATGAGACAAACACATGACCATTTGAACACTATTGTACTTGAATATCATTGTAAATACAATATCCAAATCTAAACTTGGCCTATACCTTGCAGAAGACAGCAGAAGAATGAAGCTTAAAAGTCAGTTAACACTATGTCAGTAATATATTCAAATGTGAGAAAATACCTTTAGATTAACATTTATGCCACCAAAACATACCACCAACTCAATTTGTGATGTGAAACAATGGTTTTGACCACTCACCGCCTGCATCTCACTCAGTTCCTTTTGATACTTGATGGCCATGTGGTTAAATTTTTCCTTCTCCTGGTTGAGATCCAACTGCAGCTTGCGGTTCTCCTTCTCCTTCTTGCGCAGGTCGGCTGTGCTGCCCTTCTTCTTCTGATCCAGCTTCATGTCCTTGCGGTTCATGATCTCTGCCAGCTTGTTTACTGCCTGGTGGGTTGTAGATGTGTAGTAGGGAAGAGTAAAGCTGTGCTCATTAAAGCCTTTAAACAGACAACACCATCAAACTTATGAATCACAACTTTACCTGAGTCTTCAATGTGCGCTCTGTGTTGAGGACCTTCTCGTAGTTGGCCTTGATTGTGTTTGCAATCTCCTCTTTCTGAGCTACATACTCTGTAAGGGAAGAAGGCTCAGCTTGTGCAACAGAATAATTAATCTACAAGGGGAAACATGAGGGTAAACAAAAAGGTCGTACCTTCATCCTGAGTATGAAGCTTCTCAGCTAACTCTGTCTTCTCCTTGCTGAGGTTCTCCACATCTTTGGTAAGGGTTTTATTGGATTCCTCAAGCTGTAAAGATATGAGAGGATCATCGAATTTTACACTGATCACAGCTAAAGACCCAAATATATTTCTGTGAATGTACATGTAAACCTCTGTGTTTCAACACAGTGAAGGGGTTTTACTTTGTGAACTCTGCATGTCTGAAATCTCAACAGTGAGTTGATTGCGTTGGTGAGCCTCTGTCATACCAATTGCTGAATGGTTGAGCAAGAAAGTCGATCTGGTACCTTAAACAACTAATTTTCCACAAGGAAATACACACTCATATTGTGGCTTAACACATCCTGTAACTATGTTTCCATCCTGTTCTTAAGCCATTGCTCGACAAGCAATGCTACAAATTTGGTAGTGGTAATATACCACAAGCTTTTTCACACTCAGTTTTGTTCTTTCTTGTTTTGTAAATGCAACACTGCTCTCTAAGGCACAGGCAAGCACTACATGGAACTATGTAGGCAAACACCTACAAATGTGCACATCAGTGTTGATGCCACAAGAACCCTTGCAAACACGCAGATATTTGAGCATAAATAACTTAAGACGGACCAATATTAGTTCAGATGGTTTTTGTATCTTCCTCAACCAACACAATAGCAAACCAATGCTGGACAGACACCAAATCCCATTGAAATATTTTCATGTTTTGCTCACCCGTGCAACGGTAGCCTCCTTCTCCACAATCTCCTGCTTGTGTCTAGCTGCTGCCTTCTTGTTCTCCTGGCTGAGCTCAAAGTACTGCTCCTCCTGAAGTGCCCTTGCCAGCTGCTCTGATTCTGCCTTGGTTACTGTCAGATCAAGCTGGGCAGTCAGGGAGTCCCTTTAGACACACAAAAGCAAAACGGTTTCACAGATCCTGACTTTGTAACCATCAAAGTAACTCTTTGTTTCTTATAAGACATCTTTTTAATTTCAGAACAAACTCATGAAATGGAAAATGTGCTTTGCAGACAGGATTATAGAATAAAAACATGCATTATCAACAACAGTTAAATAATCACAATCTTTTCCAAATTGAACAATTTTGAGCCTAAGATTAGTCAAGATTAGCATGGCAGAATATCTGTGATGGCACCAAGGCTATCTGCGGACTATCTGCATTACCGCATCATTAATAAATTAGCAGACTGATTGCCTTTTCTCACCTTTCACTGTGCATCTCCTGCACCTTCTTCTGAGCTTCCTGTACCTGCCGGTTCTTTTCCTCGATCTCCTCTTTCAATTCTTTGACCTGAGTTTTATAAAGCGTCTGAAAGGAGAAACAGTCAGTACAGTCATTGGTAACGTCACTCAACCCAGAGGGGAAACATATTTTTTTTAAAAATTGCATAGACTTACAGAGAAATACTGTTCGGCCTCAAGCTGGTCTTGAAGTTCCCTCATCTGTCCTTCGTTGCCCCTGTATTGCCTGGTGAACACAAAAAACACAAGGCATCAAGCACTTCATTGTCTTTTCTATCAAAACTAGACACTTACTTAGCCATCTCTTAGAATTTAGTTTTAATGACAAATGTAAATACAAAACACTGTCATGCATTTTCCGATTAAAGCTCTTGGAGAGGCAAAAGAATCTTGCATCTAACCCAGGTCCTTCAGACTAGCATCAATAGCTTCATCCCTCACTGCAGAGCTAGCCAGAGGATTAGCTTTGGGGTGGAGGGAATCAGACTCTGGGGGAACCCTAATCCTACGTAACATTGTAAACATTGTTGGAAAAGCTTTGGCACAGTCATCCTTTAAGCTGGAATAATAGTTCTTATTTGAGGATAGCAGGCAATTGTAGGCCCATTTACACACTGACTTGTAAAGAACATTAGTGACCAGTTTAAAAGCAACAGAAAATGGAATATCTATGTTAGAGCTGCTGAGACCAGTACAGGAGAGCAAGCAGATTCTGCCCTTGCTCGACTGTACTGAGGAGTAAAATTAAGATTCAGACAATGACCCGAATAACCTCTTTGGATGCTTCACATACCTTTCCCTCATGACTTTGTTTAAAACTGCACCACATTCCCAAATGACCATAACATGCTTTAAAACTATTTTTAAATATGTATATTTCTGGTTTAGTTGGTCAATTAATTAGTATAAAATAAATGATCCCTACAAAGAGGATAAATAGAACGGGTTTGGCTAGGTCTAGAAATGTGCTATTGGATAGATTTGTTGGCGTTTTCCTCTTCATACTTGTGTAATTCAGTTTATGCTGCTTTGTTGATAAATGCAGCTCAATCAGATAAGTGGGCCACTGGTAAAGGCTATCTAGTACATTGCTTCAGAAAAGCCTAACAAATCTCACTTGGTAAGCTGTGCAAGTTGAAACTCCAGCGAGCGCTTGTTCTCTAATGCTGTGTTTATCTCCTGTTTGAGCTGTTTCTCCGAACTCCTCAAACGCTCTGCATCCTGGGTGCGGCTCTTCAGGTCATTTTGGGCCAGGATGCGCTTGCTGGACTCCTGCTCCAACTGCATCCGCAGACTTTTCACCTGGAGACAAATTAATAAGGGTGTTAGAGGTGCAAGGTAGAGTATGTCATCGATAATTAGTGTCACAAACATGTTGACTGTACAACTGTTATTTTCAATTGTAGTTCAACATATCGACACTGAACTACGATTCAATTTGCTTTGCTCACCTCATCTTCTAACCTCTCCTTCTGCTTCATCAGCTGCTCCATCTTCTGCACAGACTGTTTGAGGTCAAACTCTAGCATGGAGCACTGCTTCTCCACCTCCACCACCCGGCTCTCTGCTCGCATTCTTGCCCCGTTCTCTTCAGAGACCTTCTGCTGCACCGCTGGGTTGGAAGAGGGGCAAAATAAAAGTCAATCCATTGTCTGTACTGTGAAAGGCCAAGGTTTACAGAAAACTGCACATGAATGTAGTAAAGACATAATTGCACATCTGTTTATTTGTTCTCTTATGTTGGAAAGAATTGCCTGTGCACAAGAGCACATTTGCCACAGTCTGTAATGCTAGTCACTGAAGATGCTCTATGTTCTGTTATTGTTTCAGTAGGTTCACTTTGCGTGACTAGTGGTTGCATTATCCTATGTACAATCTAGGCTTATGCTTCTCTACACTGAGCCAAAACATTATGACCACTTAAAGGCAAACCAAATAATGTTGATCATCTCTAAACAAGGGCACTGTCGTGGTCTGGGTAGATTAGATGGTAAGTGCACAATTGGTTCTTGTAGTCAACGTGTTGAATGCAGGAGAAATGGGCAGGCGTAAAGATCTGAGCAACTTTGACAAGGGCCAAATTGTTATGGCCAGACGACTGGGCCAGGGCACAAGTCTCAGAAAATTTTAATGATTGTTACAGCAGGAATGTGTCGAAACACACGGGGCATCGCACCCTGCTGCATATGGGCTGCATAGCTGCAGACCAGTCAGAGTGCCCATGATGGCCTCTGTCCACAGTCGAAAGCGCCTACAATGAGCATGCGAATGTCGGAACTGGACCTTGGAGCAGTCGAAGAAGGTCGCCTGGTCCGATGAGTCCAGCTTTCTTTTAGATCATGTGTATTGCCGTGTACATGCGCACTGTCTACTTGGGGAAGTGATGGCACCTGGATGCACTGTGGGAAGATGACAAGCTGGTGGAGGCAGTGTGATGCTCTGGGCAATGTTCTGCTTGGAAACCCTGGGTCTGGCCGTTCATGCGGACGTCAATTTGACACGTACCACCTACCTAAACATTGCTGCAGACCGGGTACACCCTTTCATGGCAACTGTATTCCCTGATGGCAGTGGCCTCTTTCAGCAGGATAATGCATCCTGACACACTGCACAAACTGTTCGGGAATGGTTTGAGGAACAAGATGAAGTGTTCAAGGTGTTTGCCCTGGCCTCCAAATTCTCCAGATCTCAATCTGATTGAGCATCTGTGGGATGTGCTGGACCAACAAGTCCGATCCACGGCGGCTCCATCTTGCAAGTTACAGGACTTAAAGGTTTTTTAGGTAATGTTTTGGTGCCAGATACCACAGAACACCTTCAGGGGTCTTGTAGAGTTCATGCTTCGGTGGGTCAGTGCTGTTTTGGCGGCACATGGAGGACCAACAGCGTATTAGGCAGGTGATCATAACGTTTTGGCTCATCCGTGTATAATCCTAAGTCCCCATAGCAGCGATGATATAATTTCCCATTGGGGATGTAATAAGTTCCACACATCATGACAGACTACCGTCAATGTGCAAGGTACTTGCTATCCAGAAAACTTTTCTCTTTAACACAAAGGAAGGAATATAGGGCGATGCAACAAATAAAAATGATATCAAACTAATTTGCATGTTTTTATAAGCATCATTCTATAATCTTAATATAACTATTATATGATTTATGCATGATTGATTGAGCAGTATGTAGAAAAACTACTAAGTTCTGGTCAAAAAAGGACTATTCCTCTTGGTAGATGTTAGTTTGAAAAAAATATATAGGTGAAAGTCCAGCTTTTAATATGCAGTGAGGCAAAGTCTTGACATGCCACGTGGAGTGCACTCCCTGAATTCCTCCAACTCAAACGGCCCCTGGGCATGAATGTGCTCAGATGACTCTGGTGTCAAGAGGTGCAGGTGGGGGAAAAGGAGAGAGGAAGCAAAGAGGACAAAATTGGTGAAGGGGAAAGACAGAGGTTAGATAAAAGAGATAGAGCAATAACCGGAATATAGAGAAAAAGAGTCGGAGAGAAAAGGGTGGTGTGGGGAAAGAGACAAAAGAGAGACAGCAGCTATGGGGCGTGCTCTGACACAGGCCTGGCATGCATACCATGCATGGCAGCTGATTTGGCCTCCTCAATGGACTCATATTTGTCGGTGAGCTGGGCCCGCGTCACCCTGTGCTCAGTCTGCTCCTGCTCCAGGCGCTGCTGCAAGGTCTTCAGCTTGTAGTTCAGATCTATCTCTAAGCTGTTTTTCTCCTGTGGAGAGGGGGGCAACAACATGAAGCAAGCTTTACCAGAGTGCACACGAAGCTTGGCCAATCAAAAGGGTCTGCAGTTACATTAATTTACAGCCGGGCATGTCAAACACCTCCTACGATCTTCCAAGATTTAATGAATAAAGGTGGCTGTTTGTAATTATTGCATACCTTCTCTAAGTTGTTGCTCCTTTCCTGGGCCTGTTTGCGTTCTGCCTCCACTTTGGACAGGCTAGCCTTCAAGCTCTTGTTGTCCTCTTGCAGCCCTGCCATCCTTGCTGGGAATGGATAGGAAAAGACAAATTGTACACGTCAAAGTATAATGATTACGATAACTTCGTTAAATGAAACACTCAACAGTAGGGAAAGTGCTCAACAAATAAGGAGCAAAATAAGCTGATTGACAGTTGATGGTTGCTTATGGCATGAAACAGGCTTGTACTGTCCATTAAAGAATTTACTTGAATCACTGGATTGATAATTAAGATATGAACACAGGCAATAATATCACAGGCTCATTTCATTTCTACTATACAGAGGTTTCCTATGTGCAAAGCTTCTCCTTTAGGTTCTTAATAATAGGACTCTGTCAAGAGTTTTAGAATATCACTTCAATGCAGAACACCAAATTGCCTTCTCCACCACCACCTCCTTGAGGACTTTCAAAGGCTTGGTCTCAATAAAAAATAGTTGGCTGACAGATTAATAACAGACTGATTTCAATGCTCTGGGTGTTGTCAGTGCCTGTACATGTTGTAGATCAGTGGGTCTGTGATGGACGGCAGTGGTTGAAATTATTGGGGGTGGAATCTCTACAACTGTTTGACAACTGCTTGTAAGACAGAAAAAAATAATGGTCACAACATTTGATTCAGAGCTATACAAAGATGTTTTCACATATGTGAAATTTATCACATGGGACGATGTATGAGTTTTGGCTCAGTATAGAATCCTCCATTACAGCCATATTCAAAAACTCTGCTTATAATTTTTGACAAACGGTAATTTCTTTTTATTCATTTCTCATTCTCCCAGGGAGAAAGCTCTCTTTTTCCAGGCTATTAGTTGGGGAACAATCTCACTTGCAACAAGGCAATCCTGCCACTTCTCTGGTGATGCCTCAAAAGATGGACATTTTTGGAGTGAGTCTTGTGTAGTACCTTGAAGTTCTCTGATCTCCTCAGAGCCCTGGCTGTAGTTCCTCCTCTCTGAATCCAGGGTGCTTTGCAGAAGGAGGAGTTCCTTCTCTAGCTGGGACTTCTCTCCGTCTGCTGCACGGCCCTTCTCCTGCAGCTCGCGGTTCAGGCTCTCCAGTTGGCTCATTGATTTTGCCATTTCCGTGTGACTCTTCCTCAGCCGAGCTGCTGTGTCCGACTCTGCCCGTAGCAGGTCATTGGCCTCCTCCAACTGTCAAACAGTAGAGGGAGGACAGAGAAATGAAGTTCAATGTTATTTTCAATGAGTCACAGATGCACTGAACCATGTTTAGTTCTCTATTTTTTACTCAATAACAAAATATTTATACAAAAAAGGCTAACAGTAGGAAGTAAGTGTAATAACATCCATGTGCTTCTAGTTATTTCTATTAGTAAATTATTTCCCACAGAGGGAAAATTGTCATTTCACAAAAGTACGCGTTAAATGACAGATTTATATCATGTGTCAACAAGATCATGTTTCGACAAGTCAGCAAGAACACTTTTAATATCTCACCATCTCTTCAATTTTGACTTTCTCTTTAGTGTAGCTTTACTTGGTCTTACTTGTGATTCTAAAATTTCACGCATATTCAGGTAGAGCTGTATAAAAAAATACAAATATATTCCTGTTTCATCAATAATAACAGCTTTGGCAAGGGGCAGTGCTGATTGATTTCTGGATTAACACTAAATGAGTTTATATGAATGTATTTGAGCTAAAAATAAAAAATATGGAGAAAATCAAATCAGAGTTATAAATCATTTTAAGAATTTAACTGGTAATCCTCATTTAGGGTTGGTTGTCTTGCACTTTCAATTTGCCGTTCTGCCTCTATGCATATTCCAGGCACAACACAATATAACACACATATCTTAACCTCCTCCTTCTAGGCTGACTACCCTGTCGATATAGACCCAAATTCCCACTGACTGTAGTAGACTTTTAAGACTGTTACTGGCAAAAACAGACATCCTAATTATAGCTGAATACTCATTAAATCTTCTGTTGTTTGACCGGTGTTTGTATGTGTGTGTGTGTGTGTGTGTGTGTGTGTGTGTGTGTACACGGATGTGTAACATACCTGATTTTGCAGCTGGGTTATCTTGTCATTAGAGGCCTGAGAATTTTGGCTGATCTTTCTCATATCCTCAAGCTGCTCCTTCAAAGTGGACACTAGAAATAATTAGAGGGGAGAGGTTAGGATACAGCCTTATTTCATCTCCTGTTTGCCACACCCAAAACAGCCACCTTTCCCAAAACACCTATTAGAAGAAAATATCTATTTAAACACCTTATGTATGAATTGCACATTTACTTTCCTGCAGGCAGACATTTGTGCACAACCTATCTAATCTAAGAGTCCAACAACTTAATGCACATCAATCCACTTAGTACCATCCTCTGCCTTAAGTCAATAGATAAGTCAGTGATGGAAAATGCATGGCTTAACAGTTAAGTGTAACTGTATCAAGTACAGAGTAAGATGGAAGGACATGCCAGGCTACCATGTCAAGCTGCAAGTAATCCATTTGAGACATACGTTTCCTTCCAGATCAAATGACATCAGGAGGAAGGGAGGAATTTGCTGTACAAGAAAACAACTTTCAAGCTGTGCCTGCACAACCCCTTCTCTACAATCATACAATACTCTCACCAGAGTGTTTGATTAATATGCTGACAGTAGCCGAACATACTTATCCTCACTGAGCAATCACAATTTAATCACAAAGTGTCCAAATCATGTACTACGGAGTCATTACCCTTACCCTCATTCTCCAAATTGCGCCTCTTTTCTGCTTCCTGATCTGCTTTTCTTTGGTACTCTGTGGATCTGTGCTGGAGCATCATCTTGTCCTTTTCCAACAGAGACGTGCTGGCCTCTACACTTTTCCTCAGGTTGGCCTGTGGCAAGAAGTAAAACAACAGTAATTATGCCGAAGGATAAAAAATATCCTTCACAATTCAGCCCATCAGTTCTAATTTCAATTATTTCAAACATATTGTTCAATGGCAACATTGCGGATGTGTATTGTGTTATCAAATCACGTGCGGTATTAGTGGGGTGTACATTTTTTTTAATCTAAGTTTCTAATCCTTATCTATGTAAGGTTTAGCAATTCTTAATCTTCCTATAAAAATGGGAGAGTGGAGATAAAGGTAATAGCACATCACCTCTTCATCCAATTCTTTCATGATCTTGTCAAGCTTTGTGTTTGAGGTCCTGAAGAAAATTAAATTAAACATTATTTATTGTTCTGAACATTTGGTGAAATAACAAGTGAAAAGACCATGCCTAGAGACATTTGCCATTAGACCAAAGCATTAAGCATCACGTTTTTACTTGGAATTGAAAAAAATCTCAATTTTGGATAAGCACACACGACCAGTCCCATACCTGCACTTCTGCTCCATTTCGTCCTTCAGCTGCATCTCACTGTGGAGCTGCTCTTCCAGCTGATAGATCCTCTTCTGTAGGTTCTCCAGCTGCATAGAAACAAACAACAGAGAAAGACCCTTACATTCTGAAGACAGACATCAATAAATGAGAGGATAAGGAGAAAAAAAATCCATTCTTTTGATTGAAAGTGTAAAAACTGCTTCTTATCCCAAAAGTTTCAGACTTTTTTTTCTTTGTTCTCAAGTCTTCCTACTCACATGGCTCTTGTCCTCCTTTGTGGAACTGCTGCGTTTGTCACTGGTCTTGGTACTGGAGCAGCGCCGCAGCCTGGAGACAGAGCAAATGAATTTGATCGAAAAGGTCTCTAAACATAATCGATACAGAACCTTCTTGTCACTGGGGAAAACAATAAGTTCCACCACATTTCAGTGAAACAAAACAGTCAGTGTTGTAGCTCAAATGAAATGTCAATGCAAACCCAGTGTTAATACACAAGATATTTACTCCTTGGGGGTAAAAAGAAACCTTCTGACATGAATACTGGCAGGAAAAGAGAGCGCTTTATGGTTTGCTTTGGAATGTATGTCATCTTGAATTTGGAATTGTTTCAAGGCTTTTGCTAACAAAAACTGATGCTATCAAGGATAGATTCACCTGTACTTTTGTAATACAAACTGATGAAATTCAAGATTTAAACATCTTCCCAAAATAATTAAACATTTTTGAACTAAAACTTATTATATGTAAATAAGATTGTGTTGCAACTGTTGCTATCACTTTAAACCTGTATAACCAATCTACAATAAGAGTAATATTGTCACTCCAGACTGGCTTGTTAAGAACAATCAGGCTCAGTATGACAACAACAGCTGAGTTTGACACACTTACTGTTGACTGCTGTAGTAGGTGAAACCTACAAAAGGAAGCTGATTTCCCACAAAAGCCTTTGGTATGGGGAAAGTCTCCTCCTCTCCCCGATCCTCCTCAATGTCATCAAAGTTACTGGTGTCAATGTCACTGCTCAGCTCAGGCACCACCGGGGCAGCCGCTGAACATGGCAGTAGGGTAAGGAGAATGTATAAGAATATAAGGTTAATAAACTATTTGTCGCTTAATGATTGACAGCCCTTTGGTGAATTATCATCTCACAATAAACAAAATATCAGTGGGGTATGGCAGATTACAGTGGCTTCTGATAATGAGAAGGAAGGAAGCACATGTACATACACAGTGAATTGCAACAATTCCAAACAGCCATCCATTATCTGAACCACTTATCCTGCTCTCAGTGTCGCGGGGATGCTGGAGCCTATCCCAGCAGTCATTGGGCAGCAGGCGGGGAGACACCCTGGACAGGCCGCCAGGCCATCTCTCTCTCTCTCTCTCTCTCTCTCTCTCTCTCTCTCTCTCTCTCTCTCTCTCTCTCTCACACACACACACCCCCACACCCCCTAGGGGCAATGTAGTATGGCCAATTCACCTGACCTACATGTCTTTGCGCTGTGGGAGGAAACCGGAGCACCCGGAGGAAACCCACGCAGACACGGGGAGAACGTGCAAACTCCACACAGAGGACCCGAGACGAGCCCCCATGGTTGGACTACCCCGAGGCTCGAACCCAGCACCTTCTTGCTGTGAGGCGACCACGCTAACCACTGCGCCAACACGCCACATTCCAAACAACACTGCTTATTACATATGCAAAAATACAAACAAACAAAAAATACACTGACATATTTCTTTAACTGGTAAGCCCAGTTAAAGTCAGCAGTTGTTTCATCACATGTTGCCTTTGGCTAGGTGTACATTTGTGTACATTAAGAAAATGGAGATAAAATGTTTCCAAAACACACGTTCTATTTCAGATTATTGTCCTTTACCAGAAGTGCAAATTTCATCAACCGCCAATTTATCGTCAATTGATTAGCCCCCCCCCCCCCCCCCAGTTATCTATGGTGGCTACACTTTCAGCTAAATTTCCTGAGAGGTAAATTAGATTAAAGATTTAAGCTCAGAGTTTCAATCAGTTGTTCTCAGATTGCAATGATTCCACGGAGTTTTCTGTAACTCAGACCCCTTTTGAATACTTGCTTTAAAATGAGGGAAAGCAGCCAGTTACTGGAGCTGGACAGTCAGTGGAATGGCAGGGGTAGCCAACAACAAAGTGCTGACGGCAGCCTAGTGGAGTATTTAATATAAACCCACTAAAGGACTGACTGCAGCCACTGGATTTAGGCCTCCATTTCTAATCTCTCTCTGCCCCAATGTCAAGCCCACCGCATTAACGCCAATATTTGTGATGGACTGCTTCCATCCTCTTGGCCTCAACTGCACTGGGACAACTATTACATTTACAAGGAGTTAGACTTGGTCTTGTGAAGGATGCTGAATGACTAGCTACTTGAACGAAGGATGAGAATTTCCTGAAACTGTCAAAGGAAAAAAAAAAACATTACATTTGGCCATTTGTACCCCCAGTGAGCCAACACTGCCAAATAAAGGGAAAAAACTCAAGGTGACTTAAAGGTGAAACATAACAGCCTGAACTGTACTTACTCTCTCTGATGTTCTCCCATGTCCACTGATCATTCTTAAAGAAAGGATGCCTCTTGATCTCATCCACGCCATTCCGGCCAAGTCGCACTTCCCTGCATGGAAAAAAATAGAATTCATAGCTAAATCACTGTTGTTGTATCAACAACTCTCCATCTTTGGTTTTGATGATGTCTGCATATCAATACATAACAGTTCTTCAAAAGACATCCCAATGTGAGTAGAATATTTCTTAGTTATGTTTCTTTTTCCTTCTGCAGCTCTGCAAAAAAATCCCCCTGCAAAGCAACGGAAAATCAACACCCAAGCAATCAGAGGCTTTCAAGACCCTCCTCCAGTCAATGCTCTATCCACTACTATCTAACCTGTCAGTCAGGAAAGCACAGATGAGATTCTTGGCATCCTTGGAGATGTCACTATCGTCAGGGAAGGTCAGGGCATTCTTGTGGTTCATGATTTTACTGTACGTCCCCACCAGTGAGTCCGCATAAAAAGGTGTGTCACCTGTGCACAATACAATGCAAACATGGGCTGAGAGTTACTGCTATGTCCACAATAACTGCACATGAGAAAACAGTTTTAGACAAAATCAGCCCAAAGCACAGGCAAAACATAAACAACCATACAGGACATTCAGAGGGTTTATTTCAGAGGGTAAAGGACCAGTGTAAAACATGGGAATAGCATGGGTGATGTTTTGCAAAACAAATGATCAGCTGTTCCTTTCAACTGAATACGTGTTTAATGTTTTGAACCTGAAAAGAGTTTGGGAACACACAATGGGAACCAAAAAAAAAAAACAACATTCAGTTTCAAGTTCTGAAAGAATGCATGTGAACATGAACTTTCTACCTATGATACATTTAAACACGCTGAGCTAAACTGCACACGGCACCATGGCCAAGTACTAACCCTGTATTCACATCTATTACTACAAAACACCAAACGTCGCTCTCATCCCCCAGAATCTGCTGCTTGTAGAAATGCCTGTGCTTAAATCCAAATTTACATAGCCAACCCTGACTGGGCTGTTTTTTGAGGTTGCTTAGCTTATTTTGCTAAAATATAGCTAGACAACCAATCAGCTAACATCAATGTGTTTTCACTTCATGCTTTTCAATGTTATTTTTAATCTGATATTTTTTTTCCACGCATTACCTTTTTCCATCAAGTCAATTTTATTTGTATAGCCCAATATCACAAAGTCCCTATAATTGGACGGACAGACATAAGGCACCAGAAACTGTGGTGATGAATTTTTCCTCCATTTGGAACTTGAGTGACAACCAATGTTGTGTAGCAATTTCTCAAGAGGTTCACAGGCAAGTGAATTTTTTTCATTTTTTCTCCCTGTTAAAGGTTTTTTTTAGGGAGCTGTTCCTTATCTGATGAGAGGGTCTAAGGACAGGATGTTGTGTTGCTGTTAAGCCCACTGAGGCAAATTTGTAATTTGTGATATTGGGCTATACAAATAAAATTGATTTAAAATTGATTTTAAGTGCACTAATAATTGGTTCACGTGAGTTGTCTTTATGCGTGCTCAATAACCCAGGTAAGAAAACCGAAGAAGATTGAATCAGTTCATCTGGACACAATGTTTCTTGACAGATACATTTCATCACTCATCTAAGTGATCTCTTCAGTCTAAACAGACTGCAGGTATCCCCACCCTTATACCTGTATTGTTTATAAGGGTGGGGATATCTGCAGTCAGTTTAGACTGAAGAGCTCACTTAGATGAGTGATGAAATGTATCTATCAATAAAGTTGTATCCAGACGAACCGATTCATCCTTCTTTGGTTCACTTGAGTTGTTGCTTCTATGTGTCATGGCACATTTTCATGAAGCTGAACATTTATCAACTTTCCCTTGTTGCCTTGCTTGATGTCACCATTTGTCAATGTCACTGATGTCTGTTTATGCTGCTAGGTGCCACTGGCAATGATCCGACTTTCTGTCGCTTATAGAATTTTTGTAATAATAGATGTGAACGCCTGGTAAGAGAGCCCTTCCCCGTAATAGCCATTGTTGTGTATATCAGCATTCATGTGCAGTGTTGAAATGTCCTTGTGCAAGATCCCCCAAAGATCCCCCATATCCTGTCACTGATTGAAAATGGCTCTGGATCAAAGAACAGGCTACATGACTTGTATGAATGATTAATCTGTGGAAAAGCGGGGGGGGGAAAAAAGTATATGGGCTCAATCAGCCATTTCTGTGAGTAGAAAACACAAAAACCCTCAAACTCACCCACAAGCATTTCGTACAGGAAGACTCCCACTGACCACCAATCACACTCTCTGCCATAATAACCGTCTCCTCCTTGGGATTTTAGTACCTCCGGTGAAATGTAGTCTGGAGTTCCCACTGCTGTATCACATCGTACCATACCATCCTGAGAATGAAAAAATAATGAATGCTCTAGTTCTTGCTAATATTCATTCATTCCTTCACAGAAAATATATTTTTGTGGTTCCAATTCATCTTACAATGTTAAGATGACAGAATGACTTCAGTTTTTATTCTTTCTATGGTTGCTGTGTACAATGTGATCAAGTTGATTATGTCATCGAACACTTTAGACTTAATGTGATACCTTGTTCATTTTCATACAGGTCCCAAAGTCTGCCAGCTTCAAGTGGCCTGCTTTATCTAGCAACATGTTATCAGGTTTAACGTCCCTTGAAGGAGACAGATTGAGAGAGAAAAGACATGCATAAATATGCCAACAACCATAACACATCACTGGGATACTGGAACACAAAGCACATCTAAAGTCTACAAACCCACACTTCACTTGTCATTCCAATGCCAGCTGGATCCCAGAGAAGTTTTCAAAAGTAAAAAGCATGACGCTGGACCCATATGCAGGGATCTAATCAAGGACACTTAAGAAAAATCTCCTGCTAAAAATGAATGTCAGTTACATACCCCCAGCGTCAGTGTACATGACAGAGAAAGCACCTGAAAGCCCATAAACAATGAACGAGACTGCAGGGAAGGTAGAAGTGTAGCTTTTTACCTGTGGATGAAGCCCATGGCATGGATCCCGTCCAGTGCCAGCACCACCTCGGCTGTGTAGAAGCGGGCCCACTTCTCCGGGACATCGTAGTTGCTCATCAAGTTGACCAAGTCCCCACCGGGCATATATTCCATCACCATGTAGAGGTAGCGGTCATCCTGGAATGCAAAGAAGAGCTGGGGGGGGGGGGGATTGATTAGCATCTGAAAATGGCCATTTATTATACTTGTGAAGAACTACATGCTGGAAAATATATTTTTGTCAAAATCGTATTATGACCTGCCAGCCCACTGTTTTGAAAAATAGCATTAGGAATGTAGGTATGACACATGGAGATGACATTGTAACCTACCTGCACAACCCAGGCACTATTGGCAAAGGCCATGATGTCTCTCTCTTCCCAAAAGAAAGCAGAATCTGACCTCTTTATCATTTCAAACTTGCTTAGCAGCTTCATGGCATACACCTTTCTTGTGGCTTTGTGTCTTACCTGGGAGAGATGGGGTGTGTAGTTAAAGTTAGACATATTCAAGTGCTAATAACAAAACAGTTCTTTTACAGCAAATAAGCAGAAAGACTAAATTAACTTTATTTTGTATGTCTGCAAACTGTCTGTGACCTAAAGATAACAGACTAATAATTTTTACTATGTAGCATATAATACTAATACCATCAAATACGTCTGGAACTTCTATTACTACCATCAACCATAATGACAAAAAAAAGGAAATATTTTTCTGAGAAATTAAAAATGTAGATACTGTTGGGGTGAGTGTTAATTCGCACAACTGAACCAAGCTACAAAGGCAAACTTACCAACTGCACTTCTCCAAATGCTCCCCTGCCAATGACTTTAACCACCTCATAGTCCTCTGCTTTCATGCGAAGGTCCCGGATTTTACTAATGGTATCCTTATCTGTAAAAGACAAAGACAGAGATTGAAAGAACAGAGGAACGGTGGTGGTGGTAGCTATACTTAACTCATGCCCAATGCAGCAATCTCATAAGATGAGCCCAGTTCTTGTGCATGAGGGCCAGGTGTATAAACCATCAAGTGAGGATGTTTAGGGAGCTAACTGTGTATGCTACCCAAACAGTTGCGTAACAAAACCAGTCTCGGAGCTCAGCTTACTCACTTCTCTGATTCTTCAGATTCACAAAATCTGTGCGTCATGCATGCTCACAGATCACATTGTTCACATTAATTAATCAGGCACCTCCACACTGTAGGCAATCACACCAAGAGAGATGTTCCTTTGGCTGACATGGGGCCTCTGCAAAGCCCAGAAACACTGCTTAAGCCTAGTATGTTCCTTACTTTGAGTTGGCCTTTCCCTGATGTAACAATGCTGGCTGCTCCCCTTGGGGAGAGAGTATTCACTGCTCAGCCAAATTTGGTCATAGTTGAACTCGGGAGATAATTTTCAATTCACATGGGTCGCAACTGGCAGGGGAACGCATGGGGGTGGAGGAAGAGGATAAAGGGGCATACAAGTTCAATCAATCTAAAAATAAATGCGTATGCATGGACCATTAGAATAAGAACATTTGGGAGTGAGTCATTTCCACTTAGAGCAGAGGTTCCACAGAACATGATCCTACTTGAACAATCCCATAACAACTGGCCGGATAAGACACCATTTTTAGAAACCTTTAAAGTTGGAATTTATTCAAAAAAGTTCAAGAAAATATGAAGGGGCGGGGGTGTAAATCCAATACAAATGGTCCTATGATATGCGTAGGGCAGTCAGCTGATGTAATTGTAGATCAGCGCAGAATGCATGGCGTAAAGCATTCAGTGTCATGCACAGCCCCTTCGGCAACGCATGCCATTAGTGACCACCCTCTCAGAAGACGGCTAGGCCATTAGTCCACACCACCAATGTATTTCCAATTGGCTGCTGAACACAGATAGTACTGCAGAACATTTAATTGAAGAAATACGTACCTACTGACAGTATCTGACACTCTCAAATGTTAAAACCTCAGTTTTACAATTTCCCGATTTGTTGATAAGATGTAAAGAATGCATTAAAAGTTAAATGGTAATTTTACTGACATAACTGAATTCTGAGGTTGAACATACAGTAGAGAGAAATGCAGTCATTAAATTACACAAAGAAATGTAACTGTTTCAGATACAAACAATTGGCATATGAAAGTGGGTCAATTAAAGCAAAGAGGTCGCCTTATTATCAGACTTGGATTGGTATCTGAACAGAAGGCCTGAAATCTCTTGCAACTTCCTCAAATTTCTTCTCCACCTCCAGGCCATTATACTGTAGGACCCCTTTGCATTTCTCCCATAGCTATGGTGGTTACCCAGTCTGAGGGCACTGTGATAATGGGAATCCATCATGATAGACATCATGTGGGTCACCAGCCATTTATGAAAGACCCTTTGTTGGGGACACTAAGCAGCAGACACAATTGTGCCTGAGCATGCAGAGGCGGTGACCCAAAAACGGCCTTCTTTGCTGAGCCTAGGCTTACACCCATATGTAGTGGGGGGGACTGCAAATATGAATGATGGTAGCAAACAACAGGAATGGCTTCCACACAAAAGGAGGACATGAGTGGGGAAACTACTGTAAAGCCAGAGCTACTTACATCTATTCAAGAAGTTGTCAATGCTCTTGTTTTTCCTCAGGGCAGGGAAGTCAAGGTCGTACACCAGCGCATCCAAGCCATCCTAAAAATAAAGGAGAAATAATTATTAAGGAGACAAACAACAAAGTCACAGTCACAGCTACTCCTCATCCTCTTAAAACATCACTGACATCTAAAATGCTACCAAGATTTATTTTCTGGCTTTTGGACCTCAACGCACAAGTCTGGGCTTTAAGCCATCCTACAAAACAGGGAGTTAGTTATTTCTCAGGCTGGATTATATTACACATTTCCAGGGGGTATTTGGCTAATCACAAACAAATGGTCAGATTTCACTGCCACTGAAAACATTAGCAGTTTGTTAAATGGATTAACAACTGATCTAATGAAGGACTTCAAAGGTCATTGAGAAATCCAATGACAAATCAGGCCCCACATGTAGTATACACTATAAGAAACAAAATAACATTATTTCAACATAAAACATTATTTCTAATAAAAACAACAGTAAAGACAATTTGTTTTTTAATAGGTCAGTCCTTCCTGATAACATTACATTAAGATCAACTGCACAGCTGTAAATACTGCTTTTGCACAACTACACAGAACTCTCTACCTCCTAATCTGGGACAGTATCCCTTTCAGGATCTATATTGTACCATATTCTCTGAGAGCAAACAGAGAAAAATCAATAACAGTTACAATGAGACTAGCTTTTCAAAAGTGCAAACACAAAATTAATAGGGACGGGTACCGAAACCTGGTATTAAACGCACACCAGTGCGACAATTATTAAAGACCGCAGTACTGATAAACTCCGATGCTAGCAGTTCTGCTATCGATATTGGAGAACTCAAGAAAATAAATTTCCTATTTATTTAGGCTACAAAAACCTTTTCATGCCCTGTGATGGTCTGGCGGCCTGTCCAGGGTGTCTCCCCGCCTGCTGCCCAATGACTGCTGGGATAGGCTCCAGCATCCCCACGACCCTGAGGCCAGGATAAGCGGTTTGGATAATGGATGGATGGAAACCTTTTCATGTACCTTTTATCTCATCAACTCCGTTTCTAATTTGCAATAAGATGAAGGCATTTGGCTATGATGCATTTTCCATCTATTATCCAAACAAGGTCGCAGGGATGCTGGAGCCTATTCCAGCAGTCATTGGGCGGCAGGCGGGGAGACACCCTGGACAGGCCGTCAGGCCATCACACACAACAACAACAACAACAACTTAGTTTCGCTATTCCCAATCCATTACAGATATCGAGATCTCTCTCTCTCTCTCTCTCTCTCTCTCTCTCTCTCTCTCTCGCTCTCTCTCTCTCTCTCTCTCTCTGAGCCGCCCAGCTCTCTGCCTCTCTCTCAGATTCTCTCTCTCTCTCGCACGCACGCACACACACACACACACATGCAAACACACGCACACAGCCTGCTCTTAGTGACAATGGTGGAAAGAGAACTAAACGGTCAAAAGTCTGGTTATACTTCACTAGAGTCGATGCTGACAATGCTTGTTGCCACAAGATCAAGTCTTTTGCATGTAAGGGCAGAAACACAAGCAATCTTTCAAAACATCTAGCGAAAGCACATAAAATACAGGCTGCAGTTTTCGACTGCCTAGCTCGTAGTTCATCCCTTGTTGTCTCATCCACCTCAGGTATATGTTATGTATGCTAGCAGCCTAGCGCCCACGCAGAGTTATCTAAATCATACAAACATGAGACAGACACGGGAAAATTAAACAATGTTAATTCTGTTCTTAATTTGTTTTGTTTTTTTCTTTTAAAAAAACAAAAAAAAACCGAACTGATAAGAGTACCATTCAAGTACCGCATCAGTAAGCAGTACCAGTAAGAGTAGTTGTGCCATTAAAATCTTCAGTCATGTAGGTTTGCACATACATGGAATTTGACTCCGGTTTCATGGCCCTCTCTGTGTACTTAACATAGAACAACAACACTACAACACAACAATCTTCAGATGTATACACAAGGATTGACTTATACAGGCGAAATAAGAAATGATAAGGTGCAATGGTGCAGAGAATATATCAGAGATGCTGAAATAGATGTTTGCAGGTTACTAACATACATGCCTGAGGTAGATGGACATGACAGTGTACCAGTAGATGTACAATGTACAGTATATACAAAACAGTTGGGATTTATTTGACAGTGTTAAGCATTCATTTGAATGACAGCCCGCGGAAAGAAACTGTTTTTCTATCTGGTTGTTTTGGGGTACAGTGCTCTGTAGCGCCCGCCAGAGGGGAGGAGTTGAAACAGGTTGTGACCAGGTTGTGATGGGTCTGTAGTGATGTCACCTGCCCATTTCCCGAGTCTGATCTTTACGATACCCATCCCTAAAAATTAATAGGACAAATTTGCCATATGGACACATGACAAATTTCAAATTATGTGACATTCAAGCAAAAAAAGAATAATAATAATAATTTGAGAACACTAGCATTCATCAGACAAGGGGTTGTGTAGGGGGTGCACCAGCTGTAAACTTAAAGGCTAGTTTGCTTGAGGTTAGGAAGGAGCAGAAGTGCTACTGGTAGGATTTAATCTAATCGTCCTTAATCCAGGATGGCTGACACAAGGCGGGAGCACAAACATTAGTGCACTGAGAGCCCGGCGGAAAATAATGCATTTCCTCTTGCTGGTGTGGGAGAACCTTTTGAGGGTAGCGTTAAAACTGAACATCTTTGGCGATACAGAAAGTAAGCTTGCCTGCAAATCGTCACTTCTCAGAAGTCAAAAGAGACCAATTTCAAAGTTCAGCCACTCGTGAGAAAACAAAGTAGTGTTACCCTAATCTCAACATTCGCTACACAATTTTTAGTAATCCGTGCATGCTGCACAATCTGCAGCAAGATAGCAGGACAGTTTTGTTTGGCATCTATGAGGAAAACAATGATGACACATGGTGATTCAGCAGCTCAGACGAGCCGAGGAATCCTCTTAAGTAACTGCTGCTCCTGCTGAACAGTGGAGGTCAGGGCCACATACCCCCCCACCCCCACCCTTTCACCCTGGGAGATATAAAACCAGCAAATGCCTCAGGGATGAGAGGAAAAAAGGAGGCAGTCACCTCACCATCGAGGGCGAGAATGAAGAAAAAAAAAAGAGAGATGGCAATGCCTAGCCTGATATAAACATTTAGAACGGTAAAACCGAATAGTTCTGACACCATAAAAAAACTAAAGGTAATATTCCAAGACTTGTCGTAAACCCAACACTTTCAAAGAGGAAAGGAGGGCAGGAGGAGAATTTATACAACAGAGTCGAGGCTGAAGAAGGAAAAATGGGGCCTTGTTGGCCATACAGTAACTAGGCAGCCTGCACTGTGGAAAAAAAAAAAAAAGCTGAAGAACCGAGTCCTCCAGGACCCTAATCACACAGCTCCGGGCTCAGCAATGCACGTTTGCATAACTTCCTGCCACAGAGAACTCTGGACAGCCGCAGTAACATTCCTTAACAGGACTGTACACGTCAGAGAGCTATTTTAAGTATGCGGCCGAACAAGTTCTCAACAAAAAGTAAAGGAAGAGATGAAAAAAAAAGAAGTCCATCCCAAGCACAAGTCACATAGTGAGCCTGATTTTCAATCAGCAACTCGTGCTTAACGTTATTAGAGGACTGAGGAGACGGGAGAACTGCTGCCGGATGGTGGGGGGGGGTTCTTCCAATAGGAGAACAAACGTAGGTTTAAAAAAAATAAACAAACAAATGAAGAAAACAAAAGAACCACTAAAAATCTCAACCATCCAAGCTACAGCAAAATAAGAGCACAGGGTGAATGATAAGTCAAAAACCAAACTGTAGTATGACAACAAATAAGAAAGTGATAAAAGTGACTGCTCAAAATACTGTCCAAGTAGCCATTAAGGCTTATTCTACATGAGAATATATCTATGACAAAAAAAATTATTGCTTGGCATTAAAGAAATAGCAGACATGTTCAACAGCAATTTGTGGCAGTAGAAGACAAAGGGAGTGGGTGTAGGGCTCTTATGGATGCATTTCAAAAAAGCACAACGTATAATATACAAGGACAAAAGACCATATGCATGCAAAGTGGCATGTAAACACTCATCAGCGTCGACTTATCTACAGTATGAATGGGAGGCCTCCGTTTGTTAGCAAACAGTTGTCATAACTCAAAACGCGAAGCCAGCAAGCTCAAAATGTAATGTGAAACATATCGCTACTGGCAGTGAGTGATTTGCGATGGTCAGTGGTGAGGGTAGGTGACCCGACATCATCAGTCTCCTGCTTCAGCGTTCAAACAGCTCCGTTCGCCATGAAGCCTGAAGGAGCCTCCCCCAGTACCAACGGGGCAAGGACAAAGCACAAAACGTGCATTAGTGGGCTTGTGCTAAGCAAGAAAAGGACCGGGACCTGGGATTAGTGACAAAGGCCGTTCTTAAGACCAGCCTTTCACCGTGACTCCGTGACTGCGTTCTTAGATAAGCACTTCTACTCAGAAGATTTCCAGTGCCTGATGTGATGTGATCTTTTTCCCCCATTAGCGCGAAAGAAAGGCCAAACCAGCCCCGGGGTTTACAAGGGCTCAGAAGTTTCTCTCCGTGATCCAGGCACACAGTAGAGAAAAGGGGGCACCCACATTCAACGTGAAGCACAAAATGGGGAAAAAATAATTACCATTGCAGTGTGGCCAATGGTAATAATAGACTAAGGCTCTAATTTCCCAGCATATGATGATCTAGTCTTTAGCCACTGGAACATCCTAAGGCACCGTAAAGCCAGTCCAGAATTAACTGGGAATGAACACTTGACAACGCTGATCACATTTAAAAGTGGACAGTGATATCCTACGGCGTTTACAACAGCAGTAATTGTTGAACCAGCAATACCTAACACACCCATTTTTCTGTACATACTGGAGTGTGAAGGTGCTCTGTGATAGTGGTGCAGTACTTACAAGCATTTTATTAAAAGAACGGCGTTCCCTACAAATGAAAATACATAATGTAGCTTATTCACGTTTTTTGCTGAAAAGTAGACAAATATAATGGAAACTATTGACAAAGAAATGTTTGATATGTTTCCCTGGGCGAAGTTTCAAATCAGTTAAAGTGAAAAGTTGCACCGTAAATTTTTTTTCCAAACAACCACGTTCCCATCTTGCTTGCAAAGTTAACAATGCACCTGACCCCCCCCCCCCCCCATCCTAATACAACTAGCACCAACATCTTTTTTTTTAATATCCTGTGAAAGTATTTTGCAGGGCATGGGAACAATAAACAAGGGCAAGATACTGTACTATGTCCAACTTTTCAGTGTTTAAAAATAGTGCACCATGACAATTAAGAAGACTTTACAGGTGTTCGTTTTTTTAAGACACAACTACATTCTCTACTTTAAAAGTATGACATGCAGAAACTGAGATATGCATTTAGATAGACGAGTGCATAACTCAAGTAAGAGGGCAGTGTACCCTTGTTACTTGGTTTAGGAAAAAAAAAAAAAAAAACAGCAAGATATGCCCATAGTCACCCCTTGTATAAATAAAAGACAAACAGTATCTTCAGTCACTGTACAGTAGCTAGCAGAGGGTGGTAGGTAGTAGGCCCAGGAGCTGTGTTTCATTTCAAACACTGTAAACTTCAAGAAATTATCTGAGGCAGTCTTGGTAAAATAGCTGGGGAAACAAATGGAGCCTGCAAGGCTTCTCTTTATCATATTTCTGCTGATGCTGCTCTGGGTGCAGGGTGACACATCTCCGGGATTACTGAATAATGACATGAAAAACATTCTCGCCGTCTCCCCCATTAATGAAATGCTGCAATCTTACAGGAGTACATAGTCACACAAAACAGAGGCCTGTGGCTAATGTTACACATAGCAATTATATCTTAAAGCTTTAGGGGAGAGAAATGTGCACACAAGCTCTTTTTCCAGACATTTAAATTGGAGTTAAAATTTCCATGAGCGACCCAGCCACATCTTCCCCCTCTGCATGCCAGCACAAGGCATGCAGACTGGCCCAAGCTAAGCTTGACTTCTCACTTCCCTTTCTGCCACCTCTTGAACACAATATGCTTTCCACATGTGACAAATTGTGCAGAGAGCCATTCAGTTCGTCATGCAAATAAAGGCAGTTCCTTTGCAGGCCATGCCCATGTAAACACAACGGTGCTCACATAGACCATTCAATGCATAAAATGCCACACTGCTTCCTGATCCCTAACTATGTGTCAGCACAGGTTTCTGGGGCAGGCTGAGACTGTGACATAAATTTTTTAAAAACAATTCTCACATCCCTTTCATCTTGTAGGTTTATCTCCATTCGTTCTGGGGATAAAGAAGTTTGGGCAACTTTGTAAGTCACCTGGCAGAGATTTCAGTTAAGTTCTTCGGATTGAATACTTGGCTCAGACTCCTTTCAAACACTCCTGCAATACATGATATCCTCTGACAGGAAATCCCACTTACCTAAAAAGACTGCAGATCTAACAACACCACTGGATAAAATGGCAGTGACAGTGAAATCAGGCATGGCAAAACAGGGCATTCCATTTCCTTATGAGGCCCCAGTAAGAGAAAATCACTGTCACAAAGGCTTTCATGTCAAAATATAATTGAGTTATTCCAACAGAGGAGCACTCTCGTACTTCTACTGACTGAGCCCTGGATTCTCATGCAAAACTCCACGGTGCCTGCCTTTCTTAGCCAGGACTTCTGACCCAGCCCCAGAGAATATCCAATTTATTAGACAGTGACCCGCAATCTCAACTCGCCTCAGACCATCTCCACTGGCCAGAGGCTGCAGATTCCTCTGTAAGTGGGACAGAAGAACCGGGCCTTTCGTCCTTGTGAGAAAGTAGAAGAAAGAACGCAGAGGGCTATGAAGTTCAACTGTTAAATCAAAGGGAAATCTTCCCGTTTATTGAAAGACTGGGTCATTTTAGTCTGCATTCCTGCACACGATCCGTCTGTTGAGGGAATGCAGAGCTACAAATGGCTTTGCCTATTGTTGCTCCCATAGTTGAATAGCTGAGGAGAGCAGTTTGCAACTGACGGCTCTGGACCATTCTGACAAAAGTGGACGGATACAATGCCGACTATAACCTTTTCCAACAAATCCATACTTTGCCACCCTAAACTAAATGGCATGCAATTCATTATTACATTATAGATACGATAATCAGATACCTAACTTTTGATTGCCCTACAGAATCAAAGACCCAACCTGAAAAACAAGATTGACTGATTTTATTTGACTTATCACTTCTGGTTATAAATCATGCAACAATGAATAAAAGACACAGGCAAAAAAAGGGGGAAAAAAATCCTCTTGCTTTGGGGCTATGATCCAATCCTTTGACAAACAGACCTGCATGCCAAATGTGGACACCAAGGAATTTGCATGTCAGCACTGCGATCATCTCCCTCTTGCACGATGCTACAGATCAGTCAAATACTGAGCCTGGAGGTTTTTTAGCCTATAGACGCATTATCAGCCCAGGCAACGCCTTGAAGGTAGAGTTTGTCCATTAAAGGCAAAGGTCACAAGAATAAGAGAAGGAATCCGGGATAGGCAGGGCCTACTAAGTGCTGACTGTACTCTGGCTGATAGACACACTTGGCTTCAGCAAATTTACTAGGCAAGGCAATTAAGCCTTAGCCCGCCAGCAGAAGGGCTAGTCAACCCTTCAGCACATATTATGCAAAAATTTAGAAATAAAACAGGAAAAACACTTTAATATGCTCCAAACTATAAGTCGTTTCTTTACTGCAACACTGTATCAAAAATCTTTTTTTCTCCATCACAACCATTTTGTACAGATATTCAAACAAAAAACTGCCACCTTCAACTGCTCACAAAAAGTAAAAACTGGACTGATTTTGGCCTGTGTATTTATGTGGCAGTACAAATATTTGTGAGAGAAGATGGCCGGCTTAAAATGGATTACAAAATAAAGAACAGCACAGTGATCTACCAATCAGTGCTCAAGCAATCATATCTATTTCAGCCCTTCATTACCCTAATTAGCAAAAAGACATAGCTAGAAGAAAAAAATGTTGAAAAGATGTTATTGCGGAAATTAAAATAGATTCATGTTCTCCTGAGCATGATTACTGTATTAATGTGACATTTAAGATAGTGAAATTCTCCATGTAAGCTTATTGGACATAGCAACAGTAACCAAGACATTTTGTAAACAGCCAATTATCTTTGTTATTATTGGGGAAATTTCTACTGAGTTTGGCATTAGGGAAAAATGTAGTGTAGTAGAAATGATAAAATGAAATGGGAACAAACCTCTCATCCAATTCACTGAATATTTACATATATTTATGCAAAGTAAGTCCCTAAGGAATATCAAAGAGATGGTCAAGACAAACTAACATCGTAATATTGTAGACCTGTGGATAACCACATAAATTGTAGCCCTTTTATTTTTAACACTGATTTAGACATTTAAGCTTGTACATATACTGCTTATAGCTAGCTTGTACGTACTGGTACGATCTGTCATGTCCATCTACCTCAGGCATGTATGTAAGTAACCTGCTAACATCTATTTTAGCATGTATGATAAATTCTCTGCACCACTGCACTTTATCACCTCTTATTTCATCTGTGTAAGTCAATCCTTGTGTATGTATCTGAAAATTGTTGTGTTGTTATTCTATGTTAAGTTCGCAGAGCCACAAAACTGGAGTCAAATTCCATGTATGTGCAAACCTACAAGGCCAATGAACATGATTCTGATCATTCAACTGCTACTGTGAGTCACTTCAGGATTAGAGCATTAGCTCAATAGCTCGAATGTAAATGCAGAATTCACCAAATCCATCACTGTCTGATATGTGGTTTCATGCTCTCAGATCCTTTAACTAGGTCCGTTACAGCTTAAGAGGCATCAAAACATAGTAAGGTTAATGCATGTATAAACAAAGGCAACACAAACATGCATTTACATACCTCAGAAAGGGGGAAACTCTGTGCATAACAAATCAGCCATTAGCCATTACTATGCAATAACAACTTTTCACCATTTGAAATATACCAAATATCTACTCGCCTTACCATTTTAGAGACTCCACCTTACTCTAAATAATCAAGTTAGGGATACCATTTAGACTACCCGGTTCTATGAGAGCTATATGAGGTCTAGAAAAAAAAAGAAAAAAAAAGAAACATCAATAGACAATATGCAGGCCCTTAATAATGTCAGTGAGCTTTCCTGACACAATGCCAGGAATTCTGCCTGTTCTGAATGGCCCTTAGGAGGCTGCCTAGTGCACGATGATGGGGGGCAGCACATCTAAGATAAGGCTCTCCTCTCTCCAGCAGAAATTATTTAGGAGGAGAAGATAAGGGGACAGGGAAAACAGAGCTTGACAGGCCACCCCAGAGTTGAGTGGGAAGGTACAGGCCAAATGTCACCATCAGACAAAACAGCCCTGGCTTCTAATGGGGAGAAAAAAAACAACTACCACCAGAACGCAATACAAGCTCAAGTCTCAGGTACAGAAACATGGCCTGTAAAAGGCTTGCATTGTGCATTTTGATGGAACCTATTACTCATAGCCAAGCATGATGGAAGCTGTTTTATGAGTTAAATGTCCCGATTCGAGGCCTTCAGAAACATGAGTCTTCAGTCCACATAATTTTGGTTTATGGGTAGAGAGCAGAGCCCACACCCAGCTACCTCAGGGCTGCCTGCCTGGTCTCAGCTCTCTCACCAGACGTGCAGAATGGCTTAGAGACACACAGGGGACTCCAGGCCAGTCAAAGACAAGAGGTTATTTGATTAGCATGGAATTTTATTAAGCTGTGGGTGGAGTTGCATGTTGGTGGAGAGTGCCTCAGCAAAAGGCCTCCATTCATTGATCACAGGGAGATTGCAGAGAGGGGAAAAAAAAGAGGAACAACACCCTTGTGTGTGTGGCTGCCGGCAGGAACAGTCCCCACAGCTTTTTGCCATTAAAATGCAGAGTGTGTGCACTTTTACGTGAGTTTAATTGCCTTTCTCTACAGCAGGCAGGGAGGTCACAGAGACTAAGCAACTTCTCTTAATAACCAGCTAGATCTACACCCATTGACACAGGCTGAGGTACTCTTAAAGGTGGGTGTGTAGGTGGGATTAAAGGAAAGCCTCCTCCCCAAAACAGAGACGGATTCTTATGCTCCCCTTGTAAGTGAGCCACTGTCCTGTACTGAAGAGATTCTATATCATACAATCAAAACTCTGAATCAAAACTCTGAATATGAATTAAGGACAACAATCAAACAGTATGACCTTATATGGAGAACACCTGATTGCATAACAATGGTACTACTGTATAGCAATATGAAAAACAGCCCTACAAGTCCTCCCTTGCCAATTCAAGTACTATATCTGGACTCAAAGTCCTCTGACTAAGAGAGAACTCACACAGTTCCAGTCATACCTGCAAGCGCAAAACTGCGGGTGCCAAAGACAATCACAGGAAATTCAGGCCAGAATTTTCCATCAAATTACAATGGTGCCACATGTGGGTTTTTGTCTTGATTACACAATATACCATCGGAGCACAGACCCTCTTGAGTCACATCTCATCGAATAGCTAATACCCTGTGACGATATGCAATGTCACCATAAGGCACTCATGTTTAAAACCTTGACAGCCACTCTGAAGACCACAACACCACTCAGAAGCATCAGTTTGACAGCGAGTCAGTAACTGGGATTGCCTTGTGCAATAACACCTGTGGAAATGTCGCTCTGGGGTTTAGCACGTGGCAGCAGCCTTCTCCCCCACCCCCCAGACAGAAGAGTCACTTCACCCAGAGACAGGAAGCAGCCAGGGCAGACTCCACGGAGCAGGTGTACTGATGCAGCTGGAGACGTGCAGGTTACAACAGGCTTGCAAGGCAATGATGGGGAGGCACCCTATCACTTCAAATAAGGCTCAGATAAGAAGGTCTAGACAAAACAACCAACCAACAAATCTAAAAAGTAAACTTTATGACCAACAAAAAAGAGGTGCTTGAAACTGCACACATCTATGGCAGTTTTGTGACTGGCATCTCGAATTCTGTCCCATTAGGTCAAGCGTATTCACAACCTACTGCACTGATGTCCACTTACAAATCAAAAACCTGATCAGTGTTTCTCTATTGACAGCAGAACACACCACTGCCAATGTTACTATTCAACAACCAATGCGTCCATGATTTTTGTCAATATCCCCTTGTGATTGCACAGTACAACACACTACGTTTCAACCGCTGTGGAAAACAAACACCAACCGTGCAACTACCAATTACAATGTCACTATTAAGACTGCAATTAAGATCACGGTTTAACACAGGAAACAGCCCCGGTTTCCAAAGTCGAGTGCTAAGCCGTTTGTAAATCCTTCAAACATGACGACTGGGAATGGTATCTGGGCTTGATTACAACTCGGGCGAAGCAAGAAATTGTGTTGTTTTGTTTTTTTCCCCTTTCTTCTTCAGCAAAACCTGCGGCGGTGAAACAACTTGACCGTCTCATCACGCCCGGGCGGCATGTTCCATTGAATGTTTTTTTTTTCCTGTTCCAAGGAGTAGTCCGACCCCGAAAAGCTGGCTAACTTAGCCGCTTCACCAACTAGCCAGTTGAAACTTACCAAGAGGCAATCCGTGTTTATTTCTGACTTGGGGTCCTTCAGCATGGCGTCGATTTTTTCAAATCGAGCCTCCAAACTTTCTCCAGCTGACATGTTTCGTTGTTAAAGCCGAGTTCCGTTCCGAACAATAAACGGCTCACGGACGAGCCAGCGGGCTAGCTAGCTTAGCAGCCAGCGGTAGCTAGCTAGCCAAAATGTCCCTTTCTTCTTGTGGACGCTGAAGCGCACTTCAAAGAAAAGACGTGTTCCTTCTCAAGTTCTCACAAACGTAGAATCCCGTGAGGCCGCGTAGACGACTCAAAACCCACATTTTTTAAGGGAAAAAAACCCCGTTTTCCCTTGTATGAGTGGCAACAAAATCGGCTGCAAAAAGACAAATGCGGCAACAGATTAGCCAGCCTCCACAGGATGCCGCAGAGGATAAGGGTTTAAAAATGTAACTAGGTACATCCAAACGAAAAGTATGCGAAACTAAAATACAACGTTTAGTTTGAAGAGTTCTAAACGTGGCAAGGTTGGTCCAGGCCCGTGTCCATATCGGTGCCAGGCCCTTGCAACAAAAAAAAGGCAAACGAGTCTGACAGCTGCAAAGTAGAAGTAGTGGAGGAAAAAAAACTCCTTCCAAATTTCGCTGTTTAAAACAAGGTCTTGTTAAAAAGGCTCTATGAAAGTCCACTTCCGCTGCATGTCGTATTGATTGTCCTTGAATGTCGAGCGTTATCGGACCGTGCGGATTTTATTTCAGATTGTATAAACGTAAATCAGATTTTTGGTCTGCGTTATTTTTTGAAAAAAAAAAAAACACACACACACACACATACACACACACAGACGTTGCCCGATTTTCTCCCACAGCCTGTGACCAACATGTCCGCTTTCCTGTTCAAACACCCCGGAGAAGCATATTCGAAACGACAGCCGCGCATGCGCACCGCCGAGGCGCAGAAGTTGAGCGTAACAGCAACGTGTTGCTGCCCCCGCACTTAAAACTGATGTACTTTGTCTTATATGGTGACAGAAGTCGAAAACTTGGGAGGAATGAAAAACCCATAATCAATACTATTCTGTCATATTTGCTTAGTTGTATTACCCTATCTAGTTTAGCTGCATTAACTATAGTTGTATTAAATCATATATTAAATGGATTGCATTATAGCGCTTTTCTAGCTGTAACAGCCACTCAAAGCGCTTTACAATTAATAACGTCTTGCTCAAGGACACCTCGACATTTTTGCAAGGAGGAGCCGTGGGTCGAATCGGCAACCCTCCAGTTATCAAAAGACCTGCTCTACCTCCGAGCCACCGATGATTTATTTCTGATGGCAATTGGTTCGTTTTGGAAATTTGGTAGGGACATTTTTCTTTCTGCTCATGTAACAGGATCATAGGCCATAATATAATTTTCACACATGGGCTCCTGCACATTCTAGTGCAAACATGTAAGTGTAAACGTGTATCCACACAGAAATTTGAATCAGTTCATCTGGACAAAACGTTTATTGACAGAAACGTTGTATCGCTCATCCAAGTGACCTCTTCAGTCTCAACTGTTCATAAGGGTGGGGATACCCGCAATCAGTTGAGACTGAAGAGGTCACTTGGATGAGCGATACAACGTTTCTGTCAATAAACGTTTTGTCCAGATGAACTGATTCAACTTTTGAATTGACATTTTTGAATGTTATAAGTTAGTATGTTTTTAATAGCTGAGTAGACTTTTTCATAAGGGAATGTGAAACCATAAACGCAATACAATACAATGCAATACAATACAATACAATACAATGCAATACAATACAATACAATACAATACAATACAATACAATACATTACAATACAATACAATACAATACGTCTTTATGCACGCTCAATAAGCCAGATCAGTTCATCTCCCACTAAACGTGCCCAGATGAACCGAGTCACCTTTTTGTGATTTCATTTTGTGTATTTATCTATTTATTGGGCTTAGTAGAGAGAACTGTGTTTCCGTCAGTATGCATGGGCTCCTCTTCCTTTTGGGGCTGTGCTGCATTTCTACCAGCAGATGGGGGTGTTCTCAAGCTTTTAGTCGTTTGCACACTTGAACGACTCCTCATCCACCCAAACGGTATAACGTGTAGCTCACTTTCCCCCCAAAACTATCTATCTATCTATCTATCTATCTATCTATCTATCTATCTATCTATCTATCTATCTATCTATCTATCTATCTATCTATCTATCTATCTATCTATCTATCTATCTATCTATCACAGCCCAATCACACGTTTCTGCAGGTTGTGCTCATTTACAACTATGCAATTTAACTTTATGCCAAAACAACGTCATCCGGCGCTAGTAAATTGCGCCCTTTCTAAACGGACCTGAGAGAACGACGCGGACTTGCACGTCCAGCTGTTGCAGCGGACCAAACGGATTAGACGGCCTTCGGCGACTGCTTGACGTCACTTGGCGGCTCCCTCTCCGTAGCGGAGCTCGGCGGTGTCAGAGAGAGCGGAGCAGCCGCAGGACTCAGAGGCACCGAACTATATTTCCTCCTGTCGATGGACGTGGCGCTTTAAGGCTTTTTTGAATTTGGATTAAGGTAGGCTTGCATTTCAGTTTCTTGTGAGTCCCGCACGCCTGCGAAATGTGTTCTCGGCGGTTTCTTCGCCACGCTTAAGAATGTAGGCAAGCGCAAACGGGGGGGGGGGGGGGGGTCGGTGCCGCGGCCAGTGCGCTCCTCGCGCAGGTGACGATCACCAGAAAAGCTCCGGTGTCTGTCAGCGATCGCAGAAATCGTTCATACTCGCGATTATTTATTTATTTATTTATTTATTTATTGCTTGAAACGGGGGGGGGGCATTACGTTGTCTTTTCTACTTTTTTTGGGCACACTATCAGTTTCTCACGGACCGGACGCAATGTTGTAATTGATTTTAACTAAGTTTGCGAAGCAATTATTTGGCCTATTAATAGGCTATAATAGGCTTTGCTATTCGATGCCATGTGTTTCGAGACAACTAAAATGTTTTTAAACTGCAGTTTGTATTGCATATACCTTCACCTTGTTATTGATCGTTCCGTATTTTGCAGAAATCAATTAACGCCCTGCCTAATATGGGCTGCACAGAATAGGCGTCCGAGTGGGTCAGCTGGCCTTTTTGCACATCGTGGTATAAATACAGGCCGTTCTGCATGTGCTGTGCAACCTTGTAGTGGGCGTCTGGTCACCTGTGAGGCTTATGAGAAACAAGACATCGCGGTCACTCACTCACAACAGGGAGGGTCGGTCTGAAATTGTATGATGTGTCACTGTTAACAAAGTCATGTCAACCGTGCATGGACACCCGAGCACTATACCTGACTAGCTCTGTCGGCTGAATACAGTTAATGCCTTGCCTCAGGGGGGATGTTGAAATAGGCCTCAGCAAACCCAGATAAAGTCATATCAGATAAGATTGACCAGGAGATGTAGTGAGCGGTTTGTCATTGTAATTACAGGCAAACCAGTCTGTCTTGACCAGATTCTAATCTGCCAGCCAGCCCTCATGTTTCATGTCCCAAAGGTTGCATTCCTCCATGTCTCCAAACCACCTTTTCTGCTGCACTTCCAAATTGCACTCGCTTTGGTGCCACGGACACGGCGTCTTTTTCTCTTCTGACTAAAATGAAATCCTGTGCAAAGCCGCACAACGAGAGAGGCCCTGCGAGTGATTGAGAAACCCAGCCATTATAGATTAACTCTTATCAAACCTGTGATTTAAGTAACGCTGCGCAGGAGTCACCGAGAAGGCCCGCGTGAACAAAGCCGTCGATCTGAGTTAAAGTGGTACTTCGCCTAGACAGAACATTTTCCCTTTTCACCACACGTGAATTCTGCACGAGTTCATGAACGGTCCACGGCTGACAGCACTAACCCCGCCACCTCAGAGGTATCCATATTTAACCTTGAGTGGGTCATCAACATATTATCAACATATTTGAATAAACATCATTAATTCAGGTGTACCGGCTGCATGCCTGTTAGTGAGCAGATCATCCGTAAGTCTTGAGTGTCGATGGTGGCTGCGGATTGCTGAGAGCAGACGCCGGTGGTTGGGGCATGTTGCACGTTTTGCATGCTTCACAGTGCAAACGATCCACCTCGGCGGAAGGAGAAAAAAAAACCTTAATTTAGGTCAAATGGTAAAGTATCATGATTACGTTCTCATTAGGCGCAGTGTGGATTGTAAATTTGCTGGGTGGCCTGTCTCGCCGAGAGCACGCGCAGCCCTGTCGGTAAGGGCAAAGGCTGGAGGGGTCAGGGGACTCTGAACGCTGACCATCTGGCCCTTGGGGGGCTGGCTTCCTCACTGGCTGCCTTTGTTCACCGGGAACAATTGGGAGTTAATCTGGGCAGGAGATAAGCCTGGCCCCTGTGACACCAGCAGCACTCGGACAGGTTTCTCTCTCTCTCTCTCTCTCTCTTGCCTTGAAGGAGACATCACTTTCCTGCCTCTTTGCATAATACCCTGTTCCTCTCAGGACAGGCAATGGGGCTTTCCAACTGGGTTTGGAAGCGCTGCTGGAGTTGCATGTTATGTGGAAAGCATAAAGTTGTGCATCAAGTTAACGATTGCATTCACTGCTTCCTTGGCGAGGGTGTGATTGTCAGCGGTTGGCGTGCACGGAAGCAGGCCATGCGTGCTCGTGAACCTCTTGAATACCGAGCTTGAACATGTTCTATCATGGAGCATGCATGCATGAAGACGTGTTCTGTCATTGTTTTGTTTTTGTTTTTGTCAAATCTGATCTGACCTGCAGCCATGGCTCACTTTACTTGAATCTCTCTTGGGAAGTGTTTACTTTTTTTTTTTTTTTGGCAAAGCACCGGTATGTTTAACCTTTCAGTTTTGTTGACTTCTCACATGACAGCTCTTTGCCCGAGTTTCTTTCCCATACGCTCCTTGTTTCGCGGGTGTTTCGTACCGGTTAGGGACCAGCGGTGAACATTTTCTTACATCACGAGATTTCTGACAAGTAGAAGCATCACCGTTGCGTAAGGTAGGGAGGACACTGTTGCAGATCCATCTGTATTTTTAGGCAATTGTTACCAAGGTTACAGCTTCATGAGCGACATCAATTCCTCCTTCTGTCATCTTGACTCCATCTACACCATGTCTGCTTTTATCCCGTAGGCCTCCTCGGTGTTTTTTTGACCCCTGTGTGTGTGTGTTGGGGGGGGGGTGCAAATAAAAACAAAAAAAACCCAACATATATGTGGATATGAACATATATAAAACAGGATTGAGTGATATTCTGTGTTTTGACAAGGCATGGTGTGATGGGCTGCTCCAGCGTGCAGCCCGTGTCATAACAAAAAGGCATGCATAGCTATTGATTACCAATCACGTCAGGGATATAGAGGTTTCGGTTTCTGCCGTGGCTTTTGCAAGCATTGAAGACATATAATTTCCAGTATCGATCCATTAGTAATATCCCCCCCTCCCCCCTTACAGTTGACTTGCACTACAGATTTAGATGAAGAAAACGCCGCAGGGACCATTCAATCAGTCGGATAATTGCTCCCCTCGTTCCTCTCAGAAGGAATCTGGTTATTGGTTCTCGTAAGGAATTGTGGCCCGTCCTGTTTCTCGGTGCACGTGGCAGAAGAGACAAACTCCCAGCTAGAGAAACCAAACCTGTGCTGTTGTTGTGTTGTTTTCCTCTTGACTGAGATGCGAACGGCACCCGGAAAACAGCTGGTCCACGAAACAGATGTCATTCGTCAAACCGCAAAGGCAGCACCCTCGGTCACAATGTTCCTGTAATCCCTAAAGCACAACACACACACACGGCGCACAATCTAGATGTACCCACACACACACAACGCCCGATCAGACATTGTTGTACACAACTGATCAAGTAAAAGCACAGATAAAACGTCCTGAATAACATGATTCTGGTATTGAAGCTGACTGCTGGAAAATAACATAAGATCAGTCCCAATCAGTTAGAATACATGAATTGTGTGTGTGTGTGTGGGGGGGGGGGGGGGGGAGTCTGATATTTTTTTTCCAGAGATGCTTCTGCTGTCGCCCTGACCTCAGTCGCAAGAGCCTAATATAAGTTGGGAGGATTCAATAGAGCCATGCATGCCGCTTATATTTTGAAGAATAGCCTCGGCCAATTACCCGCGCCAGGTCAGTGTGCATCCAGTCGAGGTCATCCGCGCCGGCCGGCCTCCTCGGCTGAAATATCCAACACGTTCCTAAAGTTTCCCCGGCAGCCGTTTGCCGGAACCGCTGCGATCGGCGATGGTCTCACCGCTGCTCCGCGGGGCTGAACCCTCTTCCACATGGATGCCTTTAAACTTTTAACCTGCCCCCTTTTTATTGGGGGTTGTGGTGGTGGGGGGGGGGTCAAGAATGCTAGGAACCCATCTGCACTGTCAGCTATGTGTGCAAAAAAAAAAAAAGAGGTGGAGATAATATTAGCCCTGATTGTCTTTGTAATACACAGATCAGCCAAAGATCACAGCCACTACTAGTCTGCATTGGTCCGGAGCATGTTTTCTTCTTCTTCTTCTTCTTCTTCTTCTTCTTCTTTTTTGCAGTATTTTTATTGAAAACAGTAACAGATGACATTACCGTGAGCATGCAGATGCATGTTTTAAAGTTGTTGTTTTTTTTTACATAGAAAAGAAAAATCGAAGTGAGTAACACTCATATAGTACACATAAAGGAACACACACACACACACAAAAAAAGAAAATGCAAAACCCCAGGAACCTAGCTACACACACACACACACACACACACACACACACACACACACACACACACACACACACACACACACACACACACACACACACACACACACACACAAAATAATTTAACAAACCAGCCCTTAGTCCACCAGGACCTGTAAGATAAAAAAAAAACTATCAGTGGGTCCTCTCATTGTATATTTAATTTTCTCAAGTTTGAGAAAAAAAAACAGTGTCTCTGAGCCGCAGCGAGACAGACGGAGCGTTTGGAGATTTGCACTGTAGGAGCAGATGACATCTGGCTCGTCCAGATGTGAAATTAATAATTTGTTTTTGCATAGAATGTATTCGACCTGACTCATCCAGGGTCTCAAAGATGGTAGTCGATGCACAGGGACGTAGATGTAGTCCCATTATAGCAGACGTTATATTAAATGGAGCATGTTTTCTATTGTCATAAAGGGCAGTCAACGCCCATGTGTAACTCACTGGGCGTTTCCAAACAACATACTAAAAGCACGCGTGCCGTTTTATCTGTGGAAATTCATTTGGTGTTCGTTTCATTCATTCAATGAATAGATATTATTTCTCGTTCTTTAGCGTTTCTATTGTTTTTATGTTTGTTTGTTTTTTTGCAGTTTTAGAATAGGAGTACAAAAAAAAAAACTTGCAGCTTTTTTTTTGTTTTGGTCATTTTCTATTCCTCTGAGCTCTTTATTTACCAAATATTTCTTGACCAGGGGAAGGAGAATGATCCGGGGTTAGGGGAGGGTGATCGAGGATGAGATGGAGGCAGAAGAGTTTAAAGCAGATGTGGGAGTTTAGTGAAAAGGAGCCGGCTGGATGTGGACAGCTGGCGTGGTACAGTGGAGTACCAGTACCATTGAGTTGAGCATCAGACTTGGGAAATGGGTACTTTAATTATTTTGAGAGTGTGTGTGTGTGTGTGTGTGTGTGTGTGTGTGTGTGTGTGTGTGTGTGTGCGTGCGTGCATGCATGTGTGCATGCATGTATGTATGCATATATGCATGTGTGCATGCGTGCGTGTGTGTGGAGAGGTGGAGAGGGTGGAGTGCCATTGGTGCAGACAAACGATGCACACTGTATTAAGGTGTATGACACAGTTGTACAATTGGATCATTAAAGCCAATCTCACAAAGGCCTGTGCCCTTCCCCCGGCTGAAAGGAGATGTCAGAAGGTCGGTGACCTCTTCCATTTAGCTATGTGCATTGATCCCTGTGGTGGGGGCGGGGCTACCCCCACCCCCACCCCACCCCCCATCAGCTGTTATATCTTAGTTTCAACTGCATACAGAAGAGCCAGCATTTTTCCCCCTCACTCATACTATTAGTTTACCACCATGTATTTTACGGGTAGGTGGTATTGGTAAGAGTTAATGAAGCAGCAAGGCTGCAGATGTTAAGAAAAAGAGCCTTAACTGAACTCACTGGCATAGTAACACAGGATTTCCAAGCAAATTTGATCTAATCGAGCATTTTTTTTTCTTAACCTTCAAAAATGTTCATTTTCACATTGAATGTGGTTTGAATCCCAGTATCAGTTTTCACTCCGAAGACTTGGAAGGAGGAGGATGAGGAGGAGGAGGGCCGAGGCGTTGTTTGTGTTTAACGCACACAAATATGTTTGTACTGCTTCTCGGGTACAGCGAGCGGGCCGTTTGAAGGCGTTGTGGCATTTTATGAACCATTTCGCTTCTCTTTGAGATCAGCTGCCTTCCCCAATATATCTGACCATGAATTTTTTGCTGCCGGGTGTCAGTCCACTTCACGCCCCGGTGTTTACGACATGCATAGGAGTGAAGGGGAAGAGGGGGAAGGCTCCGTGGACTGAAGTCCCTCCTTAGAAGCCCCTCATTCTTTCAACCGTGGAGCTTGGTCTGGGACGACGGATGAAAGGAATTTACTGTGAGAAAGCTCGGACACACAGTATGGGGGACACACGGTATGGGGAAGAGCAGCCAAAAACTGGCCCAGATACATCCTGCTCTGTGTGTTGTGAGGGAGGCTCTGGGTGTGGAACTGTGTGTGTGTGTGTGTGTGTGTGTGTGTGTGTGTGTGTGTGTGTGTGTGTGTGTGTGTGTGCGTGTGTTTTGGTGGGGAGGGCCTGTCGGTATCGGTGTGTTTTCTATTCATGCCTGGTTGGAGCGTGGCACTGATGGATGGCACTTCCTGTTGTCGTGTGAGTTATCTCATACTGTGACGTGGAGGACAGACCTTTATCTGTCAGCACTGAAAGCCCTGATTGACCAACTGACTGAAGTAACACCCCCATCCCATCCCATCCCACCCCTACCCACACACACACACACACACACACACACACACACACACACACAATCCCCGCTTCTGGTGGTTCACCGCCCTCTGAGGGATTTGAATAATAATAGAATAATTGAATAATAATGTTTTTAATGTGTTCAGCATTGCTTAACTGGTTCATAAAGAGGCCAACTAATAGATCATAAAATTGAAGAAAAAAAAGAACAGCAAAAAGCTGCGTAAGCAAAGCTGCTGCTGCTTTCTATCTCCCTCACACACACACACACACACACACACACACACACACACACACACACACACACACACACACACACACACACACACACCTCGTAACCCATCCTCTCAGCAGCCTTCCAAATGGGACGCTCTCTCTGTCTGTCTCTCTCTCTCTCTCTCTCTCTCTCTCTCTCTCACTCCCTTAGATCATATCAAGGGTGGAAATACCTCTCTGGCAGAAATGAATGGAACTTATCTGAACGTGCCCTCAAGTCATTCGTCAGGAAGCGCGTGCGGAGCAAAGTCAAAGGCTCGCCGTCGTGCCAGCGGGTACGTGCGGGCACATGTGCGTGGGGTGGGGTTGAGGTTGGGTGGTTTCATGTGTAGGCAAAAGACCAATTAAAAATTCCAGTCTCCGGCCCAGTCGAATCGGGTTTGTGTTTCATGCACCTGTAACGTGTCCCCCGGAAGAAGAAGAAGAAGAAGAAGAAGAAGAAGAAGAAGAAAAAAGGGAGTCTGTAACCCCCGACGCCTGAGTCACCGCACCGCACGGCACTTAAAAACAGTGACCCCATTTCTTCACCGTCTTCCTCCTTCGTGCATCCATCTCCTTCCTGTTCGCTGTCAGCTCTGTTGGAAACCACCCGTGAGGGGGCATAAGTAGGGTGTGGGGTTGCATTTCTGGAGAGTACTCCGTGATACTATATACTCTCATCTATATACTCTCATCTCGACTCCTGAAGTCTGGAGGGCGTCCAGCTGAGAGTCCTCCCTCGCGCCGCGCTGTTGCGGAACACGGTGTTCTCACAGCGCGTGCTGCTGCATTTCCGCCGCGCAGAGATGGATGCTCGCGCCGGTGGAACGCAACCTGCCGCCAGAAAATGACGGCTGCGGCTCGTCCGTTCCCTCTAACGAGCACAGCGTGTTCCGCGCTGCCGGCCCTGCCCGGATCCAGCCGTGTGAAGGGAAGTTTGTGTGGTCTCAGTTGGCAGTAGATTTCCTCCCAGCCCCTTCGTATCGATAATCGTGGGAATTACTCGCGATTTGCATTCGGGCCATTGGAACCGAATTGTGGTTTTGGACGAGCTCCGTCAGCCCTCTTCTCACACCCAGTCAAGTCAGGTTCTCCTCCCGTCCCTCCTCGGTTATGTCTGGGTTGGTTGCAACGGCCCCTTGGTGCATTTTCAAGAGATTTCAGAATCTCTGTGCTCATAAACACATGAAGACGGTGCCATGTGTGACTGAGAACTTAACTGGCGTACTGGGCAAGTGAAAACGTGATTATGCAAGTCTACTTCAGCAGAAAAGGAGAAAAAGGAAAAGATAAATGGATAAACTTAATGTCAAAGAGTGTCTTCATCAACGTGTATTTCAAAGTTGGCTGACTTGATACATTTCAGTCCTCATGTCTGGATGAAGTGAAATCTCACTGATAAGCTATGCAAATTTGAATTTATTATTCTGGTACAGAGTACATAAGTACACAAGTTAAAGTCTGCTGCATTTGGCTATTTGCTGCATTTGGCTGTTTTTAAGCATTTGAGATGAAAAGTGGTGGTTTCATGTTGACTCTCGGAGGATGTCGGTATCATGCACTGACTGACTCCCAAATACTGTTTTATCCACACACATAGACGCACACACACACCTCTCTCTCTCTCTCTCTCTCTCTCTCTCTCTCTCTCTCTCTCTCTCTCTCTCTCTCTCTCTCTCTCTCTCTCTCTCTCTCTCTCTCGCTTGCTCGTTCTCCCGTTTCCTCTCTCTCTTTCTATGTTGCCAAAGCATCCATTTGAACAATGGCATTGAATTTGCATGAAACAAGTTGCATATTAAATCAACAGATTCTCCACATGAATTGTTCTGTATGATAACTTATGATTAAAAGAATGGCACAATACATGTGCTTATTGAACAACAGAGATTACACAGTTTACAAGTTTCATAGACATTACATATTACATTACATATTGACAGCATGGTGGCGCAGTGGTTAGCGCGGTCGCCTCACAGCAAGAAGGTCCTGGGTTCGAGCCCCCGGGTAGTCCAACCTTGGGGGTCATCCCGGGTCATCCTCTGTGCGGAGTTTGCATGTTCTCCCCGTGTCTGCGTGGGTTTCCTCCCACAGTCCAAAGACATGTAGGTCAGGTGAATCGGCCACACTAAATTGTCCCTAGGTGCGAATGTGTCGGCCCTGTGATGGACTGGCAGCCTGTCAAGGGTGTCTCCCCGCCTGCCACCCCAGTGACTGCTGGGATAGGCTCCAGCATCCCTGCGACCCTGAGCAGGATAAACAGTTTGGATAATGGATGGATTATATATTGTTCACAGACTTCTAATGTCTCAAGGTCTTCTCTAAGAAGAATACATGTTTGTTTGTTTTTTTTCACTGATACTTAAATCTTTGAACTTGTTGGGGGAGATTTTTGAAAAGAACATGTTTGTGATGAATTCGTGTGTATTGGCGATGTCTTCTCCAATAAAGCGTCACTGTAACTGGGATCGTGCTATGATGGGCTGCTGTGTGTCAGATGTGTCCAAAACTTGGCTGCTGTTTCCCCCGTAGGTATTAGCAGAGGAAATGTCCCAAGCTCAGCTCTGCAAGCCAAGTGTGGACTATTTCCATGCTTGCCTAGTAGGTTTCAACACAAATCCAAGTGCAGTATTTCAGTAGTCTCAGCAATTCTCTCTCTCTCTCTCTCTCTCTCTCTCTCTCTCTCTCTCTCTCTCTCTCTCTCTCTCTCTCTCTCTCTCTCTCTCTCTCTCTCTCTCTCTCTCTCTCACACACACACACACACACACTATCTGTCATGCACACAAACATGCATGCCCCATCGTAAAAAATCTCTCCACCCCTCCGCACCCTCCCTCTCTCTCTCATTGTCTTTCTCTTGCACTTTCTCTATTCATGTTGAAACACAAGGTCACAGTGTGTTGATGCTGTGGTCTCTGCTGGGGTGAGGGGGGGTGGGGGGCTGCTGTCGTCTCTAGAGGAAGGGTTTTCCATAGGCTGTCAGAGATTGTCCAAGGCCACGGTGACCAGGACCCAGCCCTCCGTTTTTCCAGGACTCCGTGTTCTTGTCTGGCTGGGGAGGTCACTCACACTCTCTCTCTCTCTCTCTCTCTCTCTCTCTCTCTCTCTCTCTCTCTCTCTCTCTCTCCTCTCTCTCTCTCTCTCTCTCTCTCTCTCTCTCTCTCTCTCTCTCTCTCTCTCTCTCTCTCTCTCCCTCTCCCTCTCTCTGTCTCTCTCTCTCTGGGCCTTCTACATTCCATATCTAACGCACAGTCAGTAGGTAAATACGACCTATACACCGAACATTAACAAGGCAAACAGAAGGATTATTGATCACTTATTAGAAACATTCACAAACAGCGATTCCTATACGGCATAGCTGATCAAATCAAAACTATGGTTTGGATGCATGCTCCAAGTCGGAACAGTGAACCTGCAGCGGTGTTGACCTGGTCTTGTGTCGGGCTCTCTCTTTCTCCCCTCTGGTTAGAAACCAGGGCTGCGACGAATGGAGAGCGCTACGTGAGCGAGGCCCCGTCACATGTGGCTCATTCCCCAGACAGATTTTGGTGTCATCTGTATTTCCTTAATGTTGATTTGACTGCAGCAGGCTTCCAGAAGCTTCCCCAGTTCCTTGCTTTGATAACAAAGAGCGAAATGCCAGCGCAAATATTTACCTATGAAGAGCGGCGGCTGCTCCGCTGTTCTTGCTCGGAGAAAGATAAGAGCCGAGCTCCAGGGAACGGCCTGGAAAACAACAGGGATGCTCTGCAGAAGGGTTTTGGATAAAGCTTCGGCCTGTTCCTCCAGACTAAACATAACAGAATGTCCTCTTTGGCTGAATCATAACCTTTGTGCTTGAAGAAATTAGATTTATTTATTTTTTTTTTTTGCTGTAAAATGAAAAATGTGAATGCTTTTTTTGTCTCAGTCTTTCCTATTTAGATACATTTTGAAATTCCATTTCAAACGACCTCTTTACCCATCCATCGGACTCAATGGTTTAGGGATTAATAATTGAAAAAAAGAAACATATGATACGTTTTAACTTGAAATGCTTCATTTCTTTAACGTTCCTGTTGCTGCTGTCACCAACCTGCAACGTAGTTACTCATTAATCAGCATTTTGTGGAGTTTTTCCTCATCTGAATGGAGGGTTTGAGGCCACGGGCAGAGCTGGGTAATACATCCATATATAAATATGATTATATGAGACTAAGATTGGGCTTTTGCACATGGCAATATGGTGATATACCTTAAATGCTGTCATTCCCTGGTCTTAAAGGCTGCATGGCAGTAAAGCGATCCTATTTTCTGAACTTATTCGACTGTTTTAGCTGAATGAAATGAAAAATTAACGTCTCTTCCTGCAAAATCATCATATCCACATTACTAATGATCATTTATCAACATTTTCGTGTGTGCAAATGGCTTATGAAAACAGCAATAGTCTTCAAAATCAATTGCGAGGTATCCGTTCAAAAATATAGTGATATTTGATTTTATTGATTTGGCCTAGCCCCTGATGGGGGGTGTTGTACATTGCACAGAATGTAATTAAAGCCATCTGGGACTAATGTATGATTTAAGGCTACAGTATATAAATTGCTTTACTTTTTGTTTTTGTTTTTATGTTTTTTAATCTGCTTCTCCACGATGGCCTGGCACATTTGCAGGTTGGGAGACAATATCGAATCTCTCAAAGGGATCAGTGCTGGATGAAGTGGCACCAGGCCTGAATGGGCTTACTGTCACTTTTTCTCATCAGGAAGGTTTGTGTGGGGGGTCAAACCGCCCTACACAAAGGATGTCCCTTCTCCCTTTGTCCGTTAAGACAAAAAAAAAAAAAAAGTCCTGCTGCTACTGTGGCTCTCACCGGGTTAAGGTGGACTGATGGGATGTAAGTGTGGGTCCTGTCACCGTGGGCAACCTGGCTGCTATTAATCAGAAAGAGGGGTGTGTATGTGTGTGTGTGTGTGTGTGTAGGGGGGGTGAGTAGGGGAGGGAGGGGAGGGGAGGGGAGGGGAGGGGAGGGGGTTGCTGATGCAGCAGTGCTGCCTGGGGTCAGGAAAAAGGGCATGATGGATACAGCTGATCGCCCGGTAAGGAAGTTTAGAGGAAAGGAATTGGGGGGGGGGCTCCTTCCTTGGGACATTAACAGCCCCTTTGTCAGGGTGTCACTCAAATGGATTCAAGGTGGGTTTGAGGCTTTTTTTTTTCAAGCAGGGAAAGAAAGGAGTTGTCCTGTTGTGAGAGCTGCTCTGTCTGTGTGGCTCTCTTATGAACACAAGAGACCTCTTTCTCGTGTCCTCTCCACATGTGTAAGCTTGTGTAGCTAAATTGAGTTAGTCCATTGATGCTTTTTTTTTTTAAGCAGGATGGTTTGGTGGATCGCTGCCCTTTGTATCACAGCCTTTGTCTACATTTGGAGTTGAAAGACATTGGACACAATTTGCGTTGATGAAATGTATTGTTCCGATTTCCAGTATGCTATTGAAGAGGACAAAGGATGCTGGGCACTTCAGGGGGATAAATCGTTTGGATGTATGTATGAGCAATTTATATATATATATATATATATATACATACATATATACACACACACACACACACACACATATATATATATATTAACCATCAGACTAGTGAAAGGTTAACTGAGGTGGCGGTTGTGTCTGAGAGCTCCCAGCAGTGTCGAGTGTCCATCGCCTCTGCCTGACGGTCATTTGATGTGGCGAGAGGGTGGAACGCTGCACAGGCCGGTCCCTGGAAACCAAACCTGACCCCTCACCACTCCCGTCATCTGATAAGAGCCAATGTTTTGATAGTGTTGGCCCTCTCAACGTGATCCATGGCTCTCCTTTTACACCCCATAACAAATAGCGCTGTCTAAACAACAGTTTATGGCCAGGACAAGGCCTGGTCAACCATCATCAAAGATCCAGTCAAGGATGAGCCATTAGGTGTTGACCAGATGTTAACTGAAGCTGTGCCAGTGCAAGTTTGAAACACTGTTGGCCCCCACGTCCCTTTCAGCTGCAATCCTCTGAAAAGAATAAGACATTTCAACAGCATTTGCCAAGAGTTTTTACATATCCTTAAATGCCAGCAGAGCTATGATTGCCTCAGAAGGGACATTTATAAACGTTAATTAGAGAGCGTTTTGATGGTTAAACATTTTGTTAGCTTGATAGTCAAAGAGGGTTTTTTTTGGTTGGTTGGCATTTTTCACCTTTTGTTTGATAACCACAGTCGAGAGAGACAGGGGATGACATGCAGCAAAGGGGCCCAGGTCGGATTCGAACCCAAGCCGCTGCAGTAAGGACCCAACCTTGTGTGGTATGCGCTTTATCAGGTGAGCCACCGGGGCGCCCCAGGTAACAAGACTTTTCAATGGCTCTTTCCTTCCTCTGATTTGCCCTTTACCATTGACCGCTGTGTGACCACAGCAGAGGACAGGTTTACAGTACGGAGTACAACTCATTGTTGTCTTATTCAGTATGGCCGCCCTGAATAAGTCCATAAATGTATCAGGGTCCTGTGTCTCTCTCTGTTGTTCAGATAGAGTTGAACTGGTGTTCAACCCAGCACTGTTATAAAATGCAGATGGGGTTCGTTTACAGGCCTTCTGTTTTATTACACAGTCATGAACAGCATTGTAAACTGTCACTCATCCCTCACTTTCATTGAGTTTTTCTATCAGGGGGTAAAAGCCACGAGACACCATCTTTCTATTTTTTGCAGCTTTTGACAATAGGGGGATAAGCATGGGTGCCAAATTGCCTCTTGACAGCCGGTAAAACGTATGAAAGCTGATAATAAGTGTGATTTTTTTTAAAAATTATTTTATTAGGGGCCGAGCTGCCCAAAGCAGGCCCCACACGCCGTGTCTGCCCCTGAACATAACTCTTTTTGTGCCCTTGCGAAGGTTGCATATGCTGGAAATCATGTCGCGTTTGATCTAGGTTTATTAAATGTAATTGCAGTTGAAGAGTGGTTTCAAGATAAATGCTTTTCATGACCCTTTTAATAGGCAGCGTCTTAAGGCGTTATTTAAAAATGTTTGCGTACCTGATTTAAAGCGTGTTAAATACAATACGGAGCTCTATAGCTTCCGGGTCATAGTGCAGTCGTAGTTGCCGGCGCTAATTCACGGCGCGAATCGATCTAAGGTGCGGCCAATACTTTCCTGCACTTCGGGACACGCTGCAATGGCTGTAACCAGGCGCAACGGAGGTGCCGTTGCAAGAGGGTTGGATCAGAATGAATAAATGATCAGTAGGAGTGGCGGGGGGCCGTCTTCTAGTACGGCCAATCAAACCAGCTCCTCTCATTCTCTTTAAAAGCAGCGCGCGTTGTGTCATGGCGAACTGTCAATTGCGTAATGGACGGCGGACGTCCAGGAGAGTTTCTCCCAGGAGGAAACTGATGTCCTAATCCGGGAGGTGCAGAGTTGCCAGGTGCGCATACAACACACATTTACACCAATTCCAGTGTGATATGAGACAACACGCATACATGATTATTTGACAAGACGTGTCTTAGTTCACACAAGCGTCTTTCTCTCTTTCCCGCGCTTTCTATGAACACAGCAGGGAGACCTTAAATAAACTTAGCACAAAAAGTAAAGACATTTGTGTTTGGTAGATTATTTCTTTGTTGTAACAAAGCTTCTTGGCAATAAATCTTATATCAGGCACCTGATGGTCAGCACCTGGGGTACCAGAAGCTCAAAACAAGAGTCAATAGCAACAGCAAAATAAGCTGTTTGGCATTGGCAGAGAAGGTTTGGCAAATTTTTCATGGGCGCAATCCACATACTCAGCTCTTCTGCTCATCCCACAAATGCATGTCCCTTACAAATGTGGCGCCATTTAAAAGGGAAATAAACAGGCTTTCCAACGGTATAAGATTTATTGCCAAGAAGCAGTGTTACAACAAAGGAATAATCTACCAAACAAAAATTTCCTTGCTTTTTGTGCTAAGTATAGTTGTGATCACGGATGAGTTAGCCTAGGCCATCAGTTCGCTCTTTCAGGTTGAATGAGGTTAATTGAAATCAACGGCGTCTCTGCATTAGGGGCCGTTAGGGTCTGGCCCCCCACCAGATGTCGCCACTGCACGACATGATCAATAAGTCAGTGTCACAGGGCGTCCGGGTAGCATAGCGGTCGGTCTATTCCGTTGCCTACAAACACGGGGATCGGCGGTTTGAAACCCCCGTGTTACCTCCGGCTTAGTCGGGCGTCCCTGCTATTGTGAGTATAGTCGTATATGATTGGGTTAGTATCAGGCAAGCCTCCTCCATTGTAGCCAATCAGAGTGAGGCTCTCTAACATACCGGGGGAAGGGGGAAAAAGAAGAAGAGAGGCGGTGTGCGAGAGCTTTGCGGCTGTGTGGGTCGCTGAACAATTTTTTTTCTAATTGAAAAAATAAGAAATCTAGAGAGAGAGAGAGAGGGACAAGTACTGTACGTGGAGTGAATGTGTTACCGTCTACAAGAATCATTTGGGACGAAGTCATGTTTCCTGGGGTGCGTCGGAGAAGGTATCCTGCTAGGAGGCTGCGAGTGACCACCAGCTAGCATGAATTCCCCCGACTAGCAGTGGGAGTGTTTGAAATGGTCATGGACTGAGGACGTGGAAGTCAGTGCTTCGTCGGTGCCGTGAGTTTCAGAGGAACATTTGCCATTGTTGTAGTGTGCATGAGGCACGAAGAGGATTCTAGACAGACATTAGTAGACATTAGTGTTTAGTGATTGGACTCTCTCCAGCACTAGCTTAGTACCGCACTGGATAAGCCGCACTATAGTACTAACGTTAGTCTACTTGTCAGTGAAGCTAGCTAGCTCACTGGTCGTAGTGGTTCGTTAGTTCTCAATACTGGGACTGCGCGCGTTCGGATGAACTGTTGGATGCTGAGAGGAGGACTCGGAGGACAGTCGTGTTATTTTTGGTTTTGTGACGGAAGATTGCTTGCCTGAGTGAAAGTTGTTTCAAGAGCAGTGTGAACATTGAACGCATTGCATCGCTGTTGGCGCCATCTAACTTCTACAGTGAGTCACGTAGACTACACGCACGTCACGTGGTTTGCCGTACAGTCGTCTCTCCAGCGGCTCATCTCGTGTGCCCAGGATTCATCAGACTGGTATTTGTGTCAATTTCGTTATTACTAATTACTAGACTGTGTTAAAAAACCGAACTGAACTCTTTATGTTTGAACATTCATTGGTTTTGATACTCAAAATGTAGAGTGAGGTTCTCATTTGAGGTTGTGTTGACATTGTGTATACCAAGAGATACTGTGTATACAAAGAAAGTCAAACTCTATGTTTTTATTTTATTTTATTTTTATTTTTTGCTATTGTCATCCTATAGTATTACATTCAATTAAAACTAAACTGTTTTTGCCTATTGACTCACCTTTACTGTGTTTGGGGCTTATTACAAAACTTACCTGAGGGTTTATACGTATTTTGGAGTTGTGTGCTTACCTTGTAGTAGGGGCGTCTCAACTGTCCTGTTAGTTCTGGGGAGGGAGGGTTATGCTGAGTTGGACCCATGGCACAGCATACACGGGCCGCTGTGTCAGATACCTTAGCATGAAGCCCACCTCACGATATCTAATAGGGTGTAACGTACTAAACACTTTGTTCAGCAGGATAGGCATCCACATACTTACCTACGTAGGTACTGAGACTAATTGCATTGGGAATGGGGACCCAGATCCCTTCATTAACCTAATCTTTCAAGGTAAATAAGTATTATTATTACTACCCCTACAAGGTGTGGCTTATTATGCCCGCTACATATTTGGCGTCACGAACAGGATAGGATTATTTTGCTTAAGTTTTAGTAGAACCCAAATTAGTAGCACCAGTCCCAGGCCAGAGCTGAAAAATGTCTGAAGAGCTGGGCAAACTAAGAATGCAGTTTAAAGAGATGCAGCGGAGGCCAAAAGAGCAGTCCGGAGCATTGCAACCGGCCAGATCGGAGCAAAGAGAAGCCCTTGCTTTGGCAAAAGCTGTTATTGACCAACAGGCTGCTGCTCCAAACACCCCTGCCACTATCTATATCCCTAGAGATCGCAAGCTCCAAGACTTCAGCGGGTGCTCTGGAAAGCATGATGAACTTAACATTGAAGAATGGGTTACATCCATGGAGTCTGCATTCCGGGTCATGAAGGTACCAGAAGAGGATCGTGTGGAACTCGTCAAACAGCACTTAAAATATGAGGCAAGAGCAACTGTGAAGTTCATGCTTAAAGGAAAAGAGAGAGATGTCAACGAGATCTTTGAAGTCCTCCGGAAGACTTATGGTGATAATGTCCCCATTGGCACAAGGCTAAAGGAATTCTATGACAGCAAACATACGTCAGGAGAAACAGTGCGCTCCTATGCATATGACCTACAAGAAAACCTGGACCAAATCCAGCACAGAGAGCCCAGCTGTGTCCCTGATGCTGACATGGTATTAAAGGAACAGTTGGTTTTGGGGCTAAGAGACGACTTCCTAAGACGCGAGATGAAGAGGAAGTTTAAAGAGGACCAGACCCTGACTTTTGCCCAGCTGATGCAGACTGCTATCTCCTGGTCTGAGGAGGAGGAAGTGCAAGCAAAAAGCGAGCCGAGAAACAGTACTCGTAGCAGAGGGGCCATACATTCCATGGCGGCAAGTAAGATTGTCTTACCATTGAAATGAAGATAGCTGGTGTGAAGACAAACTGTCTCCTAGATACGGGATCAGAAGTGACTACCATTACCGAATCCCACTTCAGAAAGCACTTTGAAGAGAGAATACTGTCATCAGTCAACTGGGTCAAGCTCACTGCAACGAATGGGTTAGACATTCGTTTCCTAGGATGCTTGCAAACGGACATAGAGTGTATGGGGAAGACACTGCGTGGGAAGTGCGTCTTTGTGCTAACCAACACCGACCCGGATGCGCAAGCGATGAAGGGGCTTCCTTGCATCGTTGGCATGAATGTCATAAGTGAGCTTCAGCTGCGCTACCCAGCGCAGCTGGCAGAGTACAACTTTGAGGTCAGCTACAATCCAGGACGGCTGAATACAAACGCAGACGCTGTTGTGGTTACACCGCCCCGAGCTGCCTCCCCGGCACGTTCAAGCCACTCCCCCAGCTCGGACGTGCCGGAAACATCCGAGCGCTCGGCTCGCGCTCTTAGACGAGCGCTGCACTGCACCAGGTGTTTGCCATCATCCATCAGGCACACCTGTGGCAATCAGGCAGCCTTCTACAAAAAGCCTCCCAGAACGTCTCTCAGTGCTTCGACGTACTGAACCCTGCGGTGAAGTTCTGATAAGCCCTCCAGCGTTCCTTGCATTCTGTTTATTCCCCAGTGTCTTATCTTCGTGTCTCTGTTTCCTCCCAAGACTCTCCCTCCGCGATTTCCACGGCTCCCCGCGTCTCCCTCGTCCCCAGCGACCTTCACGTTTCTCCCCGGACCTCTCCTGCGATCTCCCCCCTTGTCCCTCTACCTGGACCCCTCCTTTCGGACTCGACTTCCCGGATCTCGGACCTGGACTTTCTCGGACAACCCCTCTTGGATCACGGACTAGATTTTCTCGCCAGGTGCACGCACATTTCTTCAACACCTCCTGGTCATTTACATACCGCACCACACATTGGCTAAAAACACTCACACATAGTTATACACGCAAACCACGGGACACCACACATAGTTTATTCACACATCCCACTAACAGAACGCCTTTTTTCACCATACATTTCCCTCCCATAATAAAACCCCCCTTTGTAGACTTAGAAGTCATCTCGTGTCTGTCTGTCTTGGGTTTCGCCACACGGGTCAGGTTCTGGTGCCCTCGTCTTCCCCGGTGGCGGCGGGCTTCTTTTTTGTGGCAAAGAAGGAGGGCAGCCTGAGGCCTTGCATAGATATCGAATGTTAAATAATATCACGGTGAAAAATAAATACCCACTCCCCCTTATGAGTTCCACGTTCGAGCCACTCACTCACGCCACGGTGTTCACGAAGCTGGACCTGCGCAGCGCGTACCACCTGGTGCGCATCCGGGAAGGGGATGAATGGAAGACGGCCTTCAACACCCACCTAGGGCATTTCGAGTACCTCGTTATGCCCTTCGGCCTCACCAACGCCCCGGCCGTCTTCCAGGCTTTGGTCAACGACGTGCTCCGGGACATGCTGAACACGTTCGCGGTGGTGTACCTGGATGACATACTCGTGTTCTCCAGGACTGAGGAACACCACCAGCATGTCCGCCTGGTCCTCCAACGGCTGCTGGAGAACAGGCTCTTCGTGAAAGCCGAGAAGTGCGTGTTCCACTCCGCCTTCGTGGAGTTCCTTGGCCACATCGTGGAGAAGGGGCTCGTCCGCACTGACCCCAGGAAGACCCGAGCGGTGGAGGAGTGGGCACGGCCCACCAACAGGACGCAACTCCAGCGCTTCCTGGGGTTTGCAAACTTCTACCGGCGCTTCATCAGGGGGTTCAGCCGTGTGGCCGCCCCCCTCACTGCACTCACCTCCAACCTCCGCCCCTTCTCCTGGACCTCGGAGGCGGAAGCCGCCTTCTTGGCCCTGAAGAGGCTGTTCACAACGGCTCCGGTGCTCGCCCACCCGGACCCGTGCAGACAGTTCATCGTGGAGGTGGACGCATCGGACACGGGCATCGGAGCCGTCCTCTCCCAGCGGTCGGAGGAGGACCAGAAGATCCACCCGTGCGCCTTCTTCTCCCGGCGTTTCAGTCCTGCGGAGAAGAATTATGACATCGGCAACAGGGAGTTGCTGGCCGTCCACGCCGCCCTAGAGGAGTGGAGACACTAGCTGGAGGGAGCAGGGCAGCCGTTCATCGTATGGTCCGATCACAAAAACCTGACCTACGTACGGACGGCTAAGAGGCTCAACCCCAGGCAGGCGCGCTGGGCTCTCTTCTTCAGCCGGTTCGACTTCACCCTCACCTACCGCCCGGGCACCAAGAACGTCAGGGCAGACGCCTTCTCCCGTCTGTTTCCCGAGGGGTCCCCTGACGCCCCAGACACCATCCTTCCCCCGGCCCGGGTGGTGGGCGCCGTCACCTGGGCCATCGAATCAGTGGTGAGAAGGGCCCAGCGCGCCCATCCCGACCCAGGCAATGGACCCCGGAACCGGCTATTTGTGCCTCCCTCTGTCCGGCCCCAGGTGCTGGAGTGGGGCCACTCCAGCCATCTTGCCTGCCACCCCGGTGTCTACCGAACGGCGGCCTTCATCCGCAGGGGTTTCTGGTGGCCCACCATGGAGGCAGACACCAGAGAGTTCGTGGCAGCCTGCACCACCTGCGCCCGCAGCAAGGCTCTCCATCGCCCTCCAGCAGGTCTCCTGCGCCCCCGGCCGACCTTGGTCCCACATTGCCTTGGACTTTGTAACTGGCCTCCCCGTGTCCCAAGGCAATGACACGATCCTGACCATTGTCGACCGGTTTTCCAAGGCCGTCCATTTTATTGCCCTCACCAAACTCCCCTCTGCAGCCGAGACGGCGGACCTTCTCGTCTCCCACGTCGTCCGACCTCATGGGATTCCCCTGGACATTGTCTCTGACCGTGGTCCCCAGTTCACTTCGAAGGTATGGCAGGCCTTCTGTAAGGGGATTGGGGCCACGGTCAGCCTCTCCTCCGGTTATCACCCCCAGACCAATGGGCAGGCAGAGCGGGCCAATCAAGCCCTGGAGGCGGCTTTGCGTTGCGTTACCACCAGCAACCCCGCCTCCTGGAGCAAGTACCTGCCCTGGGTGGAGTACTCGCTCAACTCCATGGAGAGTTCGGCTACCGGTGTGTTCCCTGGGCTATCAACCCCCTCTGTTCCCCCATCAGGAGTTGGAGGTAGCGGTCCCGTCCACGAGGGCCCATCTCTGCCGATGCCGGCGCGTTTGGAAGACCGCCCGGGCCGCTATGTTGCGAGCTACAGAGCGGGCCCGGCGCAGCGCCAACCGGCGGAGAGTGCCGGCCCCAGCTTATCGACCTGGCCAGAGGGTATGGCTCCTGGCCCGGGACCTGCCCCTCCCTACCCTCAACCGGAAGCTGGCTCCCCGCTACGTCGGTCCCTACACCATCGACCGCATCGTCAACCCTTCGGCGGTGCGTCTCCATCTCCCTACCTCACTCAAGATCCATCCCGTCTTCCATGTCTCGCGCCTCAAACCGGTAGCCACCAGCCCCCTGTCTCCCCCTGTCCAAGCTCCTCCACCCCCCAGGGTCCTCGACGGTGGTGACATGGTCTGGGATGTCGACCAGCAGCTCGCCGTACGCCGCCGGGGGCGTGGGTACCAATACCTGGTGGACTGGGTTGGCTATGGGCCCGAGGACCGCAGCTGGGTCCCCCGGTCCTACCTGGCCGACCCCGCACTCCTGGAGTTCTATCGGGCCCACCCCAACGCCATCGGACGGTCGCCCGGTGTCTCCCGTAGGAGGGGGGGTCCTGTTGTGGTTACACCGCCCCGAGCTGCCTCCCCGGCACGTTCAAGCCACTCCCCCAGCTCGGACGTGCCGGAAACATCCGAGCGCTCGGCTCGCGCTCTGAGACGAGCGCTGCACTGCACCAGGTGTTTGCCATCATCCATCAGGCACACCTGTGGCAATCAGGCAGCCTTCTACAAAAAGCCTCCCAGAACGTCTCTCAGTGCTTCGACGTACTGAACCCTGCGGTGAAGTTCTGATAAGCCCTCCAGCGTTCCTTGCATTCTGTTTATTCCCCAGTGTCTTATCTTCGTGTCTCTGTTTCCTCCCAAGACTCTCCCTCCGCGATTTCCGCGTCTCCCTCGTCCCCAGCGACCTTCACGTTTCTCCCCGGACCTCTCCTGCGATCTCCCCCCTTGTCCCTCTACCTGGACCCCTCCTTTCGGACTCGACTTCCCGGATCTCGGACCTGGACTTTCTCGGACAACCCCTCTTGGATCACGGACTGGATTTTCTCGCCAGGTGCACGCACATTTCTTCAACACCTCCTGGTCATTTACATACCGCACCACACATTGGCTAAAAACACTCACACAGTTATACACGCAAACCACGGGACACCACACATAGTTTATTCACACATCCCACTAACAGAACGCCTTTTTTCACCATACATTTCCCTCCCACAATAAAACCCCCCTTTGTAGACTTAGAAGTCATCTCGTGTCTGTCTGTCTTGGGTTTCGCCACACGGGTCAGGTTCTGGTGCGCGAGCATAACAGACGCCCTGTCAAGACTATCATCCAGGGAAGAGCCTGAAGAAGAAGACACGGGAAAAGACTTCATACGGATGAGTACAGAGGAAGTGTGCACATGCTTGTGGCCGGGTGAGAAGAAAGAAAAAAGTGAACCGGCTCTACGAGTTGCAGTGCAAGCATCAAACAGAAAGGGAATTAGTGGAAACAGCTGGGGTGAGATCGACTAGCAGCAAAAGAGTGATCCCAATATCGGACCCATCTACAGTGCTGTGAAAAGAGGTAACAAGCCAAGTCCTGCGGAACAGCGTGCCATGGAGCTAAAACTGAAATGACTGGCCAGACATTTTGAACAACTCAAGATACGCCATGGGGTGTATTTTACATCCAAGAGACGGGGAGGATGTGTGGCAGCTAGTCGTCCCCGAATCCCTGCAACGTAAAATATATGAGAGTCAGCATGAGCATAGAGGGCATTTTGGGGAGCGGAGTACCCTTGAAGACATGAGACAGGGTTACTACTGGACAACAAGGACTAACGACGTCCATACATAAATACAGCAGTGTAAAAGATGTGCACTGGTGAATGATGTTTTCCCCAGAATCCATGCGCCCATGACATGCAGTAAAGTTACTGCCCCATTGGAAGTCTTGGCAATGGACTACACCTTACTAGAGATGTCCTCGGGAGGGTATGAAAATGTGCTTGCCCTCGCCGACATGTTCACTAGATTCACTGTTGCTGTTCCAACCAAGAATCAAACAGCAAACACAACTGCCAAAATTCTCCTGAAACAATGGGTTGTCTACTATGGATGCCCAGCCCGTTTACATTCTGATCAGAGGCGATGCTTTGAAGCAGGTGTCATCAAAGAACTGTGCAAGTTCTACAACATAGCCAAAAGCCGGACAAGTCCCTATCACCCCCAGGGCAACTCCCAGTGTGAAAGCTTCAACAGGACTATGCATGACATGTTGCGGACATTACCTCCTGAACAGAAAAGGGATTGTAAAGAACACCTTCCAGAACTGGTTATGGCATACAATAGCCGTGTCTACTCCTCCACGGGCTATTCGCCATTCTACTTGATGTTTGGGAGGGATCCAAGATTGCCCATGGATCTTCTCAGAGGGAGGGATCTTGATGATGATAATGATGCAGGGAACTTCGATGATTGGGTGCGGAATCACCATGAACGACTGAAGACCGCTGTGGAAGTAGCTAATTCAGCAGCACAAGAAGCCTCAAGACGACGGAAGGTAGCTTATGATCGCAAGTCAAGTGGATCGCTCTTGAGACCTGGTGACCGTGTGTTACTCCGCAACCACAAGCCTAGGGGAAGAAACAAAATACAGGATAAGTGGGAATCCATACCTTATCTTGTAGTGAAACAGAACCACTCAGACATACACTACCGTTCAAAAGTTTGGGATCACATTGAAATGTCCATATTTTTGAAGGAAAAGCACTGTACTGTTCAATGAAGATAACTTTAAACTAGTCTTAACTTTAAAGAAATACACTCTATACATTGCTAATGTGGTAAATGACTATTCTAGCTGCAAATGTCTGGTTTTTGGTGCAATATCTACATAGGTGTATAGAGGCCCATTTCAAGCAACTATCACTCCAGTGTTCTAATGGTACAATGTGTTTGCTCATTGGCTCAGAAGGCTAATTGATGATTAGAAAATCCTTGTGCAATCATGTTCACACATCTGAAAACAGTTTAGCTCGTTACAGAAGCTACAAAACTGACCTTCCTTTGAGCAGATTGAGTTTCTGGAGCATCACATTTGTGGGGTCAATTAAACGCTCAAAATGGCCAGAAAAAGAGAACTTTCATCTGAAACTCGACAGTCTATTCTTGTTCTTAGAAATGAAGGCTATTCCATGCGAGAAATTGCTAAGAAATTGAAGACTTCCTACACCGGTGTGTACTACTCCCTTCAGAGGACAGCACAAACAGGCTCTAACCAGAGTAGAAAAAGAAGTGGGAGGCCGCGTTGCACAACTGAGCAAGAAGATAAGTACATTAGAGTCTCTAGTTTGAGAAACAGACGCCTCACAGGTCCCCAACTGGCATCTTCATTAAATAGTACCCGCAAAACACCAGTGTCAACATCTACAGTGAAGAGGCGGCTGCGGGATTCTGGGCTTCAGGGCAGAGTGGCAAAGAAAAAGCCATATCTGAGACTGACCAATAAAAGAAAAAGATTAAGATGGGCAAAAGAACACAGACATTGGACAGAGGAAGACTGGAAAAAAGTGTTGTGGACGGATGAATCCAAGTTTGAGGTGTTTGGATCACAAAGAAGAACGTTTGTGAGACGCAGAACAAATGAAAAGATGCTGGAAGAATGCCTGACGCCATCTGTTAAGCATGGTGGAGGTAATGTGATGGTCTGGGGTTGCTTTGGTGCTGGTAAGGTGGGAGATTTGTACAGGGTAAAAGGGATTCTGAATAAGGAAGGCAATCACTCCATTTTGCAACGCCATGCCATACCCAGTGGACAGCGCTTGATTGGAGCCAATTTCATCCTACAACAGGACAATGACCCTAAACACACCTCCAAATTGTGCAAGAACTATTTAGAGCAGAAGCAGGCAGCTGGTATTCTATCGGTAATGGAGTGGCCAGCGCAGTCACCAGATCTGAACCTCATTGAGCTGTTGTGGGAGCAGCTTGACCGTATGGTACGCAAGAAGTGCCCATCCAACCAATCCAACTTGTGGGAGCTGCTTCTGGAAGCGTGGGGTGCAATTTCTCCAGATTACCTCAACAAATTAACAGCTAGAATGCCAAAGGTCTGCAATGCTGTAATTGCTGCAAATGGAGGATTCTTTGACGAAAGCAAAGTTTGATGTAAAAAAATCTTATTTCAAATACAAATCATTATTTCTAACCTTGTCAATGTCTTGACTCTATTTTCTATTCATTTCACAACATATGGTGGTGAATAAGTGTGACTTTTCATGGAAAACAAAATTGTTTGGGTGATCCCAAACTTTTGAACGGTAGTGTACCTGTATTCACCATTCGCTCGGAACAGGGGGGGTCCTTCAAAAGTTGTGCAGAGACCAGTTCAAGCACCGCACATTTCAGTCTCAGGCAAGAAAACCTATATCTAGGCACACATCTGGAGAACAGTTAGAGTCTGATACTGAGTACACTGATATAGTCTGCGTTCCAGCCACCACAAATGCACCTGACACAAACACAGTAGTGGGATATAGAGTAGTTGACGAAGTAGTACCAGAGGATATACTAGCTCAAAAAGAGGTAGTGGTGATGGGGGCAACATCAGAAGAAGGGTCAGATGAGAGTGATGAGTCAGACGTAGACAGTGAAAGTGCCCCTGAACCCAGGCGCTCAGAGTGACAGAATAGAGGTACACTTCTCACCAGATATAGGGAGGACTATGTTTTCAGATAAGATACTATAAGGGGTCAATGTTTAAGATCTTTGCTCTGGTTGTGTTATTTGGTTCCTGTAACAGATGTGAATATGCAGTGACTTAACATTGTTAATGTTTTATTTTTTTGTGCTTTAGAGATGGAGCCGTCTGGAGATGATGCTGATATGGCAGGGTTTAGCAGGGGGGAATATAGGGTATGCAACTATTGTGAGTATAGTTGTATATGGTTGGGTTAGTATCAGGCAAGCCTCCTCCATTGTAGCCAGTCATAGTGAGGCTCTCTAACATACAGGGGGAAGGGGGGAAAAAAGGAAAAAAGAAGAAGAGAGGCAGTGTGAGAGAGCTTTGCGGCTGTGTGTGGGTCGCTGAACAAAATTTTTTTCTAATAGAAAAAAATACGAAATATATATCGAGAGAGACACATACTGTATGTGGAGTGAATGTGTTACCGTCTACAAGAATCCTTTGGGACGAATTCGTGTTTCCTGTGATGCATCGGAGAAGGTATCCTGCTAGGAGGCTGCAAGTGACCACCAGCTAGCATGGATTCCCCTGACTAGGAGTGGAGTGTTTGAAATGGTCATGGACTGAGGACGTGGAAGTCAGTGCTTCGTCGGTGCCGTGAGTTTCAGAGGAACATTTGCCATTGTTGTAGTGTGCATGAGGCACGAAGAGGATTCTAGACAGACATTAGTAGACATTAGTGTTTAGTGATTGGACTCTCTCCAGCACTAGCTTAGTACCGCACTGGATAAGCCGCACTATAGTACTAACGTTAGTCTACTTGTCAGTGAAGCTAGCTAGCTCACTGGTCGTAGTGGTTCGTTAGTTCTCAATACTGGGACTGCGCGCGTTCGGATGAACTGTTGGATGCTGAGAGGAGGACTCGGAGGACAGTCGTGTTATTTTTGGTTTTGTGACGGAAGATTGCTTGCCTGAGTGAAAGTTGTTTCAAGAGCAGTGTGAACATTGAACGCATTGCATTGCTGTTGGCGCCATCTAACTTCTACAGTGAGTCACGTAGACTACACGCACGTCACGTGGCCGTGCAGTTGTCTCTCCAGCAGCTCATCTCGCGTGCCCAGGATTCATCAGACTGGTATTTGTGTCAATTTCGTTATTACTCATTACTAGACTGTGTTAAAAAAAACAAACTGAACTATTTATGTTTGAACATTCATTGGTTTTGATACTCAAAATTTAGAGTGAGTTTCTCATTTTAGGTTGTGTTGACATTGTGTATACCAAGCGATACTGTGTATACAAAGAAACTAAACTGTTGTTGCCTATTGATTCACCTTTACGGTGTTTGGAGTTTAGGCTTATTACAAAACTTACCTGAGGGTTTATAAGTATTTTGGAGTTGTGTAGTTACCTTGGAATAGGGGCGTCTCAACTGTCCTGTTAGTTCTGGGGAGGGAGGTTTATGCTGAGTTGGACCCATGGCACAACATACACTCTACAATTCAGGGGCCGCCGTGTCAGATACCTTTGCGTGAAGCCCATCTCACGATATCTAATAGGGTGTAACGTACTAACCACTCTGTTCAGCAGGATAGGCATCAACATACTTACCCACGTAGGTACTGAGACTAATTGCATTGGAAATGGGGACCCAGATCCCTTCATTAACCTAATCTTTCAAGGTAAATAAATATTATTACTACTCCTACAAGGCGTGGCTTATTATGCCCGCTACAAACAGACACAATTGGCTGTGTCTGCGGGTGGGAAGCCGGATGTGGGTATGTGTCCTGGTTGCTGCACTAGCGCCTCCACTGGTCGGTCGGGACACCTGTTGGGGGGGGGGAGTGGGAACTGGGGGGGAATAGTATGATCCTCCCATGTGCTACGTCCCCCTGGTGAAACTCCTCACTGTCAGGTGAAAAGAAGCAGCTGGCAACTCCACATGTGGTAGTCTGTAGCCCCCCCCCCCGGATCAGCAGAGGGGGTGGAGCAGCGACCGGGACGGCTCAGAGAGCGGGGTGATTGGCCAGGTACAACTGGGAAGAAAAGGGGTGGGTGATTCAGTGTTACAAGTAATATATTGTGGCAAGCTTGCGTGGAAGGAGTCGAGAGGCAGAGATTTCTTTTTAATGGCAATTCCTGTGCCCCATACACCCCTCAACCCTGGAACTGCTCTTTTATTTGCACAGAGAACTGAACTAGAAACACAATGACACCCCCCCCCCCATCACCACTGGGGTCATTAGTCTTTTTTTTTCCCCTTATCCCACCAGATTAATCCAATGGCATATGGCCGGAACTCTTGTCGAATAACTCCCCTGGCTCACGTTTCCACAGGAAAGAGATAGTCGTAACACCAGCTTCCTTCAAACTCATGTCGGCTGCTCTCGCTATTTTACACGCTGAAGCCTCGCATGGATTGCATTATCTTCAGGCCGCGAAGGAGACGTAGGGAGAATGCTTTCAGTTGCTTGGCTGCAGGCACCCAGATGGGTCAGAGGGTTCGCTGGAGAACGACGAGTCCCCGAACACTACACCAATCTACACCCACTATCCCTCGGGTAAGGGTGGCCTAATGAATGCCTTAACCCGTGGACGCTCTGGCCGTGACCGGTGGGAGATTAGTCTAAGTCCCAAGTCGAACCTCCAAATAAACAACAATAACCAAAACATGAACACAACGTCACTAAAACAATGATTTTAACATAAACATTAAAAGTCCCATGAGCCCTTGTGCTCCCCCAGCGCAGAACCGCAGACAGTCAGATTGACCGCCCTCTCCGGTCGCTAAATAGCACCCACCTGAGCGGTCAGGTGTCCATCACCCAACAGATAGTCCCTCAAATGTCTAGGTTGCCGTCACTGGCGAAAAGGCTCACAGGAAGCGCAACTGGGGGAGAGTCACACTGACCAGCGCATGGGGTGCTGCTGTCACTCCCCTCCCCAACAACAGGTGTTAAAGGGGGCGGTATGGGGAGAGTCTGTCCTGCTGCAGCACCACCATGCGCCCCTGGCCAGGCATGCACACTTGGTACACCACCTTAGACAGCTGGCCCACGACCTCATCGGGCCCCTGCCAGTGGCTGCCAAGCTTGGGGGAAATCCCCTTCTTGTGAATGGGACAATACACCCATACCTTGTCCCCTCACACAAAGGCCTGCCCAAGGCACCATGTGTCATAGGTCTTCTTCTGCCATGCTCCGGAATTCGCCTGGACCCAGTGGGTGCAGTCATGGACTGCCTGCAGGTGGTCTCTCAGTCCTCGGAAGTAGTCCATCTCTTCTCCCCCGGCAATCTCAAGCTTGGGTGGGGGCCCCAAACACCAAATACTGCTGCAGTGGGATGTGGGAGCGCTGGGTTGGTCCTCTCTGGGCAGTGCAGGGGGTCGCAGCAGTGCACATGTAGCTCCATGTCTTGTCAACAGCCAGGCCAGTAAAACTGCCCCTCTGAGGCGGTGGAGGGTCTTGGCATTCCCATAGTGCCCCACCCCACGGAGCCATGGACCATCTGGAGAACCTGGGGACAAAGCCCACAGGGCACCAATAGCAGCAGGATGCCGTTCCCTCGTCCAGGAGCTTGGCACCTCTGCTACACCAGCCTGTCGTGGAGCTCGAAGGTGCACCATTGAGAATGCTGCACCTTTACCTCAGGCCCCAGTGCTGACACCTCTGTCCACTCAGGGTGCAGCCTAGTCTCCAGCCAACCCCTCACCAGTGCCAGGGTCACATCTGCCTCCTGCTGCTGCCTCAGTTGCTGCGTGGTCAACAGGAACCACCTCTCCTCATTGCTGGCGGTCTGGACCGCTGCCACCATCGGCATCATCTGGCCCCGTTCCTCTTGCCACTAGCAGTAGCGACACTCCAATGCCGCCCAGGAGCTCTGTGCCTGCTGGGCAGCGGCTGCTTGGTGACTGGCTCGTTGGTCTTTGGGCCTATTCTTCCCCTGGCTGGACTGGAGCATCACAGTCTTTGTGCCAAGGGCGGTGGTTGCCCCTGACACATTAACACAGGCTCTCCAGTGGGTCAGCAGGTACAGGCCGATGATACACGTGTCTTTGATGTTGGCAAGCCAGAACTCATGCGCCAGCTCCTGGTCTTCAACGCGGATTTGCAGTGACTTCTTCCCGCTTATGCCAGCCCTTTCTCCTGTCACTGTCATTAGCTGGGTATTGGTTGGTGACCATGCCACCGAGAGTGGGCTGGTGGTGCCCAGGAAGATACCTGGTCGCACCAGGGAAATAGTAGACCCCATGTCTACCAGGGCCCAGCAGGGTCAACCATCGAGTTGACAGTTCAGATACAGTCCTTTGGTGTGACCTAGACGGCCAACCAGCATGAATCAGCCTTGAAGGAGACTGGAGTGGCAGTCCCCTCACTAAGCCACTCCGCCATCGTTTTCCCGCTGGCTGGGTGACTCTGGCTTTCATTGCTGGTGCTGGGCAGTCGCGGGTTATGTGACCAGGTTCATCACACCGGCGACAGCGGTCAGTCGGCCAGGGTGGATGTTCCCTGGATGATGGAGGCCATCACTGAGACTGCTGTGGTGGAGGTCAAACTTGGTGGACCTCTTCTGCCTCCTCCTCTTTATTGTAGTTGGCCAATCTGATGTGTGGTCGGAGAGCGGAGGCCTTCTGCTGGGTAGTCCATGTGGAGAGTACCACGACGGCCTGTTCAGCTTCACAAAGAGCCTCACTAACTTAATAAAACCTTAAGTGAGAAAAAAACAAAAAGCCTCACTGACGGATTGGGGCATGGCGAGGCGGACATGCTGGTGCAATCACTCCAGCATGAGCCCCTGCAGGAAAGCATGGAGGGCCAGCTCCTCTTGGGTGGTTGTGTTGAACTGCTGGTAACCATATCGGGCGTGAAGCTGCACATCTGTGGCGAAGGTGCCCAGGTTCTCTCCCTCTTGGCAGCTGGCTAGGTGCTGCTTGCTCTGGTCAGTGAAGAGTCGTTTCCCGAATCGCCTCTCCAGCGCCATGGTCAGGGCCTGGAAGTCCGCTGTTCCACTGGGGCTAGGTCCATTAGCATCTACAAAGCCTTTCCCTCCGATGCCAGGGTCAGGTGAATGGCAGCTTCTTCATTGCTCCATTCGTTATACCATGCCGGTAGTTGGACTTGCCAGAGGTACAGTTCTTGCTGTGTCATCCCATTGTGCTTGGGCAGCTTGGCTGGTGTTTTAAGCACAGCAGCCTTCCTGGTCACCAGGGGGTGGACGGTGGTGGCGGACAGCAGGTGTTCCCCGTATTGGCCTTCTTGGCCTCTAGGAGGTGGTGGGGCCGCGGTGCACTGGAGCCATCAGGGTGGGCTGGAAAACTTCCATCTCTGGCAGGCTCCGTCTTTTCGCTATGCTAGGTTTTCCAAGCCCCAACGGGTCCGCTCAATGTCTCGGTCCAGTCTCTTTAACTTCTCTCTCCATTCTTCAGCTCAACGTCTCGCTCCAGTTTCTTTAACTTCCCTCTCCATTCTTCAGCCCAATTCCACTTATGAAACTAATGTGGCGAGCTAGCGTTGAGGAAGGAGTCAACAGGCAGCGATTTCTTTTTAATGGCAATTCCCATGCCCCATACACTGCAAGACCCCATGAATGCTCCTACATTTGCGCACACGTCGGAACTAACAACACAATGATTAGGCAACAACACAATGATCAGGTAAATGCGGCACAGGTGAGCAGGGCAGGGCAGGAACAGAAAGGCCAATCGGGGAATGGGGTACAGGTGAGCAAAGCAGGGGCAGCAACAGAAATGCAAGCCAATCAGGGAATGGGGAACAGGTGAGTAAAGCAGGGGCAATCGGGTAAATGGGGCACAGAAATGCCAATCATATCAAGTTAAGACCGTCCGTCTGTGGACATAACTTGATATGTACAACTTGGAACTTTTCACCCGTTTGCTGGTAGGTGCAGTGAAAGTTTGTCGACAATTCTGTGCATGTCATTGACATTTATCCATGGTAAATCTTGCAGGCATCGCGAAAAAAGTGCCAGTCAATAGCACACGCCAACAAACAGGAAACTGGTATGACCGCTGCAGTAGAAACCGGAAGTCTGTGGACTACAGTTATGCACAGAGTGTATTGAGGACACAAACGCAGACAGCGGAAACAGGCTGGTCTAAAACAATAATTTAATTACAGCAAACGAACTTGCATAACAGGAACAGAAGCTACAGACAACAAGGAAGGCTCGGGACATCTGGCTACTAAAAGTCAACATAACGATCCGACAAAGTCGGGGCTGCTGGGGAGCCAGTCAGGTAAATGGGGAGCAGGTGAGCAGGGCAGGAACAGAAATGGCAATCAGGGAATGGGGAACGGGTGAGCAAAGGAGGGGCAGCAACAGAAATAGCAAGCCAATCAGGGAATGGGGAACAGGTGAGTAAAGTAGGGGCAATCGGGTAAATGGCGCCCAGGTAAGCAGAAATGCCAATCAGGGAATGGAGAACAGGTGAGCCTTGATGACCCAGACCACACAACCATGACAGTTTACCTAGATGAAAGATCGTCGTGCATCTTTTCGTTTCAAGCAATGAATGTCACTGGTGGGTCTATTTTGCATTATTACAAGGCATGTTATTTTGGCAGTTGGGTTAATGTCCAGAAAGCAATGTGTTACCCTGCTCTGAAATTTTGCTTTGGGTGTGTTATTACAGTTGCTGACCACAATGATCATATACTGCGTGGCAGGGATTAAATTGGGCGGGGCTCATCACCGCCACATGCCACCTCGAACGTCATCAGGCAGAGTTGAGCACCAGAAAAAAAAATCTTCCGTCAACAATTTAATTATTCATACATGTTTACTCTACCTTTATTGTTAGAAAATACATATTACATGCTGGCCATTCAAATAAATAGCAATTCTTCTTTGTTTTTTAAGTTTAAAATGATGTTGCGTCATCACTTCCGCGGTCAGTGGTGAGCTGACAGGCCGGCCACTCATGCAGGACCCGGCGAAGGCGCGCCCCCGGAAACGATGTCCGCTCAGTGTATCCGGTAACACCGGTGTTGACGTAATGAGTTTATTTAACTGGTGGGAGCATTTCCTCACCGTGACACGAGTGAGTATACCACGCAGTTCGTCAGATATTCTCACTAAACAATGTCACCTCTCTCAACGTTGTTATTTTAGCAAACTGCTGTAAGCTTAATTAACTACAAACCAGCGACCTGGTCACTTGATTATCAGCAAGTTTTTTTTTAAATCAAGGCAAACTCATCAGATCCTCAGACAGCCAAGTAACTTATATTAGCTAGCTAGTAATGGCAGTAATATCAGCAGCCAGGACCGTTTTGCTAGGCTTAATTTTGTGACTATGAATTGATATGAACTAGTGCTGCACGATTTGTTGAAAAAGTCATTTTGCGAGTTGTGATTGCGATATAATGAAATGTATGCATATACAAATAATACGAATTGGTCATGTTGCCGCGACATGTGGTGACTTTCATTTTGCGTGATTTACATAAAACCTCTTTCTGCTCAATATCGCTGAGCTTGAATCCAAAATGTCTCCATATAACAGGTCGCGTTTTTTGTTTTGCCACCAGTTCATTAGCGTTAACCTGTTCGATGTCATCGGTATCCTCCCCCCCCCCCACCTTCTTTCTGGTCTGCACACAGCAGGAACAGGGGAGTGCCCTTACAGAAAGATTTTATTGTCATCAGCTGTAGTTTTGTGCACAGCTAACATTGTCTAGAATGACTTTGATTAGTTTTAGTGTTCAGAGCAAAGGGTTGTCTCAATTCGTTATATTTCATTTACAGTTTGTCAAAATGATATCAGATTTTGTAGTCTATGCGCACACACGTGCACCCACAGCAACCCTGAAACCACAACCCCCCCCCCAACATAACAAATCCCAATTTAACCCCTGCTACTTGATGACGTTGGATTTGTAATGTGATGCTGTATAACAAGGTAATATACCAGCTGTGTAAGATCAAATGCTGTTATTGATGATGTCACTCATATCCGTGTCTCCACTTCCACTAACTCCTGCACCGCGTTACGTTAATGTGTGCATTTGTGATTTCATTCATTGATGAGGTGCGTTTATATTTGGATTCATTGAGCAAGTATGTTTGTGTGTATAGTTTCACTGACAAATTGGATGCTTTTGTACCCCACCAGGCTTTCCGTGCCAGAGACGCCCCTGATTTAAATATTGAAATCCCATCACCATGTTGGTTTCCATGCACATTGACTGTTTTATAATGGAAGACAATACATGTGCAGATATTTTGTTTTGTGATTTAAAAAGGTTTAGGACAGTAGTCATTGGTTAAATTATTCATGGAAATAGGGAAACATACACAAAAGTGACATGTGTGATTTTTGGATAAGTCTATGCTTAGTGCACCTTCACTTAAAGCCAAGAAACTACCATACAATGCCTGCGTCTGTAGAAGTGGTCAGACTAGGCGGAGACACAGGCATAATATTTGGTTTTAATTGATACCAAACTAGCACTGCGCCATAGACGTGTGTGTGTGTGTGTGTGTGTGTGTGTGTGTGTGTGTGTGTGTGTATATATATATATATATAGATATGTGTATGTGACCAAGGCATAGAGAGAGAGAAAAAAACCAGATTATAAGAACCCGACAATGCCACTCTGGGAATTTCACCCAGAGAATAGTAAATACCCAATGAATACACAAGTTCTTTGGTAAGGAAAAATAGCAGAGCTGTGAGTTTCAAGTTCCAAATCAGAATACATTTTATTTAAATTCAAAGGAGTCAATAGTTGATGCTTTGGTTGGTAAAAGTTGTAATAGGGGCCAGGTTAAAAGTAAATTTCTTTATTCCAAAACATATTCTATAATTTCAAAATATTACAACACTGACAGTATTATCAGTACAGGGGAGGGTGCCAGGGAAGCCCACAGGAAGGGAGGGGGGGAGGTTCCAGAGTGCTTTACCACCAGTACACAGGCACACAATTGCTTACACTTACACCACAAGATAAAAAAAACACACACGGGGTTAGGAAGACACTGCAAAATAGCATGCAATAGAAACACAAGAAAAAGGGAAACCTCTACCCGGTAACCAACCAGCTGTAAGAATTTGGCAACCCAACCATCCTGTTACCTGACAAAAGAAACCCAACAATATATAACCCCCCCCTTATTTACCAGCAGAACAATTGGTTTACAAGGAAATAATGATAAAAGCCCTCCTTTACAACAAGCAGGCTATGCGAATGTTCAGGCCACCATTTAACAAAAAATGAACAGGAGCAAATCAACAATAACCAAGAATAAGGTGGCTAGGTAGGCAAGCCTTTCCAGGTAGAATATAACCAAAATTATATACAAGGAAAAAAAACGACAAAAACAGCAGTGGCAACAGAGCTCCTCCTTCATACAGCAGAACTAGGTCATACAGGAATCCAAGACCACTCATTCCAGTACCACCAATGCTTTCCATAGGGTCAACAGTCTCCATGCTTAATGGAGGGGTTGTGACAACAATGGGCCCCGCTGGTGTGGATAGATGGGGAAGAGAAACGGATGGGTCAAGAGCAACTGTAGTTATTGCCTCCCCAGTCCGCTAGGGAACAATCCACCACTCACCACCCTGTTCTTCCCCTTCTTCGCTAGTGATGGGTCTCACTGGCTCCACAAGGTCTAGCCTTCAGGGGAGAGGAGTGGTTAGGGGAACTGGTCACAGCTGAGTTCGATGGACATGCTTGATCGTCCCCAGATTTTCCAGGGGTACAATAGAGTACACGACTCCCCTGTCAGAGGAGGTTTTAACAGCTTGATATTTCATGGGACCCCAGATGACCTGAATCTTTGCTCAGCCTCAATTCTCGCAGGTAGACCACTTCACTTTCCATCAGGCTGCCACCAGTCACATTTTGGTCAGTCCACTCCTTTTTGAGATGAGCCGCTGGTTGAATCCAGTCCTTGGCACCATCAAAGACAGTCTGGAGGCACAGTTGATGTTCCCACATCCAGTTATTAACTGTACCCCCAATCGGCTCCTGGATTCTGCCAAGGAGAAAATCGACAGAGAGTTGGGGTTCTTGACCAAACATTAACTGGTATGGTGATTCACCAGTGGTCTGATGGGTGTTGTTGTTATAGCAAAAGGTGACATGTGGGAGGTAGTTGGGCGAATCCATATTCTTGGCTGTTGAAAGGGTTTGCAACAGGCCATGCAGGGTCCTATTGAACCTCTCACACTGACCATTCCCCTGGGGGTGATACGGAGTGGTGTGCATCTGCTATATGCTGTAGAGACTGCAAAGCTGCTGGATCAACATGCTCTCAAAGTTCCAGCCTTGATCCAAATGTATTCAGGCCAGAACTTTGAACTTGTGGAACCATTCCCGGACCAGGACCCCTGGCCAATGTAAAGCTTGTTGAGCTCCAGTAAGTACTACTTGTGTGAATTTGGAAAAGACATCCATCATTACTAGAACTTGTTCTAGTAATGATGTATTAATGGTGTAGTAGTAAAAAAGCAAGAGAGGCAAGATTGAGATGGCTTGGACATGTGTGGAGGAGATTAGCTGGGTATATTGGGAGACGGATGCTGAATATGGAGCTGCCAGGGAAGAGGAAAAGAGGAAGACCAAAGCGGAGGTTTATGGATGTGGTGAGGGAAGACCTGCAGATGGCTGGTGTGACAGAGAAAGACGCAGAAGACAGGAAGAAATGAAAACGGATGATCCACTGTGGCGACCCCTAACAGGAGCAGCCAAAAGTAGTAGTAGTAGTAGATTACTAGAACTTGTTCCCTGTCATCAAAAGAGTGTTCTAAAAAGGAAAACTCGATGCCCAGTATCTGATTCGGTCGAGAAGCCAACAGATGACCCGTAGATGTTCTCACAGTAGGATGTATGGGTTTGGCGGGTTTGGCCAGGATGTATCGGTCACACTGTTGACACTAGTTCATGACATCCTGATACAACCCTGGCGTATAACACCGTTGTCTCACCAAATCAGTTGTTCTCTCCACTCCCTGATGTCTGTGACCCTGGTGTAGTTGTTGGAGGAGTTGTTGTCTATCAAGGAGGCAGGTAACAGCAGCTGGTAAAAGCCCCCCCCCCCCCCGCCAATCCGGTCATAGGATGTGGCAGTACAGGAGCCTCTCCTTCTCCACCACTCGATCCCACTGACGTACAGTTCCTAAACTGGTTTTGAAAGGATCTGGCACTCCCTCTTGTCAGGGACATGGTTACGATGCCAAAACTGGAGAAAAGCGCCCACCACAGTGTCTGCATGATGGAGGGTAAGAAGATGTTCAGGGGAATAAGAAGGGATGACAGACATCAACATTTGGGTTACCCGTAATGGTCTTTCGGTCTTCCGGCACCTTAGGGACTCAGGAAGGACATTTCCGGGAAGGGATGTTCCCAAGTCTGGGAGTGCGCTGGTGGTTTGGTGCTGCCTGGAAAGGGCATCGGTATTAACATTAGAACAATCTGAGCGGTACAGAATCAAGAAATCAATTGATAAAATGGCTGGAGATTGTCAGAACCAGCTGCACGAAAAGCTTAGGAATGTTCGCTTTGCCATTCAGTTGGATGAAACGACAACAGTGTCAGACGAGTCGTTGCTCATCGTTTATGTTCAATATGTTGACGGTGATGACTTGAAACAAGACATTCTTATGTCTACCAATCTATCCACAACAACAACAGGCCAGGATATTTTTATGGCTGTGGACTCCTATCTCTCATCCAACAATCTGCCCTACAAGAACCTTGTTGCATGCTGCACAGGTGGGGCTGCAGCTATGATGAGCTTGCTGACCTTCAAGCTGACTCGGTGTCAAAGAAATATATCCAGGAGAATGGATACAAAAAGTTTAAGATAGTCAAAGGACACACTGTTGCACCCAGACTGGCCAAACACGCAGTTACAACAGTTATTCTGCCATTCATTCAGCACTACATATCTGTCTGAGACAGCCTTCAGTATACTTGTAACAATAAAAACAAAAGCCCGCAACAGACTCGATGTACACCAGGGCTTTAGGCTGGCTGTCACAAGCATCGCACCTGATATTCCATCCCTGGTTAAAGGCATGCAAGCCCAAGGTGGCCATTAGTTTCTGAATGAACAGGATGGCACAGACTTAGTAAAAAAAATGTAAGCAAGAATTTATTGTTATTGTGTGTGCCAAAATAACACACTGCCTGTCAAACAAACAAAGTGTTATTGGTTTATGAATGAACAGGATTGTACAGACTCAGTAAAAAATATAAGGAAGAAGTTATTGTTGTTGTGACTGTGTGAGCCAAATAACATACTGCCTGTCAAAAAAAAAACAAACAAACAAAAAAACTGTTATTAGTTTATGAATAAACAGGATGGTACAGACTCGGTAAAAATGTTACTTTTTGAGCCAAAATAACACATAGGCCTACTGTCCGTCAAAAAACAGTGTTCACGACTTTACATGATGTGGATGTCAGAGGTCAGATTACAACAGTACTAATAAGTTGATGTTTCAATGAGCCTGAGTCAGATAACAGTACAGATGTGATGTTTCAGTGAGCCTGAGTCAGATGATAACTAGTACTATGTTGATGTTTTACTGAGCCTGAGTCAGATGACAACAGGCCTACTCTGTTGGGTTGTTAAAAGAAAAAAAATGTTAAGCTTATACAAGACAAGAGGCATTTAAACACAGATGTTCTGAGGATGAAAGTGAGATTTATTGAAGATAAAGGTGGAAATAACTATAATTGATGTTAATTTTTGCAAATAAATATCTGGAATGAATCACTTTTCTCTTGGTGTGTGGGTGTGGTCCGGGGGAGGGGGTCAGCTTTTCTTAGAAACAAGAAGGGGGGGGGGGGGCTCCAAGGAAAAAAGGCTGGGAACCACTGACCTAGATCAAGGGACTTGATAGTATCTGAAATTTTGGTTACCTGCCCTGCCTAAAAACTTATGGTGGCCATGGTACCCAACCCCTCTGGCTTCTTGGGGACCACATTTATGCCTGCAGGTAAGCTCACTATATGGGCCTGGCTCAGCATCCCCAGGGGGCAATGGGGGTAAAGTTTAGTGTCAGTAGTTCCGACGTTCACCACTGGGATGTACTCAGTACCTTTAACCATGGTGGAAGATACTAACAAGTCTGAGGGGAAGGCCTCGTGGTTAGCAAAAAGTTCAAATAGAGCAGGAGGAAAAACATTTCTAGGAACATTTTGCTGCCACCAACCTAACTGTCCCCTCAGGTATGTAGACTGGATGTTTCCCCTCACCCAACTCCACTGGCACGTGTTGATGTTCTGACTTGGGGTTCATGTCACTTCTGTAGAGTTTGCCTCCATACGTATGGAGCCTCTTTCACAAGTGGAAGATCAAAAAGGAATGAAGCATGTTGCCCAAATAACTGCATAACATTCACATCACAGTCATGCCTAATACATCAGTAACGCCAGTGTCTCCTTTACAACTAGAGTTCCCCTTTTAAGAATGGCTGTACCCAACACAGAAACATCAAGCTCTGTGTATCTCAAGTATGGAATGCTGAGTCCATTAGCTGCTGTGAGTTTTAACCACTGGCATGCATGAGGAGCTTTGTTAAAATACTGGTGGTCGGGCGTCCCTACAGACATGATTGGCCATGTCTGCGAGTGGGAAGCCGGTGGTGGACATGTGTCCTGGTCACTGCACTAGCGCCTCTTCTGCTCGGTCGGGGCACCTGTTCGTGGGGGGGGGGGACTGGGGGAAATAGTGTGATCCTCCCACGTGCTGCGTCCCCCTGGTGAGACTCCTCGCTGTCAGGTGAAAAAAAGCGGCTGGCGACTCCACGTGTATTGGCTGAGGCAATGTGGTAGTCTGCAGCCCTCCCCGGATCAGCAGAGGGGGTGGAGCAGCGACCGGGACAGCTTGGAAGACTGGAGTAATTGGCCAAGTACAATTGGGGAGAAAAATGCTGGTGGAAGAAGGCCTCCCTGGCAGTAGAGACCATGGACCCTGTATTCAAGTAGGCATTTTACTTTTAACCCGCCAATACATACTGTGTGACTTGTGGACAGAGACTCACAATTGTAGAGAGAGACTGTTCACCTACTGAACCCTTATAACCTGAGCTTGTACTCCCCCCTTCTGAATGTTGGCTCTGCAAAACAGAGGGTCTTAGTTTTCCAACAGATGATTTGGTGGGGCTGACCATTGCTGTGCATGCAGAGTAACCCTTTCATTGTCACCATTACGGGCAAAATGGCCTGGCTGCTGACATGTCTACAGATCCCAGGGCCTTTACTTGGAGGCTGGGGCCATCTTGGAGGGTTCTGTAACTGTAGAAATTGCTCAGAAAGGTGATTAAGTTGCTCTTGTTGCTTTTTTAGCTTGTCTTTTAGCTCATCCATCTCTGACTGAGGTGGCACACCGCTGACACTATCTGACACCCTAGATGTCTGGGTGACAAAACTGAGACGCTACGTGGTCTACCTTTTGATAGTTTACCTTCCATGCCAGACCATGCCAGCCCTGATCAGCACTTACCTGAGGTGGACTGCTGGCCCACAAGCGTGAGCTGAAGTGGGGCTGCTGATGTTTTGGGAGAAACCACAGCTATGTGTGACACAGCACCAGCCCCAACCCACCTCGAAGAAGACACACACACACACACACACACACACACACACACACACACACCTGCAAGAGCAACACAAACAGTGCACAACTCACAAGTCCATACACAAACATCTGCACCCATAGAGCAAAACACAAATCATAGATACAGTCCAAGGACACATGCAAAAGCACTACAAAGCCTAAATCTGAATGTGTTTTATTACAGTAGTTGGTACAGGGTATAATGTTTTGAAAGGTCTACAAACCTGTAAAACAAAAGCAACAGTAATGTTATGTTAAGAAAAGTTATTTCAAGAAAAAAAATTGATATTAGGAATGTGTAATATGTTGTTAAGGCCGAGACATGGCAGTAAAAGTTGCAGATATGGTTTCTTTGCTAAAAAGGAAGGAGTGTTGCATATGGACGTAAATACACACTCGTGTAGCGACTTTTTGTTATTGTCAGTAATGCGTTGCATTGTTCTGTTAGCTGTGAGCTGCTGCATATAAAGTAAACAGCATCACTGGAGTTCTCCGCTCTGTATTCATTAACCCAAGATATAACAACAATTGGCCCTCGTGTGATCATCCGGCGCACACAAACACACCGTACTCTGCTTTCTTCACATAGTGCTGTACAAGCGTAACGGGGTAAAGCTAATGCTACCTCCACCTACCAAACAAACAGTGGTTTCTCCTATGTATAGGTCAGTGCAATCCTCATTGCATTGTACAGCATACACCAGATTGCTTTTTTGGGTGTGTGGTACACGGTCTTTGGGATGAACCATCTTTGTCGGAGTGTGTCGCTGGGTTTGAAGTATACCGGGATGCGGTGTTTGTTAAAAATTCTCCTGGGTTTCTTGGAGACCCCAGAAACATACGGGATGACTGTGTTATTCCTTCTGTTCCTTTTCTCCTCATCGCTCATCCGGTTAGTCTTTTTGGAACGTGGTGCAACTTTCACAAAGGTCCAACTGGGGTAGCCGCAGGTTTTTAAAGCTCCCCTCAGGTGTTTGTGTTCTTCTCGTTGGGCCTGAGTGCTGCTTCACAAGGGAAGACGTAAAGAACAACAGTTTGCCCTTCTTGGACTGTGACGTCCACATTGGGGAAGACAGGAGCCTCCACATTGGGGTTTACAGGAAACCTACACACACAGACCAACTTTTCGACTCACGCCACCCTCTGGAACACAAACTGAGCATCTTCAGAACTCGGCAACACAGAGCTGACCACGTGCCAGGCAGCACTCAGGCCCAACGGGAAGAACACAAACACCTGAAGGGAGCTTTAAAAACCTGCGGCTACCCCAGTCAGACTAGCTTGGTCTAGTCAGAAAGGCACGAACTGATGAAGCCTCTTGGATGAGAGGCGAAACGTCTTCACGGATATATACCAAGTCCAGATGCACTCGATTCAATTCCTTTGGAAAACTCTAGATGTCACTGTGTTTTTTAAGTGCATGCCTTTTCAGTTGCCTTCCTTCAAGGAAGTTAGAAGTGGAAAAATCACTCCTGACATGTGAAAGGAATCTTTTTGGCCAACTTTTCAAAGGTAAGCATTTAAAGGGGCTGCTAGACTAGGAAGTAAACCTGAGTGATTACACGGTGGGGCTTCACTTATTACATATACACAGACGCCGCTCCGGCCGCTGGATTGTACGTCAACATTGCTGCCATATTGGACCGGGCAAGACTAGCCTGTAAACAGGGGAGCTGCAGTTTTTCTGAATAAAATGCACTATAACGTTTACATTTCTCAACCAATTTAAATGGGTCGTTTTTATTTTCAAGGGATTATTATCTACGTGGAGTACAAAAATAGTTTTGTCGCCAGTTACATAAGCAAAGCATTTGCTACCGGGCCGCAAGGAAACAATATGATATACAATATTGTAGCGAACTCGGGGGGCAGTCCGGGAACCGCCGCTGCCGGGACAGACAACCCGTATTTCCCGCACCACGGGCGGCTACGTTAACCAGTCGGCTAAAGGGTCTGAGCCGTTAGCCGTTGGCTAACGTGTCTACTTATCCGTGCACGTTACAATATTAAAATAAAAGCCTGCTGGATCTTGTAACGCTGGAGGGCTTTTAATTTGAAGCGTGTACGATGACGTAATTTTTTCACTCCTTCACGTGGCATTCGGCAGACCAATGGTAACGTCATAACTCAGAGACGCACCCAGTCAATTCGGTACTAGCAGCTAGTTAGCTAACATGGGTACCGGTAAAAAAAAATGCTCTAAATTTTGGCACAACATTTTTTACATTTACTGCAACTGAATATCAGCCCCAAATATCAGTTATCGGCCACCATAATTTACCAATAATCAATATCGGTATCGGCCCTAAAAAAACCATATCAGTCGACCCCTAATCTAGACTATATTATAGAACGCATCTTGTCTAGCGCAATGTTAGCTCACTGAATTTGCCTGCCTGCTTTCAACTCCCAAGGCAGTCACGGTTCTGTTTACCCAAGTAGCGTCATGCTGATTTATCAGTGAAGTTGCTTGTATACAACAATGCCAGTAGTGATTGGCTGGCTGTTATAGGATCACGTCATCTACCGTAAAGTGTTGAAATTTGGCACTTTTTTTTTCCAAAAAAAATTGACACTAGGTAGGACCAAGGTAATTCAGTCGTTTTTCAATACCCAACCCTAATTTTGATTGACACACCCTCTACTGCGCCCCCAGGCCCATATCGGCTAATGGCCTTGTGCTGTCTGGAAACGAGAACCCTTCAATAGACAACTTTTCAACTCCCCTCCCCCTCGCGTTTCCAAGTGTTATTATTGTTTGCGCTGCTGTCGCAAAGACAGACCAGATCGCTTTCTGTTTATGAGCAGCCCTGGTTACTGTCCAAAGCAAGAAACAACCATAAGACTCTCAATTTGAACTAGAAACCCAGATCTCAGTGATATGATAAAGGCAGAGTAAAACATCTGTTAGTATTAACAAGTAGGCAGGTAGTGTTACATACTGATCTAGTAGAAAGAATGCCAACTGAATGTTGGATTAGAACCCTCTCAGGTCCCTGGTGTTGCTTCAAACATTGTTTCACGATCAAGATCTGTTTCCCCCTAGCCAGAATTTGATACAATACCAGGATGCTTGATTAACCTTAACCTAACCTCAGCCTTACCCTAACCTTAACCTAACTTCCACCTAACCCTAAGCTTAACCTAACACTTACCTTAACCTAATCATAACTGATAGCTAGCCTGTTTCCATGTGAACGCTTTCATCTGGCTAGGGGGAAATGGATCTTGATGAGGAAACCGTTCGATACAACACCAGAGCTCACTCCAACGGTGAATGCCCAGCTGAGGTTTATTCATGTTTTACCTCTGTGTCTATTACTCCCCTTCTTCTCCATCTTTGCCTCCTCTGTCAACGGGATTATTTTTCTCTTGCCAGGTAGAGTTTCCACTGTCACTTCGATTGTTCCACCGTCCACCATTTTTGCTACTGGGGATAGCTACCCATAGCTCCCGGGGAAAACAAAAGCACTATCCTCTTCCTATTTTGGTTGTGCAATGGTGACATACTTCCTTTGCGCCGTAAATAGAGCCTTCATATGCCTGCAAGATCTTACCCGGTGGCAGCCAGAATTTGGTTCCCTATAAACCTGAAAGCAAGGCGTATAGGAAACCAATCTAAATGCCATGGTGTCATTATTCTGTAACGATTACACTGTGCAGTCAACATTTACTTCTTAATGACAGGTCAAAGCAAAAAAAGCTGTCTACTGTCACTTTAATGTTGAAGAAACAGTCCTTTCCGGTTGCTTTGAATGACACAAAAACACAAACTGATGAACCAGCTTGTGTATATAGCTGACAGAACCTATTCCCACAATATGTACTATAAGGAAGGTAATGGACAGGAGGTGATGGGCAGTTATAGTGCCAAGGAGAGGAATATGGAGGGACATATGGTGGTGGATTTTGCGAAAAGGATGGAAATGGCTGTGGTGACTACATATTTCAAGAAGAGGGAGGAACACAGTGTGACGTATAAGAGTCGAGGAAAGTGCACACAGGTGGACTATGTCTTGTGCAGGGGGAACGATCTGAAAGGAATTGGAGACTCCAAGGTGGTGACAGGAGAATGAAGCTAGACAGCATCGGATGATGGTCTGTAGGATGACTTTGGAGATCAAGAAGAGGAAGAGACTGAACGTCCGCGGTGGCGTAGCGGTCTAAGCATCGGCTTGGAGTCGATGCAGTTGCCCACTGGGGACTGGGGTTCGCGCCCCGGTCTCGTCAGATCCGACTATGGCCGGACTCGATGAAGCAGCAATCATTGGCAACGCTGTCTTCGGGAGGGGGGCGGAGTCGGCTTGTGTTCGTCATGTGAATGCGTCTCTGTGTGTGCCGGAAAAACAGTGGTTCGGCTTGGATTCGCCTTGTCACGAAAGTGGGGAGGCGCTTTCCTTCGAGACTGCCGGCCGGAGAGATGCAGTTGGCGAACGCATGCAATACGAGGGTGGGTGTTTGAATTAAAATAGGGATCAATTGGCCACTAAATTGGGAGAAAAAAGGAAAAAATCAGAAATAAATTTATAAAAAAAAAAAAGAAGAGGAAGAGACTGAAGGCAGAGCCAAGGATCAAATGGTGGAAGTTGAAGAAGGAAGACTGTTGTGTGGAGTTAAGGGAGGAGTTAAGACGGGCACTGCGTGGTAGTGAAGAGTTGCTGGATGGCTGGGCAACCACTACAGAAATAGTAAGGGGGACAGCTAGGAAGGTACTTGGTGTGTCGTCTGGACAGAGGAAGGAAGACAAGGAGACTTGTTGGTGGAATGAGGGAGAACAGGAAAGTATACAGAGGTAGAGGTTGGCAAAGAAGTGGGATAGTCAGAGATGAAGAAAGTAGACAGGAGTACAAGGGGATCAGGCGTAAAGCGAAGAAAGAGGTGGCAAAGGCATGAGAGATTGGAAACTAAGTAAGGAGAAAAGGACTTGTACTGATTGACTAGAAATAGGGACCAAGCTGGGAAGGATGTGAAGCAGGTTAGGGTGATGAAGGATAGAGATGCAAATGTGCTGACAAGCAAGTAGAGTCTGAATGTTCTCATTCATCCAGGTCATGGTTATCCAAAGGAATTGAATCAAGTGCAACTGGACTTGGTATATATCCGTGAAGACATTTCGCCTCTCATCCAAGAGGCTTCAGAAAGGCACGAACTGATGAAGCCTCTTGGATGAGAGGCGAAACGTCTTCACGGATATATACCAAGTCCAGTTGCACTTGATTCAATTCCTTTGGATAAGCAAGGAGAGTGTGTTGAGAAGGTGGAAGAAGTACTTTGAGGGGCTGATGAATGAAGAAAATGAGAGAGCGAGATGGAAAGAGAGAGTGATGGTTGGATTATGTGGGGATAGTGAATCAGGAAGTGTGGTGGATTAGCAAGGAGGACGTGAGGGCAGCTATGAAGAGTGGAAAGGCAGTTAGTCCAGATGACATAGCTGTGGAGGCATGGAGGTGTTTAGGAGAGAGATAGCAGTGGAGGTTTTAGCTAGATTGTTTAACACAATCTTGGAAAGGGAGAGGATGTCTGATGAGTGGAGGAGAAGCATACTGGTACCAATTTTCAAGAATAAGGGTGATGTACAGAACTGTGGTAACTACAGAGGTATAAAGTTGATCAGCCACAGCATGAAGCTATGGGAAAGAATAGTGGAAGCTAGGTTAAGAGGAGAGGTGATGATTAGTGAGCAGCAGTATGGCTTCATGCCGCGAAAGAGCACTGCAGATGAAATGTTTGCTTTGAGAATGTTGATGGAGAAGTATAGAGAAGATCAGAAGGAGTTACATTGTGTCTTTGGGGATTTAGAGAAAGCATATGACAAGGTCCCGAGAGAGGCGGTGTGGTATTGTATGAGGAAGTCGGGAGTGGCAAAGAAATATGTAAGAGTGGTGCAGGATATGTATGAGGGCAGTGTGACAGTGGTGAGGTGTGTGGTAGGAATGATAGATGGGTTCAAGGTGGAGGCGGGATTACATCAAGGTTTAGCAGGATTGGCAGGCAGGAGTCTGTAGTGAGAGTAGGGAGCAGGTTGAGGAGAACCTGGAGAGGTGGAGATATGCACTTGAAAGAGGAATGAAAGTCAGTAGGTGCAAGATGGAATATATACGGTGCATCCGGAAAGTATTCACACCCCTTCACTTTTCTCACATTTTGTTATGTTACAGCCTTATTCCAAAATGGATTAAATTCCTTTTTTTTCTCATCAATCTACATGCAATACCCCATAATGACAAAGTGAAAAAGGTTTTGTAGAAATTTTTGCAAATTTATTAAAAATAAAAAACTGAAATATTGCATGTACGTAAGTATTCACACCCTTTACTCAGTACTTGGTTGAGGCACCCTTGGCAGCGATTACAGCCTCAAGTCTTCTTGGGTATGAAGCTACAAGCTTGGCACACCTATATTTGGGGTATTTCTCCCATTCTTCTCTGCAGATCCTCTTAAGCTCTGTAAGGTTAGATGGGGAGCGCCGCTGCACAGCTATTTTCAGGTCTTTCCAGAGATGTTCAATGGGGTTCAAGTCTGGGCTCTGGCTGGGCCACTCAAGGACATTCACAGACTTGTCCCGAAGCCACTCCTTCATTGTCTTGGCTGTGTGCTTAGGGTCGTTGTCGTGTTGAAAGGTAAACCTTCGCCCCAGTCTGAGGCCCTGAGTGCTCTGGAGCAGGTTTTCATCAAGGATCTCTCTGTACTTTGCTCCATTCATCTTTCCCTCGATCCTGACTAGTCTCCCAGTTCCTGCCGCGGAAAAACATCCCCACAGTATGATGCTGCCACCACCATGCTTCACTGTAGGGATGGTATTAGCAAGGTAATGAGAGGTGCCTGGTTTCCTCCAGACGTGATGTTTGGCATTCAGGCCAAAGAGTTCAATCTTGGTTTCATCAGACCAGAGAATCTTGTTTCTCATGGTCCGAGAGTCCTTTAGGTGCTTTCTGGCAAACTCCAAGCGGGCTGTCATGTGCCTTTTACTGAGCAGAGGCTTCCGCCTGGCCACTCTACCATAAAGGCCTGATTGGTGGAGTGCTGCAGAGATGGTTGTCCTTCTGGAAGGTTCTCCCATCTCCACAGAGGAACGCTGGAGCTCTGTCAGAGTGACCATCGGATTCTTGGTCATCTCCCTGACCAAGGCCGTTCTCCCCCGATTGCTCAGTTTGGCTGGGCGGCCAGCTCTAGGAAGAGTCCTGGTGGATCCAAACTTCTTCCATTTACGAATGATGGAGACCACTGTGCTCTTCGGGACTTTCAAAGCTGTAGAAATTTTTTTGTACCCTTCCCCAGATCTGTGCCTCAATACAATCCTGTCTCGGAGGTCCACAGAGAATTCTTTTGACTTCATGGCTTGGTTTCTGCTCTGACATGCACTGTCAACAGTTGGACCTTATATAGACAAGTGTGTGCCTTTCCAAATCATGTCCAATCAATTTAATTTACTAGAGGTGGACTCCAATCAAGATGTAGAAACAACTCAAGGATGATCAGTGGAAACAGGATGAACCTGAGCTCAATTTTGAGTGTCATAGCAAAGGGTGTGAATACTTATGTACATGCAATATTTCAGTTTTTTATATTTTAATAAATTTGCAAAAATTTGTACAAAACCTTTTTCACTTTGTCATTATGGGGTATTGTGTGTAGATTGATGAGAAAAAAAGGAATTTAATCCATTTTGGAATAAGGCTGTAACATAACAAAATGTGGGGAAAGTGAAGGGGTGTGAATACTTTCCGGATGCACTGTATGTGTGAACGAGGGGGAGGACAGTGGAATGATGAGGATGCAAGGAGCAGATGTGGTGAAGATGGATGAGCTTAAATACTTGGGGTCAACTGTTCAAAGTAATAGGGAGTGCGGAAGAGAGGTGAAGAAGAGGATGCAGTCAAGGGTGGGGTGGGTGGAGAAGAGTGTCAGGAGTTATTTGCAACAGAAGGGTACCAGCAAGAGTCAAAGGGAAGGTTTACAAGATGGTAGTGAAACCAGCTATGTTGTATAGTTTGGCGATGGTGGCACTGACCAAAAGACAGGAGGCAGAGCTGGAGGTGGCAGAGTTGAAGATGCTAAGATTTTCATTGGGAGTGACGAAGAAGGACAGGATTAGGAACGAGTATATTAGAGGAACAGCTCAGGTTGGACGGTTTGGAGATGAAGCAAGAGAGGCAAGATTGAGATCGTTTGGACATGTGCAGAGGAGAGATGCTGGGTTCATTGGGAGAAGGATGTTGAATATGGAGCTGCCAGACAAGAAAAAGAGGGAGACCAAAGAGGAGCTTTATGGATGTGGTGAGGGAGGACATGCATGTGGCTTGCGTGACAGAGGAAGATGCAGAGGACAGGAAGAGATGGAAACGGATGATCCGCTTTTGTGACCTCTAACGGGAGTATCCGAAAGTAGTAGTAGATGTACTGTAAGGATTGGTTTATAGGTAGATGCAGCTGAATTGGTGTAGTATGCCTTACTGGCTACAATGTAAGGAGTTTTCACAAATGGATACTTAAAACACCTGTTCAGTGTTGCATTCTGGTCAGATAGAGGGTAAATTATTTGTATTTTTTTTTCTAATAACGTCTCTGAATATGGTGAAATATGATGTTGCTGTAAACAGGAACTAAGTAGTACGAAATAGTAGTACTGAATAACACTAAATAGTCCGGTAGTCCACCAAGAGCTTAAAGGTCAGTTTTAACTGTGTTGCATCAAATATCGTATGCTTTGTAGGCTTTGATATTAATTGATTCCAGGCATTACTTGTTCCTAAAATTTAGTTTAAGGTTAAATGCCTTGCCCTTAAACCCATCCTCTGGGCCAGAGTGTGTAACAAGGTCACCACTCCAATCAGCCTGGTGTTAACACAAAGGCCGGTTGTCCCCTAATGAATTAGCCCTACAGTCCCTCAGCGAGGCCACAGCTCCTCCCTCCAGCCCTTCGCAGCCCTTTCCAGCCTGACTGCCCTTTCACACGCACCCTCTAGCCCCTAATTTTGAAATGAGTTTTATAACTGGACAGTAAACTTCCAGTGGCTTAATGATGATGACTTCTTCATCTGCCCAAATGCTCCTTTTGTCCACCCCTCCCCAGCCCTCGGCCCCCTGCCCCCGCTCTCCCCGGTCACACCAGGTCTTAAACCCTGGTTCAACCCCCTTTATAGTTCCACAGATAATCCCTTGCAACACACACACACATACACACACACACACACATGCACGCACGCACACAGGAACACGTGCACACAAACACACACACAAGCACACACGCAGGCTATTATATCCCTCTCTTGTTGCTGCCGACTTCAGCAATGGCATTCAGTTGGAATGCCGGCCTTTTGTTTGTGTGGCCCACTGGAAAGACATGAATGACCTCAGCTCATCTGCTATCCTCACTAGCACTGATTTGCACTTCAGGGCCCAGCAGGGAGTGGGGGGTGGAGGGTGGGGGTCTAAGATGTTTGTAGGGCTTTTATAAGGAAATAAGAGCAGCGGACTGCCAATGACGGTGTGAGTCCTGACGCCCTCAGCATCAGTTATCCAACGTGGACTGTGTTGAGGAACAGGAAATTTTGTTGTGGGAATTTTCACATGGTGGTTGCTGTTGTTTTGTTTATTTTTGAAATTAATTGGACAGATTACTTTCCGGTTTTGTGTTCTTATGATAAACAAAAGAAAAAAAAAACCCTGATGAAGCCCCATGTAAAGCACCTTGATTCATGCTCTTCCTCTCCCTCCTCATACTCATCCTTCACGTTGCAAATCATCAAGGGCACCATGTGACTCACTTTCAGGGGCTTCTCGTCTTTCACACACTCTCAAAGCCACTTTGTTTCATAAGAAGGACCAACGTGGGCTGTCCTAACACGTCAGGTTCTGCTGATATACACATTAAGTCCAAGTTCAAGGAGCAACAAGGACAACATCTCCCATTCATTCAGCATTTTTTTTTTCTTTTCAGGTGGGCCCGGCAGTTGAGCACGAACCGCTCCTCTTAAGCAATCACGTGCACATGGGTCAGCTGCTGCGTCAGCTCGGGAAAGGCAGCGGCGCTCCTCTGGGAATCTTTAAGGCCGAGGGAAAGAAAGACCTCTGCGTGAGACCTCCCAGGTCTCCCTCCCTTCCCCCGATCTTACCCCCTGATCTTTCCTCAGGTGGCGTTGGCAGGGATACTTCCCCTTTGTCAGGGCCTTTAACAGAAGCTCAATGCAGTGGTGAAGGATGGGCTCGGGGGCGGGCAAGCATTCAGACCAGGCTCTTTTGTTTTTTCGCGCAGGCTCTTTTGAGGCCAAAGAAATCGCTAGGTTTACTCATTACCTCCACTTCAAATAGGCTATTTAAAACTGGCTGTGTCAAAGTCAGGGGCTTGGACATAAATCACACTGACAGCTCTTTTCCCCTGGTTGAACTTGTGGATGCGCTGGGATGAGCACCGAGCGATTTCACTTTTATTAGAACCCATTGATCTAGTTGTTTTATTTATTTATTTATTTATTGGGTTTTATGAGGTTTTATGATTTTCTGCCAAATTTGATTTCTACAGATTCGGACGTAATGTCGGCAGGCTCTCCGACATGTGTGGTCTAAAGCAACATTAACTGGACAAATTTCACAGTCAAACTCGAGCCTGGTGTTTAGACAGAAATGGCCGATTGAGAGAATTTAGTGCAAGAAAGCTCTGTACGGATGAAAAGAGCGCCTGATTGGCCAGCGCGCTGGTTTACAGCAGTCTCTCACACTGGTTCTGCCCCACTATAACCATTCGAGAGCTGGTGAGAAGAGCTGTATACAACTTAATTAAAACAACTGTTGACTGTGTCTGTGGTAATGAACTGGAACATCAGTCAATGGCTCAGCGAAGCAACAAATATTGGCCAGTTAAGTGAGACGTTTCACTCAAAGCTGTACAGCCAAATAAGAAAAATAATTTATTCTGATTATAACTGAATGAGCAACTGTTGCTTGACTTCCTGCTTTGGGTTTTCTGCTCTGAGATGATATTTACATTGCAAGACGACTATCATTGACTTATCTGAGGATCAGTGCTGGAGAAGGACCTAGAAACTCAGTCACTGTGAGTGTTGAGTGCATCTGTCCTACCACTGAGTAGCCATGTGTTTACCCAGGCCTACTATTTACCTGACAAATTCTTGCCAACTTTACTCACCACTGAAATTAATTAGTTTTCGGCAGCCTTAGACAGGAAAACTTGCAAGAAACAATAATGGTTCTGTACCCTCTAACCTTTTTATTCCAGGGTCAGGAGTACAGTAAATGCTCAGCATGGGCGATTAGCATTGGTTGAAGCAGTATTGCAACCAAAACACAGTTTGACTTGGCAGTCTGTTGGCTGGCTATGTTTACTATTCAATGTCATGAAATATGGGACCGTGCAACTGTGACCCGGCATTATTCAACTCTGGATTCAAAAACTGCATTGATATGAGTGAAATCTTAAGGAGAAGAAAGATGCGGATGACGCGAACGTGATAAAACTACGGTATGAGGCTAAAAAAGAAAAATGACCCTTTATCACAATGTAAAGTAAACTAACATTTCGCTGAAACTCCTCCTGAATATATTTTCCTTCTCCACTTAGCAGCGTCATGATAAGGCATGTCGCCAGGGTTATAATGGCATTTAATCCCTAACATCTGCCTGCGCCTGTTGATTTGTGGTGCATATCCGTTTATTTATTTTGACCAGATGAGCCCTTGGTATTTATAGCGGGAGTAAAAGCCCAGTGAGGGGTCAATCCCAGGCAAACTGAGGAGACAAAATGCTCAAGCTGACCTGACATTCTTGCCCCCGTTTTGCCAGGGATTGGTTGTCCTGACTCTTAATTGGCCCCAATAAAACAGAGGGTGTGGCACAGAGAGGGAGGGAGAGAAATGAGAGAGCATGGATCCGATTTTAAAAAAATTACCTCCTCTCGCACCAGAAACGATGCGTCTGTCTCCGCATCTGTGTGATCCCCCCCCCTCGAGCCCTGCGCCGGAGGTCCTTGACGTGCTGTTGGCGTGCTGGGGGTCACGCGTGGCAGGGTGCTGCGGAGGAGGAGTGGCAAGCCTAGGAGATACCCCCCCACCCCCCGTCCCTTTGTTTCCCCCCTACAGCTCTGTGGCCCTCCAAGAGCATCTGTCACCACAGGGGGTCAGGAGGGCCAAGATGAATGAGCCCCTGGTGGATTCTTCCCTCCCCCCCGCCCCTTCCCGGCAAATGGCATAGGACAGGGGTGGGCACCGGGGACTTAGGGGGAGGGGTCTCCGTGTGTGTGTGTGTGTGTGTGTGTGTGTGTGTGTGTGTGTGTGTGTGCGTGCGTGCGTGCGTGCGTGCGTGCGTGCGTGCGTGCGTGTCTGTTTGCATGTGAGTGAGAGAGAGAGAGAAAGAGAGAGAAAGAGAGAGAGAGAGGGAGAGAGAGGATCCACTGTGTTTAAGCAGAGTGGGATTCCCAGTCTTTTCAATAGACTATCATGACCAGTTGTCTTTAGCCATGCCAGACTGGAACAGCGCTCCTTAAGTTTTCCTGGATATCACCAAACTGTGCGGGATTCAGTTGGACTTATCTGAAATGGACTACTTTTAAAAGAAAGTTTTACCTTCAGTCCGTGGGATTTACCTCAACTCCGTTTGGATTTTGAGGGCTTGGGGTGGGTGGGGGGCTGGAGACGGGACTTGCCGAGGAGCCATGGAAGGTACGGGAGAAGCATCTCATGAAGTGTTTGCTCTGTGGTGTGTGGCATTTGGCCTAACATAGCGTTGATGAGATAGGCTTTTAGCACCTCATTTAGAGGACACAGAGAAATGTTAGTCCTTTTTCGCATTTCCACCCCCACCCGTCCTCTGATGTCTGACATGGCAGTGTGTCTCACATCGCTGCTTTTCTCATGTTAAAATAGCGCTTTTAGGCCCTTTCCCACATTTCTGCCATTGTAATGGGACCTTTCATGTGTGAAAAGTTAACAATTAGGTGGGAAAAAAAAGTGAGAATTGTATCACGGTTGCATCGACGTTTTCTTCTCCATTTATTATGTTTTTGTGCGACTAAAAAATCTTATCGTTGGCCGTACGATTTCAGTGAAAGAGCAAGATTGGCCGAATCGCATGATAATGGTTTAAAGCTTACAGCAGTGGCCAGGTGACAAGTTTTACCACATCCACAATACCCACCCCATCTTCTCTTCTCCGGTCTGTTTTTCTCCACTCTGTTCTGCTCCTGCAGGGCACAGTTTGAACACAGCAGCAGGATCTTCTTCATATCTCTGAAGAAGTAAATGGGTGGGTCAGCGGGGAAAAGGCTCCAATAAATTAGTCGGGATTTGCTTTGAAACAGGTGAATGGAGGAAAGAAGAGTAATCCTGCCTCTCTATCCTTCTTTTGTCAGCACTGTAATGTAATTATGCAGATTAAATGGAAAACAAAAGGGGATGTGGAGAAAAAGAGAGGGAGAGAGGGGTGGGGTTAGTACAGGGGACGGCTTTCTGGACTGGAGTTAAAAATCAAACATTCAACAGTTTGTTGTTTTTTGTTGCATGGATATTGTGCAAACTCTGTTGTCACATCCCAGTTTACACAGACTGGTTGACATCTATTATGAGCTTAAGCTAAAATCATGACCACTGCCACCTTAGTAAAACAATCATTTTGGGGAAAAAAAAAGACATGCTACATTTACACAAGTCTCTTAGTATTGATATTAAATTAAACTGACAGCCATAGCCAAAGTTGTAATTACAGACAATGTTAAATCATTTTTTTTCAAGCAGATGTGTCTCCTTAGCAGAGGATGCATACCTCCATATCACCTTACGGACCATCAGCCTGGGACATGAATGGACATAGATGTCACTACGTCAGTGTTAGAGTACTTTTTGAAAAATGCAACTACAGACCAATGGGAGGAAAAAAAGAAAGAAGAAAATCCTGCCACATGTACATTCGAATCGTGTGTTTGATTCTTATCAGTACGATTATTTCGATTGCACTTTTGACATTTTAAATATCGCCATGGGGCACCGGAGGCAGATGCAGGTTGACCGTTCCCGATGCCCTGCGGAGGAAGTATCTGTGCCAGAAGCAAGACGGTTGTTAGCGAACTTGAATCGCCTTTATTTCTTCACCTGAAGAGGAAACGAATGAAATAATGTTGTCCACTGATGTTGTCCAACTTGAATTGATATCGCCCATTTGTCTGGGCTGTTCTAATGTATGTCCAAAAGTGTGCTCCTGCAAAAGTTAGGGACATAATAGGCGCTACCCTCAATGTGTGTGTGTGCCTGTGTCTGTATGCTGTATTGTGCATGTGTGTGCATACACATGCACTTGTCTCTCACCACTTGTAGACATACTTTTTGGTGTGTGTGTGTGTGTGTGTGTGTGTGTGTGTGTGTGTGTGTGTGTGTGTGTGTGTGTGTGTGTGTGTGTGTGTGTGTGTGTGTGTGTGTGTGTGTTCGGTCATGAATCCCCCTTCTGGCTGGAGATAAAGTTCTGAGCCAGCATGTCTTGGCCTATACGGCCCCTCAAATGTCATTACCAGAAGAACAAGAGCACCTAGGGCTGTGGCTGCATTGATGCCAAGATTTATGGCTCCTCCAGGCCCGTCTCGGGGCCCATCTATGCGTTACTGTTTCCTGATAAGAATCAAAATATTTCAGGTCTTTGTTCTCTGCAGAGTCTGATACCTCCGACTGAGATTCCTACGCTTTATCGTAATACATTACGATAGACTCGCGGGGTCTGTGCTGATCGCAAACCGCAACCGCTACGACCCAGACAGTCCCTGCATAGATTTTCGTTACCGTCGACCGTCTGCCCCGCTGACATTTTCAGCGCTTCAGTTTCATGAGCTCTATCTCGCTGGCCAATCATTCACAAAAATATGTTTCGGTCTGATCAGTAAATGCAAGTTGAACCGTCTTGTGTACATTTGCCATTTGGAGGACTTGGACCCCAGACCAGCTGCTCGCTGACAGAGTATTAGCACCACACGGTCAGAAATGATGACCGGTTAGACTGTGATAGTCAATGTTTTAGAGGGAACTTTGCTTCTGTTGTATCAGACTGAGTGGCTAAACAATACTTTGACAAAGGGTCAAAGTAGCTGGACTGTCCATTCAGAACGCTGTGCCTGTATGTGGCGGCTGCAGCCATAAACTCAGACTCCCAAGTGTGTTCCATGAAAGTGCAACACCCCCCCCCCCGCCACCGCCACCGTCCCATTCCAGGCCATAGTATCACATGGCCCCTTCTCAACCCCTCTGTACTGACTACATATGTCATGGTTTGATGCAATCTGTTACAGCCCCCCTTAATATCTGAGAGCTCGTCACTATTGCTCTAAGTGCCCCCATTAATTCTGTGAATGAGCATGATGTATTGTGGACTGCGGTGACATTTAGAGGTCTACAAAATGTATCGTTTGTAACCCAGACCGGTTTTTAACCATTTGAAGATGCATGATTGAGACACTATTATACAAGGCTTTAACATCAGTTGGTACTCGAAAGTTCGTACCAGGAGACTCTGGTGGTCTTTCATAAGTTTTTAAGAGCATGGCCGGTGCAAGACGAATCATTCAATAAAAGAGTAAAGTAATAGCAATTATATGAAGGCTACTTTAAGGAGACCCGTGCAGGACCCCGTGGCATCTTAATGCATAAGGGGTTTTTTTTGCATGGGAAAAAAAAAAGATCCACTTCTCTGATTAGTTATCTATGTTTGTAACTTATGCAACCCGACCTACTTTTAATTTGTATCCTCCCAGGTTTCTAGATGTTGTACTTTGTGTTTCACCCTTGTTTTCGTCACTGACAGCGGTAATCTTAAGCTTAACTAAAATCTCACTGTGTTTCCTCAGGACTAGAGCAGCGGCGCTGAGAGAGATGTCTTTGTCACTGACCATTTGTGCCCAGTGGTGGTGACCCAGCATGTAGCAGAAGTGAACAAGTCCCTTTGTGCCCGGGAACAATCAGACAAGGTGAGACTCACTTTTAATGCCTCTTTTTTTTTTCTTCCTCTATCCGTGCATTTTAACACTGGCCGAGCGTCGAATAGGAACGCTGTCTCTCTCTTCTGTCATTTTATGGTGGAATTTGCTCGCATTTCCTTATTTTCTTCCCTCTGCGGTCCTCTGAAAGCCCACGGGGCAGGAGATCAGACTAGCTTGTTTTGACCCGGGGTCGCATTCATGCAATCTGTTAATGCCACCCAGGAGCTGAGGAATGGACTTGACTGACCAACTTACTGGCTGACTTGCTGACTGACTGACTGAGAGGTAATTTCAGCGTAGCTATTCACCCAGGGAGAAGGCCCCTTTATAGCCGTTATTTTTCTTTTTAAACACTAAACTGCCTCTCCCTGGAGCACAGTGTGCTCATTATGTTCGACCCATCCATCAGGCCGGAGTCAGCAGCCGGCTCACCTGAATAACCCCCCGGACACGTCCGTTAGGCGACCTTTGCCACGGTCACGCCTTGTTTTTTCGAGGAGCGCAGGTGATAAAAAAGGTCGCTGGTCGGGCCTCACCTCCGCCGCGTGTGAGGATAATGACAAATCTGTCCCGCTCGAGGCCAGCTGGAGGGTCAACTGACCAAAGAAACCTTTTCTTTTTTTTTGTTTTTACTCCACAATAAAACAGGCAGCAACACTGCCTAAACCTCCACCTACCCACCCCACCCCCAAGGCAGTCATTCTCTTCTCTCTCTTTTTTTATTTTTTATTGTTCACCTTCATCCATCAGCCAAGCAAGAAATACTGTAGCTTCGTTCTGTTAAGCTGCTTATCTGTGGGACAGCACAATCAGGCCCCCGGTAATCTCGTCCTTTGTCTCAGTTGCTTGGATTCCTCCTCCTTGACCCCCACCCTGACGACACCACCACCGCCACCATTAAGGAAGGTCTTAAAGCTTGGGTGTGGATCCTGCAAGGAGAAAAGGCTGTTCCAACTCGATTCCCACCCTGCCCAATATTGACAAAATAAAAGGATTCGGTGTTTCTGTGTGACCAGAGACTGAAGGCATCAGGTGTCCAGTATGTGATGATTTGCTCAACTATGTATACAGCATAAGATTGAGAAACAGGAATATGTCGTTCATTCCATATGGGAAGAATATTACGACTAAAAGTAGCATCAGAGTCATTTTTTTATGCATCGTATAACCAAAATTGTTCTCAACATGTTGTTAAGCTTGAGGACAGTTTATAACTGGGTTTTTTATATTGCTATTATTATTTTTTTAAACCTCACGAGTCACGATACTTCATAGGTTTGCATTAGCTTGTCATGCAAATGGTGGCATAGCTGCACAAGCTGCCTTTATGAGAGGCGGGTGGTGGTGTTGAGTCTGAGCTGTTACAAAACAGCTGAAGCCTTCAACCTGCACCTCCACTTGGCTGCCGCCAGTGTTCATGGACCAACACTTGTCACCACCCATCAGACATGCTGCAGCTCAAGGACGAGCGCGGGGGTGCTCCAGTCCAAGACCGAGTGTCGGGGGGGGGGGAGCCAAAGGCTTATTTGCCCTCTGATTCCATCCCACATACGCTTGGTTATCTGCAGTCTCTGATACACAATGACTGTAATGTGTTCTGGGATGAAAAGTGAAGAACTGGGGATTTCTTCAAGGAAGACGATCAAGATTCTCTCTCTCTCTCTCTCTCTCTCTCTCTCTCTCTCTCTCTCTCTCTCTCTCTCTCTCTCTCTCTCTCTCTCTCTGTCTCTGTCTCTCTCTCTCTGTAGGTATAACACTCCATTAGCACCTGTGTTACTGAGCGGTATTGTGTATCTCTGAAACGTAGCAAACATTGTGTCACTGTGAAACTCCCTGGTTTGCCAATGAGGCAAAATGTGAATAACAGCACTATAAGCAGCTGAACCACATTTTCTTATTTTCTGACACTTCTCACAATTTTGGCGCCGGTTCAGACACACAGACGACTGCTCAGTATTATGGCTGCTGATGGAGTGTTTCCCCTGCAATATATATATATTTAAATATATGTAACTTTGTTAAAAAAAAACACTCAACGGTAGGGAAAGTGCTCAACAAATAAAGAACAAATAAAGAACAAAATAATCCAGTGATTCAAGTAAATTCTTTAATAGACAGTACAAGCCTGTTTCATGCCCTAAGCAATCATTATGGCATGATACAGGCTTGTAATGTCTGTTAAAGACTTGAATCACTGGATTATATATATATAACTAGAAGAACCCCGCTACAATGTAGCGGTTTGGTTATCCACCCGTCTAAATCTCCCTCCTCTTCATCCTGCCAGCTAACCGCCTTCCCCCTGCCCCTAAACCCCTCCCCTCCCCACTCCAACTCCCTCCCCCCAAATGCGCAGAATAATCTGAAATGCTGAGAAAAGTGGTTTTTAGCCATTTTTAGAAAAAACGCTTATTTTGCATAATTATGCATAATTATTATAATTATTTTAATTTTCTGCTATTTTTCTGGTCCTCTCTGGAACAATACCTACCACCTCCAAAAAAAATGAGGATCATAAGTGCATTTTTGCAAAAATGCATATTTTACATAATGCCAAAACATTTCTAAGTCCCAGAATTTTTTTGTTATATAGGTGAAAAAATCAAAGATGCTCAGAATCATCTGAAATGCTGAGAAAAGTGGTTTTTAGCCATTTTTAGAAAAATGCATATTTTGCATATTTATGCATAATTATGCATAATTTTAATTTAATTTTCTGCTATTTTTTATAGGTGCCCCTGATCATCCCCAATAACCTCCAAAAAGAATCAAGGCCCCAAGTGCTTTAGTTTAGCCGTTTATAGACTCTCACACAGACACACACCAGACACACATTGTGAAAATACAGGAGTAGATTTATATTGTTATTATTATTTTTTTAAACCTTGCAATACTTCAGAAACACCAGATAGGTTTTATATATATATATATATAAAATTGGAATATATATATAAAAACTGGAATTATATATATATATTCCAATTTCCCCCCGGGGATGAATAAAGTATTAAAGTATGTCTGATTCTGATATTTTATATATACATATATATATACATATATATATAGATAGATAGATAGCGTTTGTTTTTTTTGTTTTTGTTTATTTTCCAGAAACCGTTAATGGTGTTGATAAAAGTGCTCAACAAGTGAGGAGCGGAATATTATTATATTGTTATTTTCCAATATCTATCTTTATGTATATGAGATTATGTGGCACATCGTGATTGTTTCCGTTTAATGAGCAGACACCAGCGGTGTAGTGAAGTGACACATCGGTATGGTGTAGTGGAGTCTCCAGGTCAACGCCAGGATTCGCAAGAATGAGCCACTCTTCCTTCGTTCTTTCTTCCCCGCTATGCCATCTTCGCTCTCCCCTTCTCTGTGTCTGTCTTTATCCCTTGCCCACCTGCCTCTCTTTCGTTCTCTCTCCCTCTCTGTCTCTCATTCTGGACACCGGGCCACATGCCTGGCCCTGTGTCCAGCTGCCAGCTGCCACTCAGGAGCCACCCAATCACAGGGCCGCACTGCCGCCCTCGACAGATGTCCCCGGGTGGCCACTGGGGTCTGAGGGGCCACGGGGGCAGGGCAGAGTGACGGAGCAGATAGCTGAAAAGAGAGGCAAAAAGTTTGAAAAGGCAGAGCCTTGGCCATTATGTTTGAGGACAAATAGATAAGTTTGTGGTTTGAAGGTCTGCGCGTGTGTGTGTGTGTGCACAAAGTGTGTACTTATGTGAGTGGATGTATGTGTGTAGTTGTAGTACCAAGAATAGTAGTAGTGGTAGCAATGGTGTCGTTCAGGTAGAATAGAACAGAGTAAAACCTCTTCACATACAGTGAATGAAAGTTCAGAATGATCAGTGGAGCATTATTCATTATTCATTTTACTTTTTTATGTCATACTGGGAAGCCGCATTTAACAGCTGGGTCAGGTGCAGCTCCATTGTGTATAAGTGTGTGTGTGTGTGTGTGTGTGTGTGTGTGTGTGTGTGCGTGCATGTGTGTCCTTGGTCGGACAGCCTGTAACTTTGGATCATTTCACAAGCCCTTCGTTGCCTCGAGGAGATGACCGCTCCTGTACCCGCTCCGAACCAGCGCGATGAGCCGAGCAGCGAAATGAGTGGCAGTCTCTCATCAGGCTGTTCTTCTCTCCTTCTTCAATCCCGCAGATAATGGGGAATTCATATGCCGGGCAGCTGAAGTCTGCTCGATTCGAAGAGGCTCTCCATAACTCCATTGAGGCGTCTCTGCGCTCCAGCAGTGGCGCCCCACAGCCCATCTTCACACAGCTCTATCTGGAGCCTGAGCAGTATCCTGGCAACATGGAGGGTACGTAGCCAGGCTCTTTCACCTGGAAACGGCAAATCATGCTCTCCGCTTTTATGCTACAGTGTCTCTTTGGATAAAATAAGGAGGGAGAAAGAATAGGGAGCTTGATTTTCTGTTTTCTTTTTTTTCACTCAACACAATTTTTAGTTTGCGGACACCTTGTCTCCAGGTTCACCATCAAAATGTCATTGAAAGTGGTCAATAGATATGCATAACACATTAAATATATATATATATATATATATATATATATATATATATACACATACACACACACATATACATATACACATATACATATATATATACACATATACATATACATATACATACATACACATACATACATACATATATATATATATATATATATATATATATATATGTTATACTCAGGGTTGTAACAGCGATATGCTCCTGGAATTTCAAAAAACAACAATTTTGTGGGTCTGCTGAGTATTTCTACACAAGTAATGAATCATTTGTCATAAAGCCTATAATAAAGCGTTTAATTGCTCCCCAATGGGCAACAAAGATGTGTACTATAAATCTCTATCGTTATGTCAATACAGCGGAGTAACAGGAGTTATCTTATTTTGTGGAACACAGCTCACTGTTGATTGAGTCACCTTCAAACGTTGTACATCCAATTCAAGACAAAAATCATTAACTGAAACCTGAATGTTAAGTGTCCCTTATTTAAAGGAACCATTATCTTGAAGCGTGAACAGTTAGCCAGGCAGGATGTAAAGTTATCGCAAATATTTTAGGATCTGTCTTTTTTTTATATATAATTTTGCACTGTGTACCATTTACCATTCTGATATGTCCTTAAGATATGAAGCCCAAGGTTGATGTGTCGCTCCATGGCGGGGAGTCTGCAGGCCACAAAATGAGCCACTCCTCCAATGACTTTGAGGAGCTGGAGGAGGAGGAAGAGGAGGACTCAGAAACCAGCAGCCCTCCGCTCCCTTACTTACAGGCCCCTGTCCCAGAAGGCTGCTGCACTATGGATGGTAAGCTTTGGCTGCCTTGAAGGGAACCAGTCACCATTGTATGTATACGGGTACGCTCTGTCATGTCCATCTACCTCAGGCATCTATGTAAGTAACCTGCTAACATCTATTTCAGCATCTCTGATTTTTTCTCTGCACCATTGCACTTTATCACCTCTTACTTCACCTGGGTATAGTCAGTCCTTGTGTATATATCTGAAGATTGTTGTGTTGTAGTGTTGTTATTCTGTTAAGTACACTGAGAGAGCCATGAAACCAGAGTCAAATTCCATGTATGTGCAAACCTACATGGCCAATAATCATGATTCTGACTCTGATTTTAAATATTATCTCTCTATATACGTATGTTATAGGGATAACACTCCATTAATACTGAGCAGTCCTCTGAGTGTCTCAAACACACCGCTTAACTTGTGCGGAACGGTGACAAAGTGTGAATGCGAAAACTTGCTTCCTGGTTTACATAATGTAGCTTATTTTGACATCAAATTTTACATTTGGTAACCTGTTACAAAGTAACAATGCTTCATGAAGCTGCTGTAGGTTGAAATAGGGTGAGATCGCCGCTCTGGTGGCCGAGTGGAATAAACCGCCGCTTTTGCAATCCGCTCGTCATGTGGCTGGGAGGTTCGTTTCCCAGACTCGCCGTAACCGGTCACGGCCAGAGCGTCCACGGGGTAAGGCATTCATTAGGCCACCCTTACCCGAAGGATAGTGGGTGTAGGTCGGTGTAGTGTTCGGGGACTCGTCGTTCTCCAGCGACCCCTCTGGCCCATCCGGGCGCCTGCAGCCAAGCAACCGAAAGCATTCTCCCTACGTCTCCTTCGCGGCCTGAAGATAATGCGATCCATGCGAGGCTCCAGTGTGTAAACTAGCGAGAGCAGAGTTTGAAGGAAGCTGGTGTTACGACTATCTCCTACCTGTGGAAACGTGAGCCAGGGGAGTTATTGACAAGAGTTCCGGCCATATGCCATTGTGTTAATTAGGTGGGGTAAAGGGAAAAAACTAGAAATAAATTTATAAAAAAAAAAATTTTTTAAAAAGGAATAGGGCGAGATCACCACGGACCAGAGGTGTAAAAACCAGGTCCAGAAAGTAAATCTCCAAACCGTGTATTTGTTCCAACCATGTTACCAAACCAGCTGATTTCATTAGCTAGTTTTCCCTACCTAGTTGAGGAGTGCTGTTGACTAGAATCTGCTGGTGTAGTGCATGAGTGGAGCAAATACATGGTTTGGACTTTTACTTTCTGGACCTGGTTTTTACACCTCTGCCACAGACCATCGCTTACACTTACTAATGTTTGAAAAGCGTTAATTTTGTTCATGTAATAAACATGAACTCACCTCTATTCAGTTTCTCTTCCTTGCTGAGGAAGTGGGCATCCAGGTAGCGCAGCGGTCTATTCCATTGCCTACCGACACGGGGATCTCCTGTTCGAATCCCCGTGTCACCTCTGGCTTGGTCGGGTGCCCCTGCAGACACAATTGGCCGTGTCTGTGGGTGGGAAGCCGGATGTGGGTATATGTCCTGGTCGCTGCACTAGCGCCTCCTCTGGTTGGTCGGGGTGCCTGTTTGGGGGCAGGGGGGAACTGGGGGTAATAGCGTGATCCTCCCACATGCTACGTCCCCCTGGCAAAACGCCTCACTGTCAGGTGAAAAGAAGCGCCTGGCGACTCCACGTATACCAGAGGAGGCATGTGGTAGTCTGCAGCCCTCCCCGGATCGGCAGAGGGGGTGGAGCAGTGACCGGAACGGCTCAGAAAAGTGGGGTAATTGGCCGGATACAATTGGGGAGAAAAAGGGGGGGGTGAAGAAACTGAGGGAAGATCGTTTGGCTTAATGATCCTCTTATTTTCTGCCTGAGATTTCTGCTTGCGTGTCCCCAGCATAACCAGCCTGGGTCAAATGCAAGCCGCATAACTCGCATATTTTCAACTGCACTTGCCTAGGTCTTCCCATCACATAAAGGGTATTTTTACCACTCTCGATCATTGCTTGCAAAGGTCGCCGTCTTTATGTGGCAGTCGGTGAACATTTGGCGTTGTAATCATCGCTGTATTCTCCTCGCACCGCTGCATCCAGATACAGTGCAGGTCAGTGGTGTTTTTCTAGAAAGCAACCTGTTTTGTCTTTCCTCCTCACAACTGAAATGCATTAAAGACAAATCGGACAGAAGTGTAAACGCACAAAGTTGCATAAGTGGCACTAGTCTGTGTGCGCGCTGGTGTCGGAATGGTTGTTGGAAAAAAGTCTACAGGAGCTACGCCAAGAAAGTGAACTTGTTCATGTCATGAGGCTAGAGTTTGACAAAGCTTTCCGCTGGGAGATATGAATATTGCATGTGTCTTTGTTTTGTTTTTGGATCACCTTGACATTATCCTAATGTGAGTGAATTACTCACTTACGTAACACTACAGTTGAGAACATTGTCGAGAGAAAAAAAACGTGGCTGTGTCTCCCATCTCTCTCGCTCTCTCTCTCCCTCTCTCTCTCTCCTCAGGGTTCTGTCAGGCCGGCAAAGACCTCCGTTTGGTCTCCATAGCAACAGAGCCCATGGAAGTCCCATCTGGCTTCGAGTTGGTTGGTGCCAAGTCCCCCAGCGTCCCCGAGCACATCCTGGTGTGTGCTGTGGACCGGCGCTTCTTGCCTGACGAGAATGGGAAAAATGCACTTTTAGGTCAGTCTGTGCCTGTGGTGTGGGACCAGAGCGAGGGGAACAGGATTGCTGTCGGCGCTAAACCGAAACGTGTTCTGCTCATAATCCTCCGGGGGCACTTTCAAATTTAGGCCTGAGTCATTAGACAAGAAAGATATTGTATTCAGTCATAGCTGTCGCATCTCATTACCTATCTTCGGTGAGAACATCTTGTCTCCGGTTGCAGTCGGCTGCTTCACTGACCTCTTGTTAAATCTGTAAGCGACCGTTGCCAGTCGTGCTCGCCCGCTCCAACTCATTCTCCTGAATCTGGTGTCTGTTGCCGTTTTCCAGGGTTTTCAGGAAACTGTGTGGGCTGTGGGGAGAAAGGCTTCCGATACTTCACGGAGTTTTCCAACCACATCAACCTGAAGCTATCCACCCAGCCTAAGAAGCAGAAGCACTTAAAGCACTACTTGGTGAAGAATTCTCAGGGTGCCCTTTGCAAAGGACCCCCCATTTGCTGGAAAGGTCAGAACTCCAATTAAGCACCTCCTGTCTGTCTCACGGTGCGCCGATTTATCTGAATCACCATGCCGCATGCCGTGTCAGACAAGAAAACTGTTGTGTTGTGCCTGTGTGAATTGTCAATACCTTGACCGTTGTTAATTCTGTGATTCCTAGACTGTAAAACCCGTCAGTTCTCAAGCAGTGCATCCACGTCCAAGCCCAGCTCCTCCTCCTCTCTCAGCAGCAAGGAAAATGGAGGAGGGATCAATGGACACACTTCCTCCCCTTTCTCTCTGTCAGGTGAGGCTTGCGTCGGTCACATCGGCTGTATACCTGAACACTGTTGCGTACATATGTCCGTTGTATAACATGAACTGACCCTGTTCAAATCTGAGAGGCCTGCACTGACATGAAGTGGCTTTTAACATTGAACAGGTTTACTTACTTTTGTACAGGGGTCTTTGCTTAGCGAACAGAATAGGTTCACAGTCGCATAAATGCTAAACAAACTCTTTTACTCTACAAGAAGCCGTTTTTATTTTTATTTTTTATGGCATGCTACAATAAGACCACCAGTTCCAGTCTTTGATGGAAAAAAAAGCTCTCTCATGCTTATGATATTGATTTCTTTTCTTGGAGCTCCCAGAGCCTGTTAGGAGCAATCTTGCATAACAGTGTGTTAGGCGTGTTAGGCATTTGAGCTGCAAGGCTCATTGTTGGCATAACTCTAGCTATCTCCTAAAAGCGACCTTGAGATACATCCTGCTCCCGAAGAGGTGGGTCGCACTCTAACACGCCCCTATTCTAAGCCTAAAATGACTTTCGGCTCGAAAACCTTTGTTTGGCCGGTACTGTTTTACAAAAATGGTAAAGGGATTGTATTTATCTAGTGCTTTTCCCGCTCTACAGGGTATTGAAAGCACTTTACAGTTTATTATAATGATCAGAATCGTCTTTATTGAATGAAATGAAAAAGCTGCAGGTAGCGTATAATGATGCAGTCAGAATCTTGCTCAAGCTTCCAAGATGGACAAGTGCAAGTCATGTGTTTGTGACTAGTAATGTTCCCACTTTTTATGCCGTGTTGAGGAATTTTATGCATAAATTTATCCATCGATTAATTGATCCTAAGAATGTAATTATAATGCTCTTAACTGAGCCTGCACAAAGGGACACAGGGTACTCCTCTTGTTTCTGGAAACATTGGAACAAATGTCTGTATAGGTTTTAACCATTGTGGACTTGTGAACTGCTGTTTCTAGCTATATTTTTGTGTTGTTGTACTGTGTTGTATTTCTTTGTTGTTGTTTTTAATATGGACCTACCTATGTGTCTGAATAAAGTAAGATTTGAGTACTGGCCAAGTATGCTTACATTTACGAGGACTCTGAATTCCTTAATGCCTCGCACACACATGACACGTTCACACGTTTTGACAGCAGAGGCTGCCATGCAAGGCACCAAGCCTGCTCCTCAGGAGCAATTTGGGATCTTGTTCAAGGACACTTGGACACAAGGAGCCTGGGTTGAACCGGCAGCCTTCCAATTGCTGAACAATAGCTCTACCTCCTTTCACTGCCACCCCAAAAAGGACAACTGCAGCATTTTTGTCATTGTGCAATGGGGTCCTGGCATGGGTTGTAGTTTGTTGGTATTAGAGCTGTGTTGGGCTGCAGTATGAAGGATACAACTGATCAAAATTGCCAATTAGAGGAGGGGTGAACATTGTTTAGTCAGAGGCTTGTTGAGGTTAAAGTTTGACGTTTTGCTCTTAACCTAATCCTAGTGATTCATTGCACAGGGACAGGGCATTGGTGGACAAATGGGCTTCACACCACAGCATCAAGAGTCAGAGTCAGAGACTTAGGCAGGACTTGTCCTGTGGTCAGGTGTACTTTATGCGTTATCATTAATGTTATCCTTATTATTTGATTTGATTTGCTTTTATGATCTTTTTGTCTTCTCTGTAGATTCTTCACCCAACAGAAGTACACAAACCTCCTCAGTCTTCTTCGGGGGGCAGGACCTAGGCCGGGACTGCAGTTTCCTGAAGCCCCTGGCCTCCACAGCGGGGACCAAGACTCTACCAATAGGTGAAATTCAGATGTATTTTTCACTCTGCTAAATTAAAACTCTCTGGCACTTCTCTGGGTGTATCGCCCATCTTTCTATAGGTAGACCAAATAAGTGAGGTTTGGTAATGCGCTGTTTGTCTAGGAATGCATCATTGAAATGTCGGCTGCTTTCGCTTATTTCCGGATGTAACTAGGTTTTAACACAAGCAGCCGTGAGGATTACATCCCTAATAGGCCTTCGTCATCACCTCGGTGACGGCTTCATGACTGGTGTTGCTTAGCCGCAGGTTTATTTATGTGTAGTAGCATAAGGCAGATGGAGGTGTGGCTGGCTGTGGACCCAAGATTAACCTCTGTCGCTGCCTGTTCGAACACAAACATACACACATAATTCACAAATATGTGTGCAAACACATGGACACATTCTGCCTGCACACAGATCAATAGCGAAGGAAGGAATCCTGTAATGACTTTTTAAGGCCTTGCTATCCATTAGCCCCTTTACAAGGTTGTGATATTGACAAAGCAAAGCTACACACACCGATCAATGTTTTTCCATGTGCCACATACACAGTGAGTATGAGATTGGAAACGCGCCATCAGGTCTTTTGCAATAGTCATTCATCCAAAGGAAATCAATAACTCAGTGTTAGTACTGACTCATCTTTATTTATCTTTCTGTATTCGTGGACAGGAAATGTTGGAAAGAAGTTTTTTACCATCACTGATACCATATGTGTGTGTGTGTGTGTGTGTGTGTGTGTGTGTGTGTGTGTGTGTGTGTGTGTGTGTGTGTACGCAGTGCCCACAGCTCTCAGGGTGAACGGTCCGGCCAATAACCTGACAGTTGATGGACGTCCTCCCTTACTGAGTCCCTCCCAGGTCTCCTTGGGTCCTCAAGGTCAGGGGTATCGCAGCGCTGACTTGGGAGACAGTCCTTGTAAGCCGTGCTCTTTTTCCACAGTAAATACAGCTTTAGGCATCTAGAAAACGTATGATATATGGTCTCTAAGGGTAGTAAACTATGCGATCTTTCTTGCATTTGGAGCATGTTTGTACTTGGCCTGTTTTTTTTCTTCCCTGTTTAGCTTCGTCCGCCATGAACTCTGGTCCTCCAAAGAAGCGCCACCGGAGCTGGCACCCCAACTCCCTGCTGCCTGTCCCGCCCACGGCTGTACCTGTGCCAGCCATTCGGCCAATCATGTGCTCACCAGGTCAGTTCCTGAACCCAGGATGAACTCCTTTTATCAGGACATGTATCCCCCGTGACTATATCTGAGCAGTGTGTGTGTCTGTGTCTGTTTGCTTGTGTCCTTGAGAACATAGGCTGTGTTGATTATACTCTATCACACACACACACACACACACACCTACACACACACACACACACACACACTTCGGGATGTGATCATTACCAATGATTTCTGCTCAAAAGTTTAATTATTTACTTGACATGATTTCTTTATTTAATTTTTTTTGATGGCCTCACTTTAACCACACGACAAGAACACCTAAGAGACACACTGTTGCTATCTTCTCTGTCTCATGCACAAGCCTTGTCATCTTTAAACCCAACGTTTTATTTTGGTTTGAACCAAGCTATTGTGTGCCTGCACAGTAATACTGGGTATTGCTATGCTTTTCTTCTCCCTGCAGGCTCTGTGCTGGCCATGACTGCAACTCAGCCACCTGTGACGGGGGTCGTCCAGCCCCAGCCTATCACCGCTGGAGAGACGGTCATCGTACCCGACAACCTGCTCAACACTTCAGGCGTCCGTCCTGTCATCCTCATTGGTACAAGCTGCTCTCTGTCAGCTTCTCTGTCCCGATCTCTGCCAGACTCTGAATGAGTTGAACCCGTAACGCCATTCGAGACCCATCAAAACAGCCCTCCTCTTTTACCACGGAGAGTCCAAATCAGACTCGCTCATAACATGGAGTATAATAAATGAATAGAAATTGATTTTGGTGACTAATGTGGGGATTTAGTGATATATTTCAGAAATGTGTACTCAAATTGTGTACATGTACAAATCCCTACTTATATATGTATGCATTCATGACTAAGATCAACCACAAAGTTAAGAAATATCATGTCATGTTATATGACAGAAATGTTATTGCATCTTCCAGTTACCTAAACAATATCTGTGTTGACTCTGTTTGCAGGCCATGGCACTTTACCTTATTTCTATGGGAATGTGGGTGACATTGTTGTGAGCCCCCTGCTGGTCAGTTGCTACAAGAGCAGCCAGCTGACAGAGAAAACCCTGGAGAGTTTAGGCCTTGGCAGCAACCAGCTACTTAGTGTGGAGACCATGATCCTGCTCACCTTACAGTACTTTGCACGCCTAGGTAAAGTACAAGTGCACATTGATTAAAGAACATTATCCCTCTACATTTCTCTTGAATAAATTGGCTGCTTGTCTGTGAATGTTCTCATTCATCCAGGTCATGGTTATCCAAAGGAGTTGAATCAAGTGCAACTGGACTTGGTATATATCCGTGAAGACGTTTCGCCTCTCATCCAAGAGGTTTCCTCAGTTTGTGCCTTTCTGACTAGACCAAACTTAGACCAAGACTAGCTTGGTCTAAGTAAGGCATGAACTGAGGAAACCTCTTGGATGAGAGGCGAAACGTCTTCACGGATATATACCAAGTCCAGTTGCACTTGATTCAACTCCTTTGGATAAATTGGCTGCTGGCAGCTCCAACTGATATAACAGTGAAAGAGGATACTAGTACTACCAGTACTAACACCACTAAGACAAATAATAATGATAATAAGACCTCGGGGTCAAAGCACATTTAACCATCTATATTTTGCAAATCCTGCAACAGCTGAGAAGAATTACTATCGTCTCTTCTCTCAGTGGTCTCTCATAACCACTGCCGACTTTGGGAAGTGAGACGTGGTTTGACTTCTTTCGTGTGCCAATCCTTGATGTTTTCTGTGGCAGGCTCAGACCAGATTCCTCTCAGGGAGGAGTTTGAGCAGATTGTACTGAAGGCGATGCTGTGCTGTCCCGGCGGTTTGACCATCTCCCCTTCCCAGCTGCCCTGGCTGGCTCGGCTGGAAGCCAGCGTCTCCGGAGACAGCGTCCAGGTCCTGGTTACCCATAATTCTCTGGGAGAGGGGATTTCCGAGTCACTGCGTTCACTCAGCGAAGGGCCGCCCAACCAGCAGTGCCTGCCCACCTATGTGGTCATCATCTGTGCCTCCAAAGTCAGCGGCAACGAATTCTGCGTGCTCGTCCTTGGTGAGTGTTACCGCTTTCTCTTGCTTTAAGCGAACCCTGAGGAGAATACCCGCTCCTGGCCCTGTCAATCAGTGTTGCAAAAAAATAAATCTTGACGTGATGGCATCAAACAATACATAACTACATCTAATTTGCATATGTCACATAGCTGAACGGCATCCCGTTCTCTATGTTTTGCAGGTTGGATATTTTGTTTGGTTGTTGGTTGTTTTGTTTTTTTTGGATGATTTTAGCGACTATCAGATTTTACGGTCATTTTAATTTACAAGTGTCTGCATCATCGTGGTACAGTATGAGTGTAAAATGCTAAAATGTCGATATACATAGTTTCATAAGATGGTAGCCTAAAATTATTAGTATATGTAAGTTTTCCTATATGCCCACTTTTTAGCTGATAATATGGAATAGTCATGAGTTTTATAATGCCCACGCACAGCTATAGGCAATGTGATGTCAGCTTGTAGACGTTTTGGTGGGTACGGCCCTTTATGGGGTGAGAAAAAAGCAGTAAAATTGACTGGTGCAAATAGGAGGGTCACAGAAAGTTATTGAGAGAAACGTTTCATCACTCATCTAAGTGACCTCTTCAGTCTAAACTGACTGCGGGTATCCCCACCCTTATAAACAATACAGTGGAATAATGACCGAAACCAATGATTGGTGGTCATGTGTATGGGAAGACTGGGTGTGTAGGATGGTGTTGTTTGACTTCCAATGTACGAGTACTTGCACAAGAACTTCCGGTCTGGTTTGCTGAGAGAGGAGATGGCTTTGTTTTACACTTGCTGTTTGTAGGACCTCCCTAAAATCACGGTCAATAATGTACATCGCATCATGAGTGCTTCCTCGGTAGCTCAGACGAGCAAAAAAGAAAAGGAGCTTTTTAAGATGTATATTTCAAGCTACATTGACAACTATGAGGGTGAGTAACAGCACCATTAGAACTATGCTAGTGCTAGCTAGCTAGCTGGCAGGGGCGATTAAATGAAATACAAATCAGACATACCTGGTGTAAAACCGAATGTTCTCATCAGAGCCTGCAAATTTGGACTGTAGCTGGATGGTCTCTAGTTGTTTCTGGAGCACTTCTATTTGTTTCCTCATTGACTCGTTTTGGGCCAGGGCATCATCCAAAGCGGCAGGATTAGGAGCCACGCAATAGTCATGCTCTTGCAGGCAGCTGCTGACAGGTGCCCCTCAAGACCGTGTTTTAGCCCCCTCCTTTTCTCCTTCTTTACCCATGACTGCCTGCCAACTCATCCTTCAAATGTAATAGTTACGTTTGCGGATGACACCACAGTCATTGGCCATATCTCCATCAATAATCAGCGGCCTACTGGGATGAGATTCAGCACCTCACATCATGGTGCAGGAACGACAATCTGGTTCTCAATGTGCAGAAGACGATTGTGGACTTCAGGAGGTCTAGAAGCTGCAGCCACTCCCCCATACACATCAATGGGGTGGAAGTGGAGCGTGTCTCCAGCTTTAAGTTCCTTTGAGTCCACATCAACGAGAAACTCTCCTGGACATCAAACACCCAGGCCCTTGTGAAAAAGGCCCAACAACACTAGCATTTCCCGAAGAGGCTGAGGAGCGCCCGTCTATCCCCCAAAATTCTCACCGACCTCTACCACTGCACCATAGAGAGCATCCTGACCAGCTGCATCTCAGTGTGGTACAGCAACTGCACCTCAGTAGACCAGAAAGCCCTGCAACGGGTCGTCAAGGTGGCCCAGCACATCACCGGTACCCAGCTCCCAGCCATAAAAGACATTTATCATAAATGCTGCCTTCGAAGGGGTCTCGGCATCAGCAGAGATCCCACCCACCCCAACCATGGACTCTTCTCCCCCTTGCTCTCTGGGAGACGCTACAGGAGCCTCAGAGCCTGCACTACCAGGCTCAAAAACAGCTTCTTTGCCCAAGCTGTTGCCCACCTGAACCTGGCTACCCACTGAATGTCTGTGGATATTTCTGTATATTTTTGTACTCGTGCTCTTTTTTAACTTATTTTTAGCTTTTGGTCTTCATCTGTGTATATCTTATACTGTGTTTGCTGTGTTTGTCTATTTGGTGAAGCCGCAGCCCTTATTTCATTTTTAACATGTGCATGCACATTGTTTTTAATGACAATAAATTGAATTGAATTGAATATACTCAGTACATGAGTAGTTCTTCTTCTGGTGTTACAATGGGTCACTTGTGTTTGTATGTGAGTCCTTTAAGTGTAACTTAATATGTGGTGCCTACTCTCTTCTACATATTGAATAGTAGGCACAACAATTTAAGTCTGTTGAATATACCAACATTTCAGACAATGCTCATGTGTCACAGGGAAGTACCAAGCGCGGGCACTAGCCGAGGGCATGCTGACAACCAATGAGTTTCTGAAGGAGATCAGCTATGAGCTCATCACAGGAAAAGTCAGCGTCCTGGCGTCTCACTTCAAAACCACCTCTCTAGGTGAGTGTTTGGTCTACAGAGGCATGACAGAAAGGGAAAAGCATTTTATTTTTTTCTTTCCAGAAGCTTGTTGAAAGCCTTTACCCCCGTTGCCCGATCATGAGAACCTATTACCTAAAATGTCCCCCAAAATTAAGTTTGAAATATTTTAGGGAGCCAACTAGTTTTGGTTTGATATCATTCTTTACAGTACCAAACAGTTCAATGGGATGAACCTCAGTTGGATTTTTTAACATGGCGTTTTTGAATATGTAATCAAATATCATGATATAATATATCTACTATATCATGTTAAATTCCCTATGATTATCAAGATAATATTTTTCATTCTATACTTATGTGTTCAGGCGACAGGCATGGGTACAAGTCCATAAATGCTGGGATAGCATCCAGTGCTTTACCTGTGCCCCCGTCCATAGGGTTAGTGGTTGTGTCAGGAAGGGCATCTGATGTAAAATTTTGCCAAATCAGTATGCGGATTGACAAGACCATACCGGATCGGTCCAGGCTCCGTGCCGGGTTAACGACGACTGCCATTGGTGGCTGTGCCCTCACAGGGTATCAATGAAAACTATAAAATCCGCTTTGGCGACCCCTGGGGAACAGGGAACAAGCTGAAAGAAGAAGAAGAAGAAGATGATTCTATACTTATGTGTTAGGCAGATACATTTGGGCATATTTCACCTGTGCAGCGCAGACTAATGAACCACTATCGCCTCACACTTAACCGTTTCTGAATAGGTTTGGTTACACTTGTTGTTGGTAATCAGTGTGTTTTGAAGTGAACATACACATATAAATGAGAAACTTGTAAGCATGTTTATTTCTCTCTGAGACTGACCGCGGTGACCTGTTGTTTTCAGGGGACAACCTGGATAAGCAGCTGGTGCGCTACCAGCGCCGCAGGAAATGCCAGCTCATCCAGCCCTTTCAGGGTGACGTCAACGACCACATCCACTCACAGGAGGCTGCAGGCATGGTACCACCGCTGGAGTCAGGTTAGACTATCCTCCACCTCACTTCGTCCCATCTCTCTCTCTCTCTCTCTCTCTCTTTCTCTCTCTCTCGCTCACTCTCTCTCTCTCTCTCTCTCTCTCTCTCTCTCTCTCTCTCTCTCTCTCTCTCTCTCTCTCTCTCTCAGAACATCTCAGTTTTTGTTCACCCTACTTTCTCTGGAAAGAAAAAGTTGTCTTTGCCAAATTTGTATTCCCCCCCCACCGCTCACATTATACTCTACATTGAAAACAGCCATCATACACACACTGCCACAAAAATGCTATGAATGTAGGGGCGTCCAAGTAGCATAGTGATCTATTCCGTTGCCTACCAACACAGGGATCGCTGGTTCGAATCCCTGTGTTGCCTCCGGCTTGGTCTGGCGTCCCTACAGACACAATTGGCTGTGTCTGCGGGTGGGAAGCCGGATGTGGGTATGTGACCTGGTCACTGCACTAGCGCCTCCTCTGGTTGGTTGAGGTACCTGTTCGGGGGAACGGGGGGTAGCGTTATCCTCCCATGCGCTACGTCCCCCTGGTGAAACTCCTCACTGTCAGGTGAAAAGAAGCAGCCGGCAACTCCACATGTATCGGAGGAGGCATGTGGTAGTCTGCAGCCCTCTCCGGATTGGCAGAGGGGGTGGAGCACAGACAAGGACGGCTTGGAAGAGTGGGTTAATTGTCCAAAATTCGATTGGGGAGAAAAAGGGGGGGGGGTGCTATGACTGTTTCTAGAATCTGGGTGGATAAATTGCCGATGTGCAAACTGTTGGATTTGTTGCCCATCATATCGACCTGTTGCACTGATTCATGTGTGATTTTTGTTCTCGTCCCCGGCCTCGCCTGACAGAGCTGTTGCGTGAGGTGTTTCAGATCTATCCTCCTCAGCTGCGTGTGGCACGGAGCCTCCTCTCCCAGGTCTGCTCCATAGCCGACTCAGGGAGCCAGAGTCTTGACCTGGGACGCTTTTGCAAAGTGGACTTCCTCATTTTAGTCCCCCCCTCCCACGTACTGGTGCACCAGACTGCACAGCGCATCCGACAATCAGGTATATATGTTTGTTCTGACAAAGGGGTTTGGCGTTGTACACAAAGGCCTCATTCATTCATGAATTGTTTTTTTTTTGTGTTTTTTTTCAGGGGTTCTTGTGGACCTGGGGATGGAGGACGCCTCCACCGCCAACCAGAAACCAGACAAGTATGTGGTGCGCCTGGACGGAGATGTACACGCCAAGATGGAAGCCTTCATGAGAAAGGTCAAACAGAACCCTTACACCCTGTTTGTCCTCATCCATGACAACTCACACGTCGACCTCACTAGGTAAGAGTATCCTAGCCGTACTGCGTTCAGACTTAGTCTTTCTTCAACTTAAAGCAGGGATTGTTTGCTCTTTTGGTGGCCCGGCCATATTCCTGCTGGTCCTGCCTGCCAGGTTCAACATGTTTTTAAAATAACACCTACACATTTGGCTTTTTAGCTACAGATTGAGCCTTGCTCTGTTGGCGTATTAGCTGTGTTTCCATCAAACTTTCGAATAAATTTCAAGAGAATAAATAAATGTTGCAAAAAAAAAATATTGCAAAGTAAGGTGTGTCCATCAGATCTGTTTAAATGATGAAACCTGAACGTAGGCCTGCGTGTCCTGCATCCTGTCGACACTTTCACATGCACAAAGATGGACCAGATGAGATTATTAAAAGTTGATCATGTGATTAAATTTCATTTTTGATTTGGCAGATGCATTTTCCATTGCAATTTATCACAGTTCTTTTCATTGAATAAAAAGTTTATCCACCTTAAGGGAGTGTAAAAAATGTATTCGGATTTGGGGAATTTTATTCAATATTTGTCATAAATCTTTCATTTCATTTAAAGGCAAAATGAGTAGGATTGTCGGAACGCAACATTCAAAGTTGGCCCCTCCCCCCGGCTCAACGTCATCAGAAGGACATGCCCCCTGACCTCAGTTGCCAGAACACCAGCTCCGCATTGCTCTTCATCCTCATCCTCTCCTTCAGTACTCGCCAGCGGGTGAAAGCCAAACCCAGAGTCACTCGTTTTGTCTGCTTGGTGTTTTGCCTTGCTATATCTGCGTTTTTTCAGCACCGTGTCCGCCGTTGTCGTAGCTTCCTCTTGGATGCATGCTTACAGTCTCGATCTGACACCTGATCGCTACGTTTTTATAGAGTCCGGCTGCCCAAAGGGGAACGCCCAGAAGTGTCCCGTACACAGCAACATAAGAAAACACAGGCAGAGGACAGGGTCTCTGCAGATATAAACACGTCTTGTGGGTCATACCTGATGAGTGAGAGGGATTATTTTTGTGTCAATCTATACATTGATTTTTAGGAAAATCCTACTCATTGTGCCTTTAAACTGAACAGAGACATTGAATTTAAGAAAGTAAAAAAGTAACTCGGTCAAGGGAGTACTGGAACAAAACAAGACTACCCTGCCGACTTGAATTTGGCACTGTAGTATGTTCATCTTATTCACACACACACACACACACACACACACACACCCATCCATCCATCCATCATGATTTCAGGATAACGTACTTTCACAGGGTCATTTACATGCATGCAAAGCTCCTGACTCTACTAAATCCAAAAGATGAACGAATAAATGGCTCCTTTCTCCGTCACCAGTGCTCTTTCAGGGTCGGTGTGCCACGGAGAGCTGCAGGGCCTGGCCGACCGGGTGGTCAACTGCCAAGAGGTGTTAGAAGCCATGAACCTGCTGGTCCTGCAAGTCAGCTGCTTTCCCTTCACCCTGCAGACCCACCAGTCCCGCATCAGCATCCACAACGAAGTTCACTGGCCTTCCAACAGCAGCCTGGTGAGCGTGCCCGAACCCTCTTTTCCGCCTGTGCTCAGAAAAAAAAAAGAAAAAAAGGCCGGCGTAGACATCAGCCATGGTTCAGCTACCCCATCCAGTGGTGGTTAAATGCAATTGCATAAATAGGATAGGGGAAGTGATTGAGAAGTAGGATAAAATATGTAGCATAAGATATATAACAATATTTTAGCAGGCATTCACCCGTCAGCCAATTCACTGCCGTATTCACCACCAGTCAGCCTTTGGTCCAACAAAGTTTCTCTTACGGTTTTCACAATGATTAACACATCAGATATTAACTTGTGTGTATGTCGCTTTTTAGGAATATAAAATGTATCTTATCGTGTGTTATTCACTGTTCTATGTTTCTAAAACAGATTTATACATTGTAAACTGTTTTTTGCTACAGTATCCATTAGCAATGCTGTAAACCCTGCTATGTTCGAAAATATTCTCATTGACATGCTGACCTGTATTTGATGTTTCTTGAAATAGACATCATTGAGTTGCCATGACTTGGAGGATCAATTACAGCTTTTTTATTTTTCAGGCTTCTCCTTCAAGCCAAATTCATTTGTGCACAATTTTTTGTTTTGGGGATAAGCGGTTCGGATAGTGGATGGTTTCCGTCATGTGTGAGATTATATGACTAATAGTCTGCATTCACAGAAAGTTAAATCGGTTCATCTGGACACAACATTTATGATGAACTGATTCAACTTTCTGTGATTTCCTTACTTGGATTAATGAGCATGCATCAAGACAATAGTCTGCATTGTTTTTTATGTAAACGTTTTATATATACCACGCATTAATTAATCTTATGTTGTGGATTTAGTGCACAGATGGAGTAATCTCTTTGAAAAACATCAGCATGAGGTTTAAGATTTGAACTTGATTCCTAAAGAGAAATTTATTCATTGCAGCATCCAAGGGTACAGATAAAAGTACAACCATAACATAGACACAAGACACAATATCATCATCCCTCTGATACAAAGTGTCTATTGACTCCACAGAGAGCTTGCTGTGTTGACTATTCTCAAATATAAAGACTGACAAATTTATAGTTTATAGATTTATATTCTGGTACAGTTGCAACTCTCACTCATAGATACATACGCACATTCATCACATACTGTACCTATACATACATACATACATACATACATACATACATACATACATACATACATACATACAGTACACGTGGTGGTGTACTCATGACATTTGTCATTTGTATCTGTATCTTCCAGCAGGAGGAGCAGTCTTCTGATGACTTGGTTTACTTTGGCCTGAGAGACTACAGCAGCTCCTTGCAGTGGGGTGTAGCCAGTCCCATTCTGCGTTGTGATGATGCCTTTGAGAAGATGGTCCACACCCTACTAGAAAGGTCCGTATAGAAGAGTCATTAAAAAAAAAAAATCATTGTGGAGGCGTCCGGGTAGCATAGCGGTCTATTCCGTTGCCTACCAACACAGGGATGGCCGGTTTGAATCCCCGTGTTGCCCCGGCTTGGTCAGGCGTCCCTACAGACACAATTGGCCGTGTCTGCAGGTGGGAAGCCGGATGTGGGTATGTGTCCTGGTCACTGCACTAGCACCTCCTCTGGTCATTTGGGGCAACTGTTGGGGGGGGGAGGGGTTGCGGGGAATAACGTGATCCTCCCATGCGCTATGTCCCCCTGGACATCTACTCCTCACTGTCAGGTGAAAAGAAGCAGCTGGCGACTCCACATGTATCGGCAGAGGCATGTGGTAGTCTGCAGCCCTCCCTGGATTGGCAGAGGGGGTGGAGCAGCGACTGGGATGCCTCAGAAGCGCGGGGTAATTGGCCAAGTACAATTGAGGAGAAAAGGGGGGGAGCGGGGGAGATTTCCCCAGTGACTTATGCTGTCGTATGTAAGAAATGTCAAAATCTGTTTGGATCGATTAACAGTCCTCTCCTAATTCTGTCCCAGGCATCCTCACCTGCACAGCATGGTGATCCGCAGCTACCTTCTTATCCAGCAGTACACAGAGGCCATGATGGCTCTCACCTCCTCCCCTTCCCTGAGGGACCACATAACCCCCGAGACTCTGGCCATGGTGGAGGACTTAATCAGCACCCCGGGCCGGGAAGGTTCTAAGGGCCGGGGCCACATGTTGCTAGTGCGAGTCCCGTCCCTACAGTTGGCCATGTTGGCCAGGGAGCGGCTTGAGGACGTCAGGGACAAGCTGGGCCTCCAGTTCTGCTTTGCCGTGCTGCTGGGAAGCCCTGCCTCCGAGCTCAACCTGCCCAGGAACTTCACCAGCCGCCTCAGGGTGAGCTGAGAGCCCGTTACGGTTTTCGGGACAGGTTGTCGAATAGCCTTTTGAAAAGGACACATGCTAAAAAGCCCAATCCTGGGACACTGCAAAAATTTACCAAGTTGTTTGATGATTTTTTTCAAGTCTCATAATGCTTATTTCGAGGTATTGCGATTAACATTTTCTGTTCCCACAGGCAGATGTTATTGTTTATTTCAAGAAAGAGTATTTGATTCGTGATAATAAGACTTGTTATGAGAAGTTTTAACTAAACAGGAAAATAAATTTAAAACAAGATGCTTGATTTGAGATCATTTTCTTTTTAGAGTAAATGTCTTGAAACAAGTCTTATAAACATGAAACAAGTGCGCTTTATTGAAACAAGCACTATCATCTGCCAGTGGGTTAAGAATATTTTACTAAATCTTGAAATAAACATTATGAGACTTAAAACATAAGATACCTTGTTAAGCCGATCCTTTTTTGAATAAGAGTACAGTAAGCAGTGACCTTTTCGATATTCGTTTTAAGAAAAATGCCTTCCTTGACGTGAAAAACTAAACGAACATAGTGTGTGTGTTTGTGTGTGTCTGTGTGTGTTTGCTGTGTTTTGCTGCAGGCATGGCGAGGCTATGAGAATGATGAATGGGTGCCACACACCTACGAGGATCTGGAAGGGCTCCCTTGCATTGTCATCCTCACGGGCAAAGACCCTCTCGGAGAGACTTTCCCAAGGTGCCACAAATCCCTTGTTTAACATCCCCAGTAACCACACCTAATACCCATCTCATACGGTCGTATACTCTTATTAGCGCAATACATTTTTGGTCTTGTATAATCCTACTTTGCCGTGAGCTTCGTGAACATGGGCATGCGCAGACACTCCATCACTTTGCCATTTTTTTCCGCTTCAGGTCTCTAAAGTACAGTGACCTGCGTCTCATCGACTCCAGCTACCTGACCCGTACAGCCCTCGAGCAAGAGGTGGGTCTGGCCTGCACCTATGTGTCAATGAGGGTGGTCCGGGAGCCCAAGAAGGTCGTGGTGCCCCGGGAGACAGAGGGAGAGAAAGCCACAAGTATGAATGACGGGGATGAGCTGGAGAGACCGCAGAGCAATGGCAGTGCAGCCACCAGGGCCTCTGGTAAGTGACCTGATCTGACCGCCCTGGGATATTGCATCGTAGAATTATGTGCAGATTGGCTCAATTTGTAGTCGTCCTTGGCAACATGGTGGTTTAGCGGTTTTGCATTGTTATCTCAAAGTCAGAGAGTCCATAGTCCGAGGACACTGCAATGCATGTCGTAGTGTTGGTGGCTCATCACCCACAGCACTGCCACAGTTACCAGGTGGGTTAATGAAATGCCCCCAAGACCACCAGTACAGTATGAACCTGTTTTGCTATTTGTAACAGCAGATGTAATCCCCACCAAATGCACAGAAATGAAAGACAAGTCTGATGAAAGCGCAGACCATACACAGCGAGGTTTAGAGTCTTCCCAAGCCACCTACACCTACTCCTCTTAGGTTTGCATATGTTCTCAGTGGTGGTGTGCGTTTTCATTCAGACCAAAGACATGACTAGTAGGCTAAATGGGGACCCTAAATTCTCCCTACCTATAATTTGGAGCATGATTGATTTTATGAGAGGGCCTGTGATGGATTTGAAACCCATCCAAGGTGTCTCCCTGCCTTGCTGGGATGGGTTCTAACATCCTGCCTCTATATGACCGTTTATTGGATTAAGTGGTTATAGGCAATGAATGGATGTATTCATGCTATCTTGTATTGCTGTTAATTATGTAGCAAATTATGCTCCACACAGGATCTTTGGCAGAGAACGGTGTCAGTTCCTCTGACTTCACTGACTGTCCCTGGAAGCCCTCCACTTCTTCCTACCAACCCGAGGGTGTCATCTCCAGAGATGAGGGTGCCCCTGCCCAAGGAGTCAAACAGGAGTGTGACTCCATGGGCAGCCAGCTCACCTCCAATGCCACCAAAGACTCCAAAGCACCTCCCTCCCTTTACTCCAGCTCCTCCTCTTCCTCGCCGTCATCTTCCTCCATGCAGCCCAGTCAGTCCACGCAGTGCAGACGAGGCACCAAGCCGGTTCGGGTGTCACCACGGACAGTCATTCTGTCACGCGCGGCATACAACCTGCTGGCCGGGGAGTCGGGGACTCAGCTGGGCTCTTTCTCACTGCTGCCCCATGCTGACGTGGCCTGGAGCAGTCCGCTGAGGCCCCTCATCACTCACAAGCTCCAGGGGCCGGAGCAGAGCATGTTCTACCGCCAGTGGACCACCGCCAGGCAGCACCATGCGGATTACGAAGCCCCCTCGACGCCGCATCCCCGACGCTTGCTGCTCAGTGGACCCCCACAGGTAACAGGAGTACAAAAATAAAACAGTTGTACATCCCCAAAAATGTCTCCCTTTCCATAGAGAAAAGCCCCAGGCCTTGATGCATTGCACACTAGGGCTGTCACAGGTAATCAAGTAATTCAATTAACTCAATTATAAAAAATCCACAATCGAAGCTTTGGTTCATCTCCTCATGCAAAGCGCTTAGATGATTATTTCTGTTGCACGTTGATGACTCGGCACATTGATTGAATTGGGAAAATGGAAGAAAGCAACGATAAACAAAAAGAATAGGAAGAAGAAGCCACAAAAATTGTGGAAAATAGCCAAGTTTTGCACCATTTTCAACTTAAACAAAATGCAGTGGTCTGGAAGCGTTGCAAAGCTGAACTTGCTCACCACAAAAGTCCAACATCCATGCTGCAGCACCTCAGCACAAAGCATCCTGCCTACAGTTATTTAAATTTATTTCATTGACGCCATTCTATGCATGCAGGGTCACCGTACATTAAACAGTGTGTTAAACCAGGGACCACAATAGAACATGGACCAGAAATAAAAACAGCTGATGATAAAGGGGGAGATATTACTTTACAATGGGCAGCCAGGGGAACCAGAGTGTAAATTGTAGGCCAGAGTGGATCTTCCATGCTCTTAAATAATACACTTAGGAGTCATGTTTCTTTATCTGATTAACTCGGTTAATGATAATAACCAATAGATTGATGAGGATAACCGATAGATTAATCAGATATTCTAGTGATTACCAAAACAGTCATTTGTGAGAGCCCTAAATGACACCTGTGCATATTTTGAATCAAGCAATAGGTTTTCAATGGTTATGCTGTGGCTTATGAAGCTTACCAACACGGGGACTGCCGTTTCGAATACCCCGTGTTGACTCTGGCTTGGTCGGGTGTCCCTACAGACACAATTGGCCGTTTGGGGGTGGGAAGCCGGATGTGGGTATGTGTCCTGGTCGTTGCACTAGCGCCTCCTATGGTCGGTCGGGGTGCCTGTTTAGAGGGGAGGGGGAACGGGGGGAATAGCGTGATCCTCCCATGCGCTACGTCCCCCTGGTGAAACTCCTCACTGTCAAGTGAAAAGAAGCGGCTGGTGACTCCACATGTATCGGAGGAGGCAATGGGGTAGTCAGCAGCCCTCCCCGGATCAGCAGAGGGGGTGGAGCAGCGACCCTGACGGCTCGGAAGAGTCGTGTAATTGGACGGGTACAATTGGGGAGCAAAAGGGTGGAAAAATCAAAGAAAATAAACTAAAAATCACAACAGCAAAATGTCAAATTTCTCTGCTTATTGCTGCAGTTTTGTATATGTGCGACACATACCTCCACAAAGCCAAACCTGAAACAGAAGATTCTGGACACTATGTGCAAACAGATCAAATGATAATTTGGGAAAGATTAAGCAACTCACATGAATATTGGCTTTGAAAAAAGAAAATCCGCTTCCTTAACTGAGGATGATTTCCATATTTTCTGTGCAAGGTGGGAAAAACAGGCGCCTACCTGCAGTTTCTGCGTATCCTCTTCCGTATGCTCATTAGGCTGTTGGAGGTTGACGTGTACGATGAGGAAGAGGTCGAAGAAGGTGAGGATAATTGGAAAATGTCTGCTTGGTTCATTCATTAGCAATGGCTATCAGATATATGACCTAGAAAACGCCTGAATAATAGAATAAATCCTCCTCAGTTCACTCTCCAGCCCTTCTTTAATGCTCTTTTCAAATACCTAGAAGCTTCAGATGTTCAGGCAGCAGTCAACTCCCAGTGGCCTGACATCGAGGAAATCCGCAAGCTGCCCTTTGACCCCTTCCCCTGGGACCCTAAGTTCAGGAGGGCAAGCCCTGTTTACTCTGCAAAGATGCTTAAGCACTCAAAAGGTCAGCAGAAATAAGCTGGCTTTCTACATGTAGACACACGACAGCGCTGTAGTGTTAACAGAACCACGTATTTATTCATTGTACAGCCTCACGGTTGGTGGTTTATGTGTGAACCCGGTTGGTGGTATGTGTGTGCAGAGCCTAAACAAAAAGGAGGGAGCCATTCGTCGGCCAAAAGAGAGACCAAGTCCATGCGTCTGAGTAGGTTTGCTGCCCACAATGCATTTCATCACTGCGAACAATGTCACCACTACTGCGAATCCAGTCCTGCCGTACAGGTCAGTGCCAGACAAATGGTCAGATTGCTCCAAACTACACAGCCTTAGCAGGGGCTGAACAAACTTGGATTCGGATGCATAAGCTGCATCTGCCCCTGTCAAAATATGCTGAAATGTGTTGACATTTCTCACCATGAAAGCTTTTTACCTGGTGTGGTGATGTCGCAATATCAATTGTGTGTGTGTGTGTGTGTGTGTGTGTGTGTGTGTGTGTGTGTGTGTGTGTGTGTGTGTGTGTGTGTGTGTGTGTGTGTGTGTGTGTGTGTGTGTGTGTGTGTGCTGTAGTTGTCGGAGGGCACCTTCCATGCCTTCACCTTCTGCTCCTCTATGCTGGGCGAGGAAGTCCAGCTCCACTTTATTATCCCTAAAGCCAAGGAGCAGCACTTTGTCTTTGGTCAGCAAGGCAGCCACTTGGAGAGCATGCGTCTGCCTCTGGTCTCCACTAAGGTGGGTTTGCTATTATTGATTTGTGTCTGCGTATAGGTGGTAGTATGTTTGGAGAGGTTGGGCTTTAGCTACCCGTTCCTGGCCAAGGAGACATGTAGGTAGCAATCTAATTCCTCTTAAATGCCACAGCCAAGCTAGCTGATGAAAATTATCTGGCTTATCCCCCCCCCCTCCTTTTCACCCCAATTGTACTTGACCAATTACCCCACTGTTCTGAGCCATCCCGGTCGCTGCTCCACCCCCTCTGCCGATCCAGGGAGGGCTGCAGACTACCACATGTCTCCTCTGATACATGTGGAGTCACCAGCCACTTCTTTTCACCTGACAGTGAGGAGTTTTACCAGGGGGATGTAGCATGTGGAAGGATCACACTATTGCCCCCAGTTCCCCCTCCCCCATGAACCAGCGCCCCGACCGATCAGAGGAGGCGCTAGTGCAGCGACCAGGACACATACCCATATCAAGCTTTCCACCTGCAGACACGGCCAATTGTGTCTGTAGGGACACCCGACCAAGCCGGAGGTAGCACAGGGATTCGAACCGACGATCCCCGTGTTGGTAGGCAACAGAATAGACTGGCACGCCCCCTGGACGCCCCTATCTAGATTATTTCTATTGTCAAATGAGTTATTTATTGAAAACAATATAATGTTTTCATGTTACAGAAGCTAATCTACAGCTATTGCTCTCTGTCTTTCCCCAAATTTCCCCCGATTCCCCTACGTCTCTGTTGCTCTCTCTCTCTCTCTCTCTCTCTCTCTCTCTCTCTCTCTCTCTCTCTCTCTCTCTCACTCTCTCTAACTGTGTGTGTGTGTGTGTGTGTGTGTGTGTGTGTGTGTGTGTGTGTGTGTGTGTGTTCCTCTTCAGGACTCTGATCTGTTGAAGAGTCCAATCTTCACCCCCACTACAGGACGCCATGAGCACGGCCTACTTAACATCTTCCATGCCATGGAAGGCACGTCCCATCTCCACATCCTGGTGGTCAAGCATTATGAGATGCCCCTTTACAGGAAGTACTGGCCCAACCACATCTTGCTGGTCCTGCCTGCAATGTTTAACAGTTCTGGAATTGGTGAGTGGCTTATGTAGGCTAGCATAATTCACTTCAGTTCACCTTAACTCAGTTCAGTTCAGCTCAAATGCTTTCATGACCACGCAGCCTAGACTGGTGACTTTCAGTGCAGCATTCACCCCAGCTGCAGTACAAAAACTTCACAGCAACACCACAATCATGCTAGTCACACATTAAAAGTAACACAGTGCACATATTACATTACATACACACTGTATAGGACAGGATATTGATACTTTACATTGACAAGACACAGCAGTAGAGCAAAAAAAAAAAAGCTAACATGCAAGATGCATTGTGTACAGGATATCACTGAGAAATCAGACTTGAGGGATTCAGTTTGTAATGGAGTGGCAAATAAGCTGTTTTTGAGCTACCACGATGAGGTATAGTCATCTGCAGACATGCTGATGCTGCTGGCAATTCTCAGTCGCCCTGACTTGCCACACACACACACTTCCCATCCAGCGACCTGTCTTAATAGTACAGTAGCACTGCTTTTTGTCCCTGTGCCATCACCCCATGGTTGTTACCCACTATTATATCAGAAATAAACAGCAGACAAAGCCACTTCGTCCCCATGTTTAACACCAGATCTGAGAGCTGAATGCTTTCATATTTTCTGAAATGAGATAGAATGAGATTTACTATGCTGTTCCTTGCCTCTCTCTTTCTCATGCTCTCTCTCTCTCTCTCTCTCTCTCTCTCTCTCTCTCTCTCTCTCTCTCTCTCTCTCTCTCTCTCTCTCTCTTGCTGTCTGTCTCTCTCTTGCTCTCTCACTTGTGCTCTTTCACACTCTCTCTCTCGCTCTCTCTCTCTCGACTGGCTTTAAATCTCTTCGTTTGATGGAGAGGTTGTTGGAGGAAGTGATCAGTGCACTTCCTGGCTTCTTCAGAGAGGCACTAGCAGCAGAGTGTGGAGAGGATCAGCCAGCTATGCGGCCTGTCTTTCCTTCTTTGTCAATCCGTGCAGCAGTGGAGGAGCAGGAGGAAGTGAAGGGGGCCATTCTGTCTTTCAAAACACCAGAACTACATGACTTCTGAAGTACATCACAGAAGGCCTTGTACGCAGTCACTGTAAAGGTTCTCAACAGAACATCACTAGCCAGCGTGCAGGAGTCGAGGTGGTTGAGTGTGTTGGCACCAGGCTCATCCCCCAGGGGCAGCTGGAGGTCCCTGTACAAACCCCCCATAGAGAAACGCACTGCGGATCTACAGTGGAGGGTGGTACATGGGGCTGTGGCTCCAAACAGACATGTGGCGCACATTGATCCTAGGGCAGGGAGCCACTGCTCTTTCTGTAATGATGAGGAAACTCTACAGCACTTCTGGCTCAGATGTCCCAGGTTGAACCCGCTTTTCTCTGTACTGCAGCAGTGGCTCAGAGGTTTAGGAGAGGTTCTCGCAGGCAGCCTGTTTGTCTTTGGTCCGAGGTACACGGCAGCACAGTGCAGACGTGTTGCCTTGGTTAATTTTCTAATAGGTCAGGCAAAAATGTGTGTTTGGCTTAGCAGAAGGAACAAAATGAAAGGCACTGGGTCCACAGATGCTACACTCATGTTCAGGGGTCTAGTGGCTGCTCGGCTGAAAATTGAGTTCCTGTTTTTCAAACTTATTTCAAACTTGGAAGGATTTATTTCTATTTGGGGACATGGGGGTGTGCTGTGCACTGTAGCAAGGCAAGTGCTTCTTCTTAATTTCTGAAAAAAGAAATTGGGGAAGGTGTGTATCCTTTTCTTTTTACTGTGTATGGCAATTGTTGTGTTTTTCCACTATGTATATGAGTATTTGTGTTAATGTTGTTATCTTGATGTGAATGAAGAATTGGACCATTAAAGTCTTGGTTAAAGGCAGGGCTCGAAATGAACGATGTCCGGATGTCCCGGGGACCATAAAAAATCCTACTGGGACACAAATATATTTTGTCTGGGACAATTACAGGACAGTGAAAAAAAATGTCAAAGTAAACTTCGAAATAGGTGTTATTTGCAAAGTTGTTAATTATGAGTATCTAGATGTTACTTTGTCGTTTGAATAATTTAATAAAAACGTGTGAACGGCGAAACTCCAGAAGGCTTACGTTCTTGCGGCACCTCACGATAGGGCAGTCAATCGCCTGTTCGTGCAAATCATAGAAAGCATTCTACGTCATCCACTCTGCCAGTGGCTGCTGCTTGACTCGCGCCAATGCAACATTCATAGACCCAGAGCGATAGACCATCATCAACGACAGTTAAAAGAAGAAGAAGAAAGAAATGCTGAGGTGGTTGAATAAACAGCCCCCTGATGCAAGCCCCAATACTGCCGACTCCCGAAACGACTGCCAACTCCCGAAACTCCCGAAACTAATATTCATATGTTAAATAAAAGAATACGTATTTTAAACTTATATGGTGGACCAGAGTCCATGGTGTGATGATTAAGTGACAAAAAAGGATCAAATTATATGTATTCTGCATAATTGGGGGGGCGACGACAAGAATTAAAATTTGGGACACTGTTGTTTATATCCGGGACAATACAAAGTAGAATTCGGGACAGTTGTGGGACACTGAGGGAAAAAGTTAATTTCGAGCCCTGGTTAAAGGTCAAGATCTCTCTCTGTCTCTCTCACTCTCTCCCTCACTCTGTCTCTCTCTCTCTCTCTATAGAGATAGAGATCATGTACCTGTATGAGTCACTTAGGACATATCTTTATTGCAGTGAGTCACGTTTTTTACATAGAAGGTAAAACATGAAGTTAACCAGTTGGACAGACCCACAGGACGGGTGAGTCATCCACATGTGCTGTCTCCCTACAACAAGGCGTAGACTAATTTGCTGGCCATTCAAGGGCAACTGAGTAAAAGGATAATGAAAGTATGGTTTATCAGATAAAGTCTGAGTTGGTGCTCAAGATCTTTAGAAATCTCCAGCTGGGTGTGTTTGAGTTCATTTGTCATAGGCCATCTATTTCTTTCTGTTCCGGCTGCATGGTTACTCCTTGACCTTTCACCTAAAAGGGGTTTAGCGTCAGCCCGTCCCCCGCTGTGGCCCCCGGACCTTGCAGACACAACAGCAATGGGCCGACACCTATGTGTTTCTCTTTTTGTGTAGAATATGGGCTTGTTCCTACACTAAAGGAAATTGATGCTTTATTTACCTGCAGACGCATGCATTTCGTGGACAATGATGTTCCTGAAATGCTCCTTTTTCATAATAGAAATGTATAATTAATTCACATTTCTGGTGACCTCCCTGCACAATGTAATTTGATAGAAGAGAATTGGAGGACTATAATAGGCAAAACCAATTATGAAAATGGGATTTTTCCCGAAATGTATGCTGCGTGGTGAGGCGTGGTGGTGCATAGAGTGAATTTACCAACGACCTTGACAATCAGGACAAAGGTACCAAGTCAAGGTCTGTTATGTGTGTATTTTTCCTGATAAGCAAAGCAATTTTAAAATACCAGTATCTGCAACTGAAGTTTAATGTGACACTGTCCCCCATATGACAAGAGAAAGATAGAAAGAACGACATATTCACACTTCGGTCAGGCTCCTTCATCAAGTTGACCAGAAGGGCATTTCTATATATGTTTTCTGTATTTGGCCAAAGTCACAACTGCATCATCACCCCAGCAGGAAAACATCCACATTAAGAAAACCAACGTTGTGTCTGTCACAGGGGCGGCTCGCTTCATGATCAAAGAACTGTCGTACCACAACCTGGAGTTGGAGAGGAACCGTCTGGAGGAGCAGGGAGTCAAGAGGCAGGACGTCTGGCCCTTCATCGTCATGATGGATGACTCCTGTGTCCTGTGGAACGCCCATCAACCACCAGAAAACAGGTATGGTTGTTTGAAGGTGGTCATTTGTTTCATATTTATTGTACCTCAGGGATCAGAAACACTTTGTCATTTAATTTCATGTACTTGCATACATGAAATGAAACGAAATATTGTTTCCCCCACCCCACAGCAGTGCAACACAAAGACAAAAACACCAAAAACTACAAGAACACAGATCCAAATTAAGAACACAAATATCCAAACTAAACACATATATCCAAACTAAGCAACAAAAAAATCACTGTCCGAGAGAACGAACGCCAGGATGACTGTCGGAACTGCCAGTCTGTATGGACTAGCAGTTAGCTTAGCCTACCCCTCTTCCACATCCTGTCAGACCGCCCTCGGTGTCTCCTCCTCGGGCACAGCTCCGGGCAGGGTCATGGTCCCTGGGCCCACCAGACGTAGCAGACCAAGCTCCCCCAGCTGATCCAATGCCAGCTCTCCCAGCTAGACACCCCCGACACACCTCCCCACACTCCACACGACGACACTAAAAACACAGTCGACGCTAGGCGAGGCCGCTGCCAGACCACCCTCGGTGTTATCAGAACTGCCGGTCTGCATGGGCTAGCAAGTTAGCTTAGCCTGCCCCGCTTCCATGTCCTGTCAGGCCACCCTCGGTGTTTCCTCTTCGGGCACAGCTCGGGGCAGGGCTGTGGTCCCTGGGCCCACAGGACGCAGCAGACCAAGCTCTCCCAGCCGTCAAATGAAGACACAAACTTAGACACAAACATGAACAAAGACACTGCATGGACGGTGCTGGGAGAGGCCACAACAATCGTAAGTTCATGCCGCCATCTTCCCACACTGGAAGCGGAAGTATAGTCATTGTTATCCACTCAGCATCGTCCAGGTTGGGCTGGTTGGTTTCACATCCTACCTAGGCCAGTTTTACTTGCACTTGACAGCTCAGTATGCCTGTTTTCTAAATACACTCGAGTTGACATGCACTCTTGACTATGATATGATTACCGTATAGATGTTAGTTGATAACATTTGAAGTTATATGATAATTGTTTACTGTCTTGTAAGTCTCTTTGGATAACAGTGTCTGCTAAATAAGTAAAGGTAAAATTGAATGTAAACATAATGTGCATAAAATGAAAAGTTTGTTCTCACAATCATTGCCCGGGCGGTTAACAGCTTGCTGTGAGAGCACCGACACTATCTGCCTGTCCATCTGTCCTCTCCTCACTCACTCCCATCCCTCTCTTAGTGAGACATCTGAAGGAGGGCCTGGCTTCACCAACGTGTCTCTGAAGACAGTGCTGCAGCATATGGAGGCTACACCTAAAGTCTCCCTGTACGCCATGTGTGGCACACGCAAGTGGAGCAGCAGCCTGACAAACAAGTCATCCGGTCAGCCCTTCTCCCGGTGCCACCTCCACGACTTTGTCATCCTCAATGTGGACCTGACACAAAACGTTCAGTATGACCTCAATCGGTAAGTCAGCGGCTGAGCGAGCGAGCGAGCAAGTGAGTGGGTGAGAGAATGAGTAAGTGAGTGAGTGCAAGAAAGAGAGAGAAAGTCACTGAGTGGGCGAATGGGCCAACAATGAGCAAGTGTTGTGAAAACAGTGTGATCAGTGAGTTATTTAATGATGATGTGTGCATACTTCTTGAGCTTAATCCCCCTCATTTTTTTTGTATTGTGCAGGTACAGCTGTGAGGAGGTGGACTTCAACCTGAGGGTAAACAGCAGTGGTCTGCTCCTGTGTCGCTTCAACTACTTCAGCCTGATGAAGAAACATATTCCAGTTGGGGGGCACAAGGACTTCCTGGTCAAACCTAAGCTTGTGGTGGGTGTATTGTCCATAGTCACTTAAAAGCCTTGGGTGTAAAAGGTTACCTCTCAGAATAACTCCTTTACTCCTCATCCAAACAGTAAACTGCAAGTATAAAACACCAGCAAAGTAGTTTGTATCAATTTCCTCCCATTCCAGGAGATGGAAAACCCGGCCCCTATCAGCCCATCCCAGTATGTGTGTGCCCCAGACAGTGAGCAGACCCTGCTGGCTGCCCCGGCCCATTTCCTATTAGAGAAGTTTCTCCAGAGCTGCAGCCACAAATTGTTTCCCAAGGCCGTGCACAACAGAAACAACCCAGTACTGTCAATTGACAGCTATCTCAACATCAGCCCAGAGGTAAGTTGTCGCTGTGTGGGGAATGCGGTAAGGAAAGGAGACCGTAGGCAGTTGTTACTCATGAGATGTGACTGATGAGTCACAAATGTATAAATGGTGTTTGCTTGAATGCAATGTGGTAACAGTTGTAGTTCTCCCTCAGGTGTCTGTGTACTACATCAACTCCCGTCCACACTCCACCAATCTGGACCATCAGGGCCTGGTGTTCAGTGGCCTTCTGCTTTACCTCTGTGACTCCTTCGTTGTTTCCGGACTTCTCAAGAAGTTCCGTTTCCTCAAAGGTGACTTGGTCATTGTAATTCTTTTTGCTACTTCAGCTGCTGCTGTTGTTATTGCTGTTGTACAACAGCAGCAAAGTTGTCTTGTGAACAAACGGGACTGAATTTTTCGAAAAAATAAATTTAAGCTTTTGAATGAGAAAGAGATAATCACACACTTGTCTCAGCTGTAGTTATTCACCGCATTCTTGCTGGATACTTTTTTTAGTTTACTAAAGTAAGCCTTCTGGCCAGTCTTAAGTAAAGGAACATTAAATTTGTGGAAAATTCATGTTAGCATGATGTGAAGTCCTTCAGTATTATTCTGGCCAAACAGATTTGAGAAACTTGTGTTGTGCTCTCTTGATAGTCGTCCACCAAATCGACGTGTGAAATCTCTGTTGCACGCTTCAGAAATCACCGATATATAGTACCCATTTGAAGGACCACAGTTACTTCCTTGAACTCTTGCCAACCAGAACATTGATTGGCTGGTTAGAGGGGGAACAATTTTTTTTTTAGACCCCCCCCTTTTTTTTCCCTCCCCAATTGTATCCGGCCAGTTACCCCACTCTTCTGAGCTGTCCCGGTCACTGCTCCACCCCCTCTGCTGAGCAGGGGAGGGCTGCAGACCTCCTCCGATACAGTGAGGAGTTTCGCCAGGGGGACGTAGCACTTGGGAGGATCACGCTATTCCCCCCCAGTTCCCCCTCCCTCCTGAACAGGTGCCCCAACTGACCAAAGGAGGTACTAATGCAGCGACCAGGACACATACCCACATTCGGCTTCCCACCCGCAGACACGGCCAATTGTGTGTGTAGGGACGCCTGACCAAGCCGGAGGTAACACGGGGATTTGAACTGGCAATCCCCGTGTTAGTAGGCAACGGAATAGACCGCCATGCCACCTGGACGCTTGAAGGGGAACAATATTGCCTGTTTCTTTTACTATCCAAGTTTGGTAATGGGTTCGACCAGACTCTACTCAAAGTGTGGAGGAGGGTCTGGGTAGCGATTCTACTCAGTGTCGATCTCAAATTTCTGATTGAGTCTCATAGAATCAAATATCTTTGACCTATCTATCTATCTCATCTATCTGCAGGTGCCACACTGTGCGTAATCTGCCAGGACCGGAACTCCCTGCGTCAGACCATCGTCAGGCTGGAACTGGAGGACGAGTGGCAGTTCCGCCTGCGGGACGAGTTCCAAACAGCCAACTGCAGCGAGGACCGTCCTCTCTACTTCCTGACGGGCCGCCATGTTTGAAATGCAGAGCAGCCCATAACCCCGACCCCCCCCACACCTCCCCTCTGTCCTCCCCCCACAGAAGCCCAATCAGAAGTAAGGACAGCCTTCGATTCTAAACCAGCTAGCAATCCCAATGCTTGCCACTCCCATTGGAATTATTAGAGGGAGTAACCTGGAGCACAACACCTACACTGCCCCCTTGCTAATGGAAATGTGAGCACAGGATGTGTTTCTGACTTGATGTATCTGCACCACCACAGTGCACTATGCCCGACGCTGAGGAGTGTCGGGGCATTTCTTAACTCTGACCTGTAGCTGGGCTCGTCCCAACCACGGCGCCTTTTTGCAACTGAGACAGACTTTGCTGTGAAAAAGCAGAACAGCACAGTTGACAATGAACATTTTGCTGTTGTTGTTATATTAACATTTCGTTGTTATATTCCTGCAAAAACAGACTCCCTCTTATCGAATAATGTGACTGTTTGAAGATTGTATGTATACTTGGACTATGACTGTGGTATGTCCCATACCTGGATGTACATGTTTATCTCAGGGTTTTTAAAGAGAGGTACGACTGAGTCAGTTACAGGGGTAACTGCTTTTCTCCTTACTCATCCTTACTTACATCCTCTTTTCTTTTCTTTTTTTTTCTGTTATTCTTTGTCGTTACCCCACGTTGGTATCTCGGTTTAGCCCACCAAGGACAACCTCAGCTGCACATCGGCTCTGTCCTATGCTTCACTTCTCCCTCTCTCAACACCCCCAGCTCCCTGAAGCTCATCGGCAGTGAGAAGACACTTCACCACGTTGTTGAAATGTAATGCTTGCAGAAATTGCTTTTGTTTCCCCTTAAGTGCTCCTGTCTTAAATGTTCTGTCATTACCACAGAGGTTTTGCGAGAGTCTCAAATTTAATGGTGTCCATAGGGTTAAAACAGCTCGTGGATATCTGACCTTCAGTGCAGCCACAAACAGAAAACCACTGAGGAAAGACTGTTTATTTATTTGGTGTCTCTTGTGATATTTTTGTCACCCTTCTGACAAGGAATCGTAGGAGTTTTATGTTTTCAGATGAATGACATTTTCCAATCTACTGTAAGACTTCAAATCTGAGTCTTGCATAGATTCCTAGGCCAAAGAAGTTGTATGCTTTTCAGGTGACATATGACCTTTCAATTTCTTTATTGGGATTCCCCCCCCCTTTTTCTCCCCAATTGTATCCAGCCAATTATCCCATTCTTCCGAGCCGTCCCAGTCGCTGCTCCACCCCCTCTGCCGATCCGGGCAGGGCTGCAGACTACCACATGCCTCCTCCGATACATGTGGAGTCGCCAGCCGTTTCATTTCACCTGACAGTGAGGAGTTTCACCAGGGGGACGTAGCACATGGGAGGATCACACTATTCCCCCCAGTTCCCCCTCCCCCCTGAACAGGCTCTCCAACCAACCAGAGAAGGCGCCAGTGCAACGACCAGGACACATACCCGCATCCTGGGAGGGCTGCTGACTACCACATGCCTCCTCCGATACATGTGGAGTCGTCAGCCGCTGCGTTTCACCTGACAGTGAGGTGTTTCACCAGGGGGACGTAGCACATGGGAGGATCACACTATTCCCCCCAGTTCCCCCTCCCCCCTCAACAGGCTGTCCAATTGACCAGAGGAGGCGCCAGTGCAGCGATCAGGACACATATCCACATCCGGCTTCCCACCCGCAGATACGGACAATTGTGTCTGTAAGGACACCCGACAAAGCCGGAGGTAACGCGGGGATTTGAACCGGCGATCCCTGTGTTGGTAGGCAATGGGATAGACCGCTATGCTACCCGGATGACCGACCTTTCAATTTCATATACAACTACAGTCATTTCGGCTGTTCAAAACCAACAAGGCAAAAAAACAAAACAGTGTTGTATGATTCTTTGTCAAAAGGTTCAGAACAGGTCAGTAGATGAATTCATTTGAGAGTATATTGGCTGATCAGATGGAGCATAGGAGATCAGGGAAGAAACAGGATAGGAGTATAGTTAACCAATCAAATAAATTCTCATCGACATAAGTTTGCTGCATGTAAGCATCTACTGAATTACATGTCATGCATTGTACACATAATCCTTGTAATTCACTAAATGCACTGTGCGACGGATGCGACATAATGAACAAGCCTCACTGCCAACTGTGCTGCTGTCGACTGTGCCTGTAATCTCCGCTATTGTAATGCTCAGCACACTGTGCCTATTGATGGGTTTTTTTTTGGTTTTTTTTGCAACTTCTCCCCCCATCCGATGTTGGATAATCAAAGGCAGGTGGTACTCTGTCAGCAGCAAAAGAACCAGGTCACTTCATATACTTGAAAATGGGCAGGAATGTTTTTATATGTTACTGTACAGGGTTGGCCAAAGAATATGCCTTATAGTGATGTTATTACACAGATGTCGCCGATCGCTCAAGTCACTCTTAATGGACCAATGAGAACGAAGAAACCAATTAGCCACGAGGGAAAGAAATATTGTTTGTCTGGGTCTGGCAAGAGGAAGATGAATTAATTGGACTACTGTGTGTTGTTTAAAGCATTGTTTACATTATTAATATATTATCACTGCTCTATAATACCTGAGGGTTAACAATATTTTTTAGTCTCGCGTAACTTTTACCCTTTTTTTTTTTTTTTTGGTCACTATGTTTTCTGCATTCTGTGTTTTGCGAAGGCAAGGAGAATCTACCTAGATGTGTTCTTACCGTGTGTTTGTATCCCTCACTGTTCATGTGTTAGATTTGTATTGAAAGTGAAAATCAGGTCTGTTAGGGGCTCTTATTTATTTGACAAGCATTTCGGGACTGATAATCATATCGAAGAGTAATATTTGACCACATGCTGAGCTTGCCTAAATCAAGGGGGTACATGTCCTCATCAAATCCATCCATGACGGCTTTGCACAAGACCCGAGTGAATGATTTAGACTTATATCTACTGAATGTTATTGCTACAGGGGGGGGTAGGAAATGTGAACTTGCACTATACAAATCGCCAGCAGCAAAAATATTTCCCTATTACATGAAATCAACATTGAGATCAAGCTCCCCAAATGCAAAGCTTACTCCATATGTTAAAAAAAAAAGACAAACCGTGGCGATGTAACCCCGTCCCACTCATTGAAATCTAACAGCCTTAGTCGAGCGTGAAACTTAATATGCAACTTGCTTCTCACAATCTTCACTGAAGTGTCAACTGTTGTGCATTTTGGTAACAACCCTATCCTTGGCACCTGGGTGAGCTACCTCATGTTTACCATTGTGGTTGTGGGGCTGCGAACATATGACTCTGGAGCCATGCTTCTGTTGTTGGAAATTTATGAATGTAATAAATAAATAAAAAAGACACCGAGAATAATGAGGGTGTTAACGTGTTGCCTGTCCCTATCCAAACGCAACACCAAGACAATGACAGGTGGACTGCAAATACATAAATGCATGGATAGGACGCTGTACCGGCAGCGCTTGACGCCTTTAGGATTAAAAGTCCTCCATGCACACATGCTTACTGGAACAATCTGTTCCTTGCAAACGATTTAGGCCCTCTGGCTTGTATTTTAGGAAAATCTCTCACTCATTCACTCATGCTCTCTCTCACTCTTCCACTCTTTCTCACTCTATCTCACTCTTGCTATCTCTCACTCCTTCACTCACTGTCTTTCACTCACCCTCTCTCACTCACTCTCACTCTGTCTGTCTCACCCTCTCTCTCTCTTGCTCGCCAGTATTTCAACCTTTCCATTTGTCCATTATTTACAACACAGTCAATCCCCAGCTTCCTAATATCAGGTCTTATGTCCACGCTCATTTCTCAGTGACCACTTAACCATGCTATTGCACAACGAGTGTGTGAGTGTGTGGGGAGGTGCTGTTAGGGAACATGGGCATCATCAGTTTCGGTTCTTAGATGTGTCTATTTTAGTCTCTGGGTGGTAATATCAGAACACATTTTTCATCCACCTCTAACCCCTATGTGTTATAATGTCAGGCTATTTTCAGCCAGCTGCACAGGCCAGGATAAAATTCCTACACCTCTTAATTGCTCTTTTGGGAAATGGACATTTCTGTCAAAAGATTCTCTCTGCCTCATTGTGCTTTTTTAAAATGAATTGTTCAATATCTAAAAAAAGGGGCTGGGGGGTTAATTGACTCTTATGAATCCATCCTTATGTACAAGTCTTCATGTGTCCTTCTCTCAGATTATTTCAATAGTTCTGATGGTACTAACGGTGTGTCTTCATCCTCCTATTCCTGTCATCTGTCTTTTTCCATCATGCATGCTTTTGGATAACCACCAAGACTCAGACAGGAAGAAGACACGGTGTGTGTCCTAGTGACTCCCACTGACACATTATCAGCTGTTCAGGCCTCGGGCGATGCTGTGATTAACATTACAGCACTTTTGAACACTGAGATGATTAGACATTAGATGATGTGATGTTTTACATCGAAGGAAAAACAAAAGCTCCATTTTAGCATATTATTTTAACACTTACTGAGTCTTAAAACCTTTTTCTTCTTGTTTATCACAACAGGTAACAAAATCCTCATGCCAGTGGGGTCTTAACACAAATTCATTCATATGAGAATCTCACAAATTATATTTTACAAGGTTCAATACACACTAGATTAAATTACTTGTTAAGATGGGGGTGTTCTGCCATGGAACTACGAAACACACAACCTCTGAATGTTGTGAGCTTTTTATATCAAATGATGCAGTAAACTACAGATGCAGTGTTTAGTCATTGAGGGGTAGTTGGTACATTGTGATGCAGAGACTGAGAATAAAATGATCTTCCTTGCACGTCTATTCTAATTTCTCCCTGCCTTTTGCAAACATTAAGCTGAAACCCATCTGTGTGCAGGCTTTATTGGAGGGCTGGGGTGAAGGGCAGGAAAGTAAAGGGTGGGGATGGGGATTATAGTTAGCTTTTGGTAGATTGGATTCACAACGGCAGCAAGGCACATATCCTATCAGCGACTTCAGCTAATGACCATGAGCCAATCCCCCCCCCCCAAAAAACCCCAACATTCATTCATTTACTCGTTGAGTCTTTACACTTGCCTTAATTCCTCCAGGACTTCAGCAAGCACCAAACGTAAGGTGGGAAGCCGCTCCAAACAGATGCCAGCCCTCCACAGGACACACCTATACAACAGGCTATTTCACATGGGCATGCCCTGCAACTGTGGGAGTGATGAAAAAACTATCTTATACAACATCTACGAGCAATAGAACACCTATGTCTCTCACCAACACAAATAATACTATATCTACCCAATTCACAAGACATTCTCTTTTTGTCACAAAAAACAAGCTTTTTAGATATTTATAATTTCATTTATCAGACGCTTTTATCCAAAGCGACGTACATCTAAGAGTTAATACAACACAAGCAAGGATCTAGACAGGAGGCGACAACACAAGTGTTAAAACAGGCAGGGCACAAACGCAATCTGTAGGGTGCATAGAAGCATTTTTTATGCCATCAGGTGTGGAGGTGTTCCGTGAAAGAGCTGGGTCTTTAGTGTCTTCTTAAAGATGGAGAGGGACTCAGCGGATCGACTGGAGTTTGGTAACTCGTTCCACCATAAGGCAACTACAGAAGAGAAGAGTCTTGCTTGTGACTCAGGGCCCAGTTGTGGCGGAAGTGCCAGGCGCCTTTCATTGGCAGAGCGTAGTGAGCGGGACTGAGGGGTTTTCAACATAAAACGGTAAAGTACTGTTGCGTTTTTGGCCGATCGTTCACACGAAAACTGCGTTTTGGGGGCCTGAAAACGCAAACTTTTGAAACCGGGTTCCAGAGTGAAATCTTTCGCAAACCGGTTCCTGCGAAAACGGTGACGTAAGGGCTCCACCTCGCACATGCGTAGTACGTTTTCAGTCAACTAGCCATGCGCGAGTAAGAAGACAACATTATCAATGGCGGATTACCGAGTTGTGTGTGTGCTGTCATCTCTGCTAAATTTATCAACGCTCCTTCAGCAAAGTGTGGATTTGCTGCACCATTACTGTGATCGGCGGAGGCTTATTATTTAAATTCTCGATCCACCTACACGTCGACGGAGAGCAACCAAAAGACGCTTTTGGACAAGACCTGGGGGGAAAAGCCGGTGGTGGGAAAACGTTATTAATGGCATTGTTGACGAGCGTGAATAGATGGAAACCTTTCGTATGTTCAAAGCCTTCCTCGTTGCCCTGAGCGAAGAACTTCGTCCTTACGTCGACGGGGGAAAGGTGGGAGCTTACTCACCGTTTTGGGTAGAAAGCGTTTGTGCGCAGGCGCGTGGTGTTTTTGGGTCCACCGGAAGGGCTCGCTCCTACAAAGTTTCAACGCCAACTACTGGCCTGACATGCATACTACAGCGTTTTCAGTCATTTTTTGCGGATCCGTGTGAATGCGGATCGTATTCAAAATGATGTCGTCTGAACTTTTTAAAACGCTAAGGAAAAACTTTTCAAGACCATTGTCGCGTAAACGTAGCCTCCTGGATGAGGCAGTTCAGGTAGGCGGGAGCTGTTTTCGTTGCTGTTTTGTAAGCCAGCATTAAGGTTCTGAATTTGATGCGGGCAACAACTGGGAGCCCGCGGAGGGATATGAGCAGCGAGCGGAGTGACCTGTGCTGTTTTGGGTTGTGTTGAAGACCAGATGCACCGCCGCGTTCTGGGTCATTTGCAGAGGTTTGAAAGTGCATGCAGGGAGACCTGCCAGTCGGGAGTTGCAGTAGTCAATGCGTGATACAACAAGAGCCTGTACCAGGAGTCGTGATGCGTGCTCAGACAGGTAGGGTCTAATTTTCCTGATGTTGTACAGGGCAAATCGGCACGACCGAGCAATCGAGGCCACGTGAGCCTTAAAGGTTAGTTAGCCGTCAGTCATGACACCCAGGTTTCGGGCAAACTTTTGTGGACATGAGTTGGGTTGATCCGAGCTGGATATTGATCTGTTGATATCAACACACACACACACACACACACACAGAACCTACTGTGGTGTTTGTCAGTCTTTTTTGAATTATCAATGGAAATCAAAATAAAGTTGTCCGTGACAGGTGGTGTTGGACAAAAACAACAAAAACTGTGGTCCAGGAACCCACAGAGACACAATATTGTAACGAATTCGGGGGACAACGCAACCACAGGAACTGCCGCGGCCGGGAAGCGAACCCGTATCGCCCTCACCGCAGGAGGCATCGTTAACCGCTCAACTAAAGGGTTAGAACCTCGAGCCAGCGGCCAGCGTGTCTTCTTATCCATGCACGTTACAATATCGTAGCGAATTTGCTGGGGGCGGGGGGCAGCCAGGAACCGCTGCAGCCGAGACGCGAACCCGTAACCAGTCAACTAAAGGGTCCGACCCGTTAGCTAACTGGCTAGAGAGTCTATTCATCCGTGATCGTTACACTACCCCCCTCCTTCGGGAAGCCAGCGTACCAGCTCCCTCACGCCTCTGGGCGCACGCGCTTCCGATGGCCTCACGGTCTCACCATCCCATTTCTGACACCAATGTAGTGAATTCGGGGGGAAGCCGGGACGTGAACCCGGGTCGCCCGTTAGTCGACTGGTTAGCGCAGTCGCCCTGGGTGCGTGTAACGATCACGGATTACTAGACTCGCTTTAGCTTTAGCTTACTGGTTAGCGCAGTTCGCGTCCCGGCTGCGGTGGTTCTCGGCTGCCCCTGAATTCGCTACATTGGTGTCAAAAATGGAATGGGGAGACCGTGAGGCCATCGGAAGCGCGTGCGCCCAGAGGCGCGAGGGAGCCGGTATGCTAAAGCGTGAGGACGCGCTTCCCGAAGGGGGGGGGGTAGTGTAACGACCACGGGTGACTAGACTCGGTAGCCCTTGGCTAACGGGTTGGACCCTTTAGTTGACCGGTTAGCGCAGTCGCCCGTGGTGCGAGTGACCGGGGTTCGCTTCCCGGCTGCCCCTGAGTTCGCTACATATTGTAGCGAATTCGGGGGACAACGCAACCACAGGAACTGCCGCAGCCGGGAAGCGAAACCGTATCGCCCGCACCGCAGGAGACACCGCTAACCGCTCGACTAGTTCCTGTGGTCGCGTTGTCCCCCGAATTCGCTACATTGGTGTCAGAAGTGGGAGGGAGCGACCGTAAGGCCATCGGAAGCGTAGGCGCCCTGAGGCGTGAAGGAGCTGATATGCTTAAGCGCGGGGACGCGCTTCCCGAAGGAGGGGGGTAGTGTAACGTGCATGGATAAGTAGACACGCTGGCCGCTGGCTCGCGGGTCTGGCCCTTTAGTCGAGCGGTCAGCGATGTCTCCTGCGGTGCGGGCGATACGGGTTCGCTTCCCGGCCGCGGCAGTTCCTGTGGTTGCGTTGTCCCCCGAATTTGCTACAATATATAAGCAGCACACAATGAGGGTGGGATCGAGTGGGAGACTAGCTTTCCTTAGCGACAAGAGTGCTGACCAAACTCAGCATCACCAAACAGAAAACAAGAGAAAAGGGACGTTGTGGCTGAGCTGGTGGTGCCTCCTGACCCTGCAGTACACCGAGCAAATGATTTAACTAACGCTTGCTGCAACCTGTCAGCTGATGCCTTGGTGTCTCCCGGGCTGAAGTCCACTGTGGATGTGAACTTTAAATCTCACGTGAACAACGAGATTATATATCATCCAGGCGCAGATTTAAAATGGATCTGCGCTTCACTTAAACCCCCACTGATGAAAGCAGAAGTGAAACCAGAAAGTGAAGACAAGCAGAAAAAAAAAGAAACGTCACCGGAGACGATGTGCTCGGCAGGATGAAGACTGCTGACATGAGGTTTCTTACCTCAGCGGTCCATCTCATGTGGTCATTTAAGCAATGCGTTACAAGGAGGCAGACCATCTAGACTCTATTCAATAATTTATTAAATACAGCATTATACACTCCTGTTGATAATATGTGCATTTACTGTTACTTATACTATACAGACGGTTCTCAATTTTAAAATCTTATTGCTGCACATGTTAAATAGAATGGTCTTATTCATCAATTCATTTGCTTTTTCATTATATGCCAGACGAGTTTTGATATACTATGAAACAAAAAAACACAAAACCATGTCCTTTGTGCTACAGGTTGAGAGAGTGATGTTAGTCGTAAGATTCAGGACATGAGGGCGTCGATGAGACACATGCTTCTCAACGGACACTTGGCAGAACAAACTGACGTAAAAAAAATCAAAAATAATCCACAGGAACAGGAAATCATCATCCCTCATGCAGTGCATTGCTGAAAGCCAGGCTGCCAGATCTGTCTCTGCTTTATCAATGCCAACTCATATGCGGTAGCCAGCTCCTTTATCATCGTCGGCTGGAAAAGAAAAAGAAAAAAAAGAAAAACACAGAAGCCTGACAGCCAGGCTCCATTAATGATACTATGCACCTCGTGCAGCAACATCTGTCCTCCAAACAGTTCCTTTTTACAACCCCGTTTTCCCACCAATGTGCAGTTTTTTTAAAACATTTTTTGGAAAACTTTCCCCCTTTTTCTCCCCAGTTGTATCTGGCCAATCACACCACTCTTCCGAGCCGTCCCGATCGCTGTTCACCCCCGCTACCGATCCGGGGAGGGCTGCTGACTACTACCACATGCTTCCTCCATCATGTGGAGTCGCCAGCCGCTTCTTTTCACCTGACAGTGAGGAGTTTCGCCAGGGGGACGTAGCACATGGGAGGATCACGCTATCCCCCCCAGTTCCCCCTCCCTCTGAATAGGTGCCCTGACCGACCAGAAGGTGGCGCCAGCACAGCAACTATGACAAATACCCAACATCCGGCTTCCCGCCCACAGACATGGCCAATTGTGTCTGTAGGGATGCCCGATCAAGCCGGAGGTTACATTGCGGATTCGAACCGGCGAGCCCCGAGTTGGTAGGCAACGGAATAGACCCCTACATTACCCGGATGCCCCACCGACAGGTTAAGACCCGGTAAGCAGATCCTGTGACATCAGGACAAAATAATTCCAACAGTGGACCATTCAACAATAAGGGCGTAATCTCATATATCTAATGAAATCAAATGCCTTGCATGAAGGACTAAGAGGCATGGTAGTATCCATTAAATAGTGCAATTTCACATTCCTTGTCATTAATTCAGTATTTTTCCATATCATACAATTGCAGAACTATTTGGTGTAAGTAAAGGTAGACGTGTGAATAAAAAGCACATGCGGAAGAATTCAAGGAAACCGACGGTCAACTGGAGAGTAACATCTACCTTTTACATGACAGAACAAATATATTAATGGAAAAAACAGGATAGACAGAACAAAAGGCTGTTGGAAGGAATCATGAGTAAATAAAGAAAATCCCTGAGGGCTAAAACACTACTGATATCAGTTGTAAATGACGCTTGATGGCGAGAAATGGACGGATTCACTCATTTCATACAGTACTGTTAACTTAAAAAAAAGTGTCATTGCACAAGGTAATTTCACAATCATTAGCTAGCTAACCCAACTAAACAAGATGAGCACATATTTTAGCTTTTCAACACTGACAAGAACAGCTATGCTCGCGTTTTCAATAAGCATACCATTGACTGCATGGCTACATACATTAAGAAGTTAAATGTATGAAGGATTAAATAAAAGGACATGAAATGTTGCACGAACAACTGTTTCCATCAACAAGGTGTGCCCTTCAAATGAGAAAGAATGTTTTCTTCTTTTTTTTTTTGCTTGTGATAGGAAGACGATTTAAAGGAGGGAGGAAGGGATGGCAAAGAGAGAAAAAAAATGGAAGAAGAAGGAATGAAAGAAATACGTAATCAAGGAAGGAGGAAGATGGAAAGAAGAATGGAGAAGTGTTGAGAAGAAAGAAGGAAAAGATGAAGGGGAAAGCAGGACAGATGGATGGACAGAAGAAGGGAGAAGGAGGAAACGGAGGGATACGTGAAATAGAAGGCCGTGGTTCTCTTATCAGGATAGGTCTGTCAGCCCACTGCCTTCCTCTATGACGGCCTTGGCAAACTGTTTGAAGACCCGGTCCATGTAAGTGCTCTGTCGAGGCCACAGGCCTTCCAGGAAGCCAATATGGCCGCCGTGACAAGTGATGAGAAGGGCCAGGTTGGGATTCTGCTTAACAGCCTCCACTGGAATGGCTGCAGAAAACACACACACACATTCAGCTGCTGTCCTCCTGTTTGGAAACTCTTCACTATTACAGAAACATTTCTGTGCACAGCCGCCCCGGTCCAAATGACACCTATATATAATATGTGCTGATATACTCATAAGCAACTACTGGCAAAAACAATTGATTCAAAAAGATATTTGAAACTTTTTTTTTTTGGTAGGATTTCCCCCATTTTTCTCCCAATTGTACTTGGCCAATTACCCCACTCTCTGAGCCGTCCCGGTCGCTGCTCCACCCCCTCTGCCAATCCGGGGAGGGCTGCAGACTACCACACGACTCCTCCCATACATGTGAAGTCACCAGCCACTTCTCTTCACCTGACAGTGAGGAGTTTTGCCAGGGGGGACGTAGCGCGTGGGAGGATCACGCTATTTCCTCCAGTTCCCCCTCCCTCCCGAACAGGCACCCCGACGGACCAGAGGAGGCGCTAGTGCAGCGACCAGGACACATACCCACATCCGGCTTCCCACCCACAGCAAACATGGCAAATCGCGTCTGTAGGGACACCCGACCAAGCCGGAGGTAACACGGGGATTCGAACCGACGATCCCCATGTTGGTAGGCAACGGAATAGACCACCCTGCCACCTGGATGCCCACATTTGAAACATTTTGATAAAAAGTAAAATCTGTTTGTGTTTTCTTTAGATGCATTTTCTGGTCTTTTTTTTGTTTGTTTTTTTACAGAAAAGGCTGGATAGCAGAGCACACTTTTACAAGCTTAATGGATGTGTAATGGATGTGTAATGGATATGTAAGAAGTCGGTAACGTTTTCCCCGGCAGCATTAAGCACATATTAAGTAACGGCTGTGGCAGGATCTCACCATGAGAGGGTGAGAAGACATCATCAGCAGCGTTCAGACACAGCATTGGCACCTGCACAGATTTCAGTCGGTGGATTGGGCTGGCATCGTGGTAGTAGTCATCGTTGGTGGGGTACCCAAACATTATGGAGGTGAACCTCTCATCAAACTCCCGGATCGTCTTCGCCTGAAAGGGGGGAGGTCGGTTAAAACAATGTAAGGCAAAGGGAAATCTGGGTTCAAATGGCAATTATTAGCATGTCACAAATTGCCTCATTTTGTAACATTAGCCTACATGGACTGCCGAGCATAATCCTCACCTTCATGACGTGATCGATGTCATAGCTCTTTTCCAGCACTGGTCTGTGTCTGGTAGGGAGAGAAGAGATACAACTGTTACAAAATGCATGTCCGTACTTCTTGTGTTAAATGTACTCTGATAAAGTGTTGACCATCCACAGCAACACAATATATTAATGATAATATCAGCCGTTTGTATGAGGTGCACAACAGTGCAGTCAATGTGCAGGTTTCATTAGCCATCCCTATAGTATGATGATGCACTTCTAAGGAAATATATGAATAAACATCTGTAAACAGTAAAATAAGGCAATTTTGAAGTAAAGTGCTACTGTGGTTTTTTTTTCTTTTCTGAAACGCTGTGACCTTTTTCCCCCATCTGGTGATGCTATAACTACACATTAGCGCAGCAATATTTTTGTCTGGTATGTCCAAGCCAACACTTTTATCAGCATATAAAAAAAGGGAAATCTGAGTGGTGGGAATTTATGCTGTAAAAAAAAAAAGAAAAAAAGACAGCAGGCGAGAGAGAGAGAGAGAGAGAGAGAGAGAGAGAGAGAGAGAGAGAGAGAGAGAGAGAGAGAGAGAGAGAGAGAGAGAGAGAGAATCGTCGCTGGATGATTTCCAGAGTAGTTATCTAAACGCAGCTCCCCAGCCTCCCAAAACTAGGCCTGCAGCCACCGTGCCGGGGCCGGGCTGGCTGCTGGGCAATAGCCGCTAATCTGGGTTAATCTCGGTCTGGCCCTGTCAGACCTGTCCACAGAGGCTTGCAGGCAGCTGGTGAGGTAGGAGTTGAAGAGGAAGCGGTCCAGGGGTTTCTCCAGTGAGGCGGTGCACTCAAACACATCCCAGCCCGCTGAGAAAACCACCACTCCCCTCAGACAAGTCGCCCGGCCCTTGCGCCCCAAGTAGTTGGCCAGCATCATCCTGAATATGGGGGGGGGGGGCAAAGGAAGATTGCAAAATGTTTTTGAACCAATCCTTCACTTTATGGGATTAGCTCTATACTGGACACCTTGTATTAAGCATGACACACTGAAAGACTGCACTTAGGGAGCGTTATTATGAAAGCACTGCCGTGGTCTAGCTAATCTGACAACATTTACAACAAACCCTTGTGTCGTGTTTTAGAGCCATCTCCCGAGGTACATGCTTTAAACACGCAACGGTTCACCTTGAAGTGACAGCACAGTATTTACAGCACATGTCAGATGGCAGTAAAGGACTCAGTTACCCGCCCATGGAGACTCCGGCAGCCATGATAGGAGCAGCTTCATGGGTCCTCTGGATGTGATCGATGACAGCCTCCAGGTCCTCTGTGTTGGCGGCACAGTAGGTTCTGGGAGTCTAGATAAGGCAAGGAGGGAGCGCAGTCAATCTTCTTTCTTTCTTTTATCTTCTCTTTCTTTCTTTGTATGTTTGTTTCCTTTAATTTCTCTAAGCATTAAATGTATTAAATTGCAATAACCTTACTGACAACGGCTGAAAAAGACATTTTCAAAAAGTGCCTAAATTGCTTCTTTCTTTCCCTTGGCATAAAATGCATTAAATTGAAATAACTTTGTTGCACAAATCCAAAACAGAGATGTTCAAAATCTGGCCTAAAACTAATTTCAAATGAAAACTCATCTCAGTTTTTTTCGTTTTGTTCTTTAGACCGTTACCAATCTGAGTTGGAGAGAATCCACCAGCAGAATTATCTCAGATAAATTGGGAAATGACAAAAGCCCTTCCAAAAACTTCTTTTTTTTTTTGGTCAGTATGTGTAAATCTCAAATATATAAACTAGATTAACAGGAAATACAAAAAACAGCAACAACAATAACGTTATTTTCTAACAAACAAAATGCATACTTGGTTTTAAAATTAGAAGAGCTGGCTCTGGACATTACCCCTGCTGAGCTGAACTCATGCTTAATTAACCTGAGTACTATGTACAAAGAAGTAGGAAATACATTCATCCAACTGAAAATAATTCATAGATGGCACTGGACACCACAAAAATGTCATAGGAGGAATCTCATACTAGATGACTGCTGTTGGAAATGTAAGGGAGCTGAGGCCTCTATTTCACATATACTTTGGTTATGCCTGGCACTGAAGGACTGGTGGAATAACATTCAACAAGTGTTATTTGAAGTTGTTAAGAGGCAGTTCCCAACCATCGTAAAGCTGTTTATGTTGGGCTTAACGTTGAAACTCAAGGACTCTGGCCTCTCCTCCTTTGAAAAGAGGTGGATTATCCTGGCCACCACAACTGCCAAACTTATACTATTGAGACACTGGAAAAAGGAATACGCCCCTCCCTATGAAGAGTGGGCTACAACTATGGTTCAGCTGGCTAGCTATGAGAGGGTCTCATACTCTCTTTTGGACAAGATGGGCCAATTTGAGCTTACCTGGGGCCCATTTGTGGCTTGGTCAACAAGGACATAGAGGTGGAATTGTGTATTGAATGCTGTATATGGTATTGTTACTGAATTTTGAGGGGCAATTCCATCCATTATCTGAACCGCTTATCCTGCTGTCAGGGTCGTAGGGATGCTGGAGCCTATCCCAGCAGTCATTGGGCGCCAGGCAGGGAGACAACCCTGAACAGGCTGCCAGGCCTGTGATGGGGTAATTTTATTTATTTATATTTATTTTATTATTATTACTTCTTTTTCTATCCTGTCTTTCTCTTTGAAAAACTTTAATGAAATTGTTCATTGCAAAACTAGAAGAGTGCACTCAGAAGGGTGCAGGGGTTCTTCATCATACAGTCATAACTGTACACACAAAAAAAAATTTTTAGGCTGATAGGTATGGTAGATTGCGAGATTATCCGCGACACACACACACTAAAACAAGTACTTTAAGTTGTCACAAAACTTATTGTAACCCTGATAATAAGTGCTATAGTGTGTAAGTAAGTCGAAGTCTCCTGTCAGAGCACACGAGTTCAGAGAACACATACATGACCGATGCATACTCACTGTATAGGAGTGACCATATGGGAACACTCCAACACACGGATCATAGATACGCACACTTGGACAGAAATAGCATGCAATACTGTAATTGTATGCAACCCATCCCCTTGTAAAGGGTACATACGAGGAGAATTACATTAGCACTGTGTTGTCATCTTGAGAAATGTGAGGCCTCGTGTTAATGCCTGAGTCAGGAGCCTTGCAATTTACAGTGAGTTGCCACAAGAAAATCCATTAGACTGCATTAAAGAGTGGACATATACCAAGCCCTCTATAATGGCTGCAAGAAAAATGATGTCAGGCAATGGGTTTTTTTTTATGCCATCAGAACAATCAATGGCTGGATGCAGGCACACATCTGACCAATGCAAATGAACCTAATATCCTCCAACAATAACATGACTATATTGAGGGTTAAAACTGGCCAAACATGACTTATTTTTGGAAAATAACACCATACAAACGAATGGATACAATATCTTATAGGATAACCAGCACAATTGTTGTTTTTCATGGCAAATATGCAACATGGTGCTGCAAATTGCAGCTTTCCTCATCCATTCATCCATTATCCAAGCCACTTATCCCAATCGGAGTCGCGGGATGATGGAGCCTATCCCAGCAGGCATTGGGTGGCAGGAGGGAAGACACTCTGGACAGGCCACCAGTCCAGCTCAGGGCCAAAACACACACACATATTCACACCTAGGGACAATTTAGGTCAGGTGACCTACATGTCTTTGGACTGTGGGAGGAAACCGGAACACCCGGAGGAAACCCACGCAGACATGGGGAGAACATGCAAACTCCACACAGAGGACGACCTTGGATGACCCCCAAGGTTGGACAACCCCTGGGGTTCGAACCCAGGACTTTCTTGCTGTGAGGCGACCGCGCTACCCACTGCACCACCGTGCTGCCCCAGCTTTCTTCACCACCTACATAATCACAGGAGAATAAAACTCAGCACAACAGCAGGAAGACCAGACAAGTAAACGCATGCGGGACAGTGAGAGACTGGCCATAGCGCATGATACTCAGCATTGCATCCAATAAATAGATGCTCTACTTAAATAGTTTCTTTCTTGTTTTAAACAGAAAAGAAATGGAAGTGAAGGGTCTCTATGTTTAATATAGACAACACACGTCACTGCAGCATTGATGTCTGTTGTCAGCTTATTTATTGAGAGGTGACACTTTCTACCAAAAATACTTCTGGCCAACTTCTGGCCAATATAATTGCACTTCCAAATCCTGATACTGGTTTTGGAAGTACTGGTCTCTTTCTGTGGGGGAAATAGGGGGAAATCCTTTCCAACTTGAAACAAAGTCTCAGGCAATGCAGGTTACTTAACATACACGACAAATCACCTCTTGCTTGGAGTAGGCCGTTTAGCAAGACCCATTTCTCAGGATGCCGTTAAGTCTCTTCAACCGCAGTCCTTCATTAAAATTCAAGCAGAAAACCTGTTTTCTGCACTCCGGTTATGTTCTTCTCACAGCATGAAGACTTTGCAGTGACACTAACCATGGCACAAAATACATAAGCAAACCTACTGACAACTACTGAAGGCTATGAAATGATTTTAGGGAACACTGCTTCTTGCATTTAGACCTTTTGAGGAAAACTACAGAGCGAACAGTTAGGATGATATGGCCTGAATACAAATGCGAAGTGACTCAAGCCAACAGTGCTGTACTGTAAAGATGTACTGTAACTGATATCAGTGAGCATCAGGGCTCCACCAGAAAGGTCTCCTAGGCAGAGGGCATCTCTCACACAGCAAGCCATTCTAACGCACTGGCCTATTTAAACAATGAGGAGTATTCACACGAGCTGGCTGCAGAGAAAACACTCACGAAAGCGTATGCATGCTAAACCATTTGCATAAAATGTAGCTCAACTCCCTTGCTCAAGATAAAGAACAACATTTCTGCCTTGCTGCCATCACCGCCATGCCAAGGTTACAGAACTGAAAACTTTTTTTTTTTTTGAGCACAGATGAGCTCACTAAATCCTGGATATGACCTAGATTAGAAGTTGAAAATCAGAGTTAGCGAACTGGCTAACGTTTTCAACATGCACCGGATTTTGCCCCTTTTTTTTTTCCAGAGCCTGTCTGTTTCTGAGCGGCAGGGAAGGGACCCCGCGTTACTAAGACAGTATAGCAGATCAGCTATTGAGGAAGAGGAGGAACATTGGGATGATTGTTGCTCAAACCCTGGCTGAAATAAAACACTGTTTGTCACTGAATGAGCTCTTGGTGTGACAGTGATGGTATGACCAGATCCTAATGATGCTGTAACATGGAAGGCGCATGCCTCCTTTCAGAAGGGCAGGCAGAGTTGATAGGACAATGGGCATACTATGCACAAGAGCTTAGACCCATTTTGTTGCCTAAATATAACTAGGAGAGGACAGATAAAGCCAGGTGTCAGCACTGCACGTGCCCAACAAGGTCATATTCCAGCGGATCGGCATTAAAATACATCTATCCACCTGCAATTTAATCCCTGCTATGTGACAACACTGTCTGCCTGTGCAGTGTCTGCTTTGGCCTCCTGTGGGATCAACATGACACGTGTGCCACGGACATGCTTTGAGCTAGATGAAGCGCTAAAAAAGGACATCTATATACCAGAGAGCTGCCATACTGATGAAGGGGGTGAAATGCAGTTAGAGCTGGGCAATAATGAAATATTGTGGTTTATCGCCTCTCGACGGTATCGTATCAGAAGGAAACTCAGATATTGTGATAACATGATGCACAGTTCTGTGATCAGAATTATAGGTGATGGGAATTTCTTACCTAAAATTTCTCACAGTATGAGGTGTGAAATATTTGAGGGTGTATTGTTTGAAAACTAGTTTTGGTTGGATATTAGATTTTACATTACCAGTTAAATGTGATGAGCCTCAGTTGGTAAACTTGATATTATGGCATATGTACGCAGAAATTGTGATACATATCAATATTGTGTAATGTTCAGGATCACATTATTTTCTCCATATTGCCCAGCACCAAGCTTCTGTACGTAGCAGATCCATTGAACGCATTACGTTTCTTTCTTTCTTTCTTTCTCCCCCCCCCCTTTTTTGGCGTTTTCCCCTTTTTCCTCCCCAACTGTACTTCGCCAATTATCCCATTTTCCGAGCCGTCCCGGTTGCTGCTCCACCCCCTCTGCCGATCAGGGGAGGGCTGCAGACTACCACATGCCTCCTGGGATACATGTGGAGTCGCCAGCCGCTTCTTTTCACCTGACAGTGAGGAGTTTCACCAGGGGGACATAGCGCGTGGGAGGATCACGCTAACCCCTCTCCCCCCCAAACAGTCGCCCCGACCGACCAGAGGAGGCGCTAGTGCAGCGACCAGCACACACACCCACATCGGCAGCGTCCGAGTGATGTCACAGCATTGCTGTCGCTATGGACGCATCACAGGAAGTCAGACATGGGGAGCACGTTAGACAGTACAGCATGGCTGTGTTTACAACTCAAGTATATGCTGCCATATATCCGATAATATTAAATTACGCAACAAAAATAAAAAACGAAGAAAATTACAACAAACTGCTTACTTCTAATGTAGTCTAGTGCATCCGATGTCTGACTTCCGTTTGCTGCGAAGCTTCCGCTTCCGCTCGAGAAGGGCTAAGAATAGCTCATGGCTGCTGCCCCATTGTCTGTAGGGACACCCAACCAAGCCGGAGGTAACGCGTGGATTCGAACCGGCGATCCCCGTGTCGGTAGGCAACGGAGTAGACCGCCACGCTACCCGGAAGTCCCGACGTGTCACATTTCTACCATATTTCCCGTATCGACCAACACCGTTTGCAACGACGAGTATGTGTGACTATAAATAGAAACTGGGAGCAAGGTTAGATTCTTACCAATAGTGTTTCCCCGGAGACGCCTCTATTGTTGAACACCACGCATCTGGGGGGAAAAGAAGTGAAAGAGAAACATTCAGAAAGCGCGATAAAGTCTCATATTTCTCAAACGATTGCAGGAATAACCACATCAGTGTTTGTATTTCTCGCCGGCACATGTTCAGCCTCTACCTTTTCATGTGTACATTATAACTTCACGTTCCCAAAGTTACATGAGTTTGAGCCTGTTAGTCACGACAGTTCACCGGCTCGCTGGAGCTCGTTCCAAAAGAACACGTCGCCCCAAATTGGGTGGGGTGTTTTTTTTTTCTTTTTTTTTTGCAAAATATTCATCACTTTATAAAAAGGGAACTGAGAATTGTATGATGAGGTATGCAAAGTCAAACAGCTGCGTGAATAGAATCAGCATCTACCCCCCCCCCCCCCCCCCCCCCCCCCAGCGAGTCCCATCTCTCGCAAGTCATCTATTAGTATCTGGCAAAGTCAGACATGCCTGCTGTTTCTATCATGACTCACCGGCAGGGTGGGGCCAGAAGTGCGTGTGCGTGCGTGTGTGTGGGGTGTGGTGTGGTGTGCTGACTTACACCCGCTACAGCAGCATAGACTGGGAAGCTGGTCTGGGCTAAGCTGCAAAGCTTGTACAAAGATAAGCTGTAATTTATTAAGCTACGCAGACGGGGGCAAAGGGTGGAAGATGCTGAGTTTGCCTGCCCTCTTCCCATGCCCCTCCCCACCCACACACGCGCACGCACGCACACACGCACACACCCACACCAATCTGAAAGAATGAGAGCAGAGGAACACGGAAAGGGCCTTTTGGAAAAGGGAGAAAGGCAAGACAAACTGCCTCCCTCCGCATCTCTCAAAGCTTGTGCTGCGCCTGCTTGTTTACAGAAGCAGCTTCAGACACAGACAGGGAAGAATCGACATCACCTGCTGAGTCCACCTGCTTACCTGAAGTAACCCCGGACCTCGTCGCAAAAAAAGAGACCCCTTACATAAAAGTCACATGAGGATTACAAAAGCAGATGCTGGATTGGTTTTTTTAAACTTCTCACCTTCCCTCGTGCCTCTTAATGCCTGAATTATCGCTATCATCGCTTTAGCAGCTATTCTAATGTGTTGATAATAGTGATCAGAGCAAAGCTGTCGTATCTGTGAATGTCATATCACCCCCCCCCACCCCACCCACAACATAAGGTACAGAATGCATCACGTGTGTGAGTCAGGGCTCTGCGTGCACACCAGAGCGCTGGGCTGCAGCCAGTGTCTCCGGCCAGGGCCACCCACCTATAACCCAGATCTCGGCTCTGCTGGACCATGTGTAGGATGTAGGACTCTCGGCTGGTGCCGGTGAGACCGGGGAGAAGGAGCACCGTGGGCCTGGTGGCAGGGTCAGTGTGAGAGCGGCTGTCGTCGTTGTCAAACCAATCCAAAGAGATCTGTCCTCCATCTGCTGCCTTAATGAGCTCACTGCAGAGGCAAGCGGGACACGCAACTCAGCAACGGGGATCTTTCCGACCATCGGCTTCTCTCCTTTAGTGTCTCTCTCTCTCTCGCTCTCGCTCTCGCTCTCGCTCTCGCTCTCGCTCTCTCGCTTTCTCTCTTCCTCTTTGAAACATGCACATGCACACCAGCTCACGTGCAGTACAATACTGTTATGACACAAGTTTATCGCATTATGTTAAATTTCATCAGTTGAATCAATTCAAGTTCATCTTCAAGTGTACGGTCAGCCAGCTAAGCGTTGCCCGTGCTGAGGAATTGTCTTGGTTTGATTGACATGAAAAACAAGAGTGACAATACAGCATTTAAAAGTAGATTTAAACCCCCCCCCCAAAAAAAACAATTTATAATGGGGTTTTCCCCTTTTTCTCCCCAATTGTACCCGGCCAATTACCCCACCATTCCGAGCCATCCCGGTCGCTGCTCCACCCCCTCTGCCGATCCGGGGAGGGCTGCACACTACCACATACATGTGGAGACTCCAGCCGCTGGAGTTTCGCCAGGGGGACGTAGCGCGTGGGAGGATCACGCTATTCCCCCCAGCCCCCCCCTCCCCAATTCCGCCCCGACCGACCAGAGGAGGCGCTAGTGCAGCGACCGGGACACATACCCACATCCGGCTTCCCACCCGCAGACACGGCCAATTGTGTCTGCAGGGACGGCCGACCAAGCCGGAGGTAACACGGGGATTCGAACCAGAGAGCCCCTTGTTGGTAGGCAACGGAATAGACTGCCCACTAATATCTAATGTTGTCTATATAAAAGTATCTCCACTAGCTAAGATTATTGAAATATCTTAACATCTCATGAGTGAGGAAGGACGTAGGGAGTAGTAGAGTATTTTTCTGTAAAGAATCACAAACCCACATCACAGACCGGTAAAACGTGGTAAATAAAAAGTCCTGTTTACCAAGGCTGTGAACTTATTGTTAGAAAGCAACACACATTGTTGTCTCTTGTTCAGTTCTCTGCATTATTACGCTCGCTGTTCGGCTGCAGGTAGGATTACTCCAGGGCATCAATCATCGAGCATTGTCAAACGGCATTTCAACGTCAGTAGTGGGCTCCCAACTGACCACAACTGACCACAGCTCAGTGACAGCTGCTTCGTTTCCCTCGTGATCATCTTGTCAGTGTGCTGCTCAAGAAATAGCAAGTTAAGAGAAGGTGTGTGTCTGTGTGACACACAGACACACACACACACAAGTGAGCCAGCCTTCGCCGGTCCGTTGGCATGAAATTACAGAACCACCATGAAATATGCACCTGAGGCCAGACTTGGGAGTCAATGAGGGCCAATCCGGAGTGACCAACCTTTTTTTTTCAGACATGCTAATCCTTTGCTCTGACAACAAGACGGACGAGTGGAATTTCACTTAGTCGGCCTTGTGCAAGTAAACTGGGCTGCTTGCAAGGGTCTCTGTCCTTGGGCAAACCTTGGCTAACTTGATTACGGGTGTATGTCCCGTCCACCCTTGGTGGAGATGTGATAATAATCAGTGAATGTCAGCGCAAGAGTTGCTCCAGGTTGGCCAAGAACACAATGGCCCAGTCCACATGCATTACAGGGACTTGTTCAAGGAGATGCATGGCAGTCAAAGGCGATGGTTGGTTGAGTGTCCTTTGCGTAGACAACACTGAAAATGCAACTAACAAGTCAGGGTTATGAGTCCATAATGGAGCCAACTACTTTAACTGTCAGGGCAACAGAGGCAACCAAGTATTCATCTGCATGCATTTATTCAACATAAACCACAGATTCCTGGAAAATATGCAGCAACCAAATCACTATAGTGCAGATTAAGAAAATTTGAATTTTTGGATTCCAATATCTTCCTTTTCTACTTTTCTTTTTTTCTTTTTTTGGTGTCCTCTATAAACTTTCCACTCACGTAACTTGCCCATGAATGGAACCACAGCAGCATAACCATAGGAGCACCCTTGGCACAGGTAGGGAGATAACTGTCCTCACTTTGACACCTTGTGGAGGAGTACCTTGATGTTCACCTCGCTTAGTTGGCTTCTGTCTCTCATGGGAGTCAAACCACTGACCTTCCAATCGTGGGAGGATTTCTCCATCTACAGGGACATAGCTGCAAAAGCCATTGGGTCTACGGATTCATGCATCGGCGTCGCCAGGTCATTTTGCCGGGGCTTAAGCCCCGAAAGTTTTGAGTGTATAATCTTGAATTTAAGCCTATATGTGAAGCCTGACAGACAACGTAAAGTGTGTGAATGTCTGATAGTCTTCGTAACATCACAGCCCGTCAAAATAAATGCAGGTCTCTAAACTAACTCAGTGCGTGCGCATGCGTGCGCGTGCCGCTAAAGCAGGAGGAGACGAGGTGAAATGGCAGAGCGTGCGGGGGGGGGGGGGACTGGATCTTTTTGGATTTTTTTCCCAAGAGAGAAGGGAGGGTAAGAATTTAGCCTATGTAGCAACTTTTCAGTAATGGCGGAAATTGTCTGTTGATTTAATGATATGAATTGGATCCGGCACCCACAATCACAATGAAGAGGAATCCTCTTCATCATGATTGTAGGCGCCGTTTAGCTAGCGGGCCATACTCGTCTGACCCCACAGCATACTGTTATTGTCCTTTAGCAGGGTTTCCCTCGCAAATAAACCAAATTTCCATAAAACAAACTAAAACGGTAACAACTCGTTCATTTTACTATAGGCCACTAACAAAAGTTAACCATCATATTGGTTTAAATCTAAATGAACTTCAAGTAAATAAACAATCAACTTTACGCCATTATGTGTGGGAGGATTGTTTAGATACAGTTAGATCATTAGAATGCAAACCAATCCAGTTATGAATCCAACTCTGAGTTTCATTTAAGTTGATTTCATGGTTTTGCAGAGGGCAGCAAAGACGAGCTCCAGCAGCAGCAGCAGCCGCTGCCGCCGCCGCCGCCGCCGCCGAGTCAGAATCAGGCGTGGAAACTGGTTCAACAATTTGGTCTTACTTTGTGTGTTTGTGTCAGAGTCAAAGAGTGAAACACATTTTGATTAGCTAAAATGCTAATGCTACTCATGCCTGTACACTGGAATGACTTTAGTCAACTGACAGGTCAACGTCACGGTGTGCCTTTCAAAGTTACACTGAAATAACAAACATTTTCATTTTAGCTCATTTTATCATGCCATTGTGGAGTTAGAAAACAACGAGACAGGAGACGTGAGAGTAGACGTAGTCGAGGTAGTTTACTAGCTCCAACTTAGCATGTCATACATTCGACAACGACACTGAACTGTGAACCGGAAGCGGAAGTGCAATATCTGACCCCTCGCCTCTTCTCTTAAAGGTACACCGTCCTCTTAGGTGAATGTCTCTCATTATATAGATGTGGGTCACCACACCATACACCATTTTGACAATTTATGTCAAAAAAGTTTAAAAAAATGTAAAAAAAAAATTTTTTTTGATTTCCTGAAAAACATATAAAAATATAACTCTTTTGTGGTGACTTCATTGTAATGTGTATGTCAAGGTACAAGAAAATACCTACAAGAGTAGGAGTAAACAACAGTTTTTGAGGTACGCATTTAGATGTTTCAATGATTAACACATGTACTTTGAATGTAAATAAGGTGCCAGAGGGCATTTTAAAAAAGCATCAAAATAGAGAAAGTTTATCACAAAAAAAAAACAACCCGGGGAATGATCCCGCCGGACCCCCCTACAGAAGTCCAGGCTAAGTCCTCAAATCCTGGAAACGCGCCTGGATTCATGTTCAAGTTAAATGGAGTCCACCTGAAAACTCACTAAGAAAAGTAAACATTAACTCCAGCTAATACCAATAGTGATGATACACACACACACACACACACATCCTAGCAAAGCACATTTTTTCATTAATTTCAAACCTCTTCATGAACAGAGGAGGTGGGGAGCATGGAATGCGCTGCCCATTAATCTCCAACAGAAGGCACCCTAAGAGAAGCCAGGGTGGCTCAAGCCTCCACTGTGACACAAAAGACCACTTTCACCTTTGAGTCTTGGCAATGAACAAGAGTGGGATTTGTTTCCAATTGTGAAACTCGGATAAAGGCAATGAAGGAACAGGCAATGGCGGTTGCTCAGTAACCAAGCCAATTTATCAAGCTTGGTGATAAATCCGCCCATTGTTGGCCTGGAATAATTCTATCAAAAGGTAACTTTTTTTCCCCTCAAGTATTTACCGACTCCAGCAGGAAACTGGGGAAGTGTACAGCCGCATATTTGTTAGTGTACTTTGTAACACACGTGCCTCAAACTTATTCGTTTTTAGCTGCATAGGCGCAATTTCACACTTGACCCGGGGACATCGTGCCCGCTTTCAAAACGAAATACCGTGGAGTTTAGGGCGAAATTGATATGCTGTAGCTGTTATTAGCGTGAGTGTGTCAGTCCCGGTGGTCTGAGTACTTACTTTCTGTAGCTGACCCCAGGTTTGGCTGTGACAAAGGGTCTCAGCAACGTCTGGATGCGACTCTCCCAGCACCAAAAAGTGGGGTAGTAAGTCTCTGATACCACCGGACATTGTTCCCTCAGAAACTGGTAGAATTTCTTACCCCCGGAGATGAGCTGAGGTTTCTGTTGACACAAAATTAACCAAGGTGTGTGACTGTTCTTAAAAATGATGCTTTCAAAAGAGAGACAGGTAAAAGGGGTAGTAAAACATATTGTAACGTGCATGGATAAGTAGACACGTTGGTCCTTAACTAACGGGTCGGACCCTTTAGTCGACTGGTTAACGTTGTCGCTTGCGGAGTGGGAGACCGGGTTCGCGTCCCGACAGTAGCGGTTCCCGGACTGCCCCCTAAATTCGCTACAAAATGTAACTGATGTGTTACTGCTTTTAAATTAAATGGTGGTTCCCTGGGGCTTTTATGTCATCATGTCGAATTTGCTGATAATATCAAATTATCACCAATATCTCAGGGATAACAAAACACCATTTATTTACTATAAATTGTGGAACAAGGTTATCCAGAAGCCTAAATTAGTTTGTATTCTTGTATATGTAGAACTGTTTCAAAGATCCAGTATTTCAAAAAAGAAAAATAAACTCAACACATATGCTAAACATTTGACAAAAAGGAAACGGTACCATGTTGTTAAACGTAATAAAGAACTTGCCAATAACCAATTGTAATGGAAAGGAAGGTCCTCACAGGGAGTGAGCTGTAGCCTATTTAATGCACTGTCTCGGGGATAAATGAGCTCAGCAGAACACATCTGCAAGAACCTTCATCACTGGCTTTTTGCTGGGGCGTAATTTCCACTGGGGATGGGGGGGCATGCCCCCCCTCTTTTCAAAATCCCATTTGTGTCGTCACCACTTTCAAAATCTTTTTATTATGTTTTTTAACTGTGCTTAATAAGCTACTTTTTGGCCAGTCGTCAGATTCTGGCTGAGAATGTGAACTGAGCTGCTGATTGTAAGGCCCTGATATGCTTGGAAAGTTTCCCAGGGAAGAGTAACGGACACGGACAGCGTGCCTACGCGGGCGGTTCTGTGGTATATTTTGGCGTCTGTGGGCGCCGACGTGTTCCACGCATGCGCACTTGAAAAAATTTGCTCACTAGATGAGCAAGCGGCAGTTCGTAAAAATGAAACGCCAGCAGCCCAGGGTAATCACATGTTCTGTCTAGACCTGTTGATGCTAGGCTAACATCGACTGAGGCAACTCGTGCTAGGTCATGTTGTTGCTATTACTGACGTTGACTGGCGAGCGAAATGGTCACCAGCCCGTCACATATTTCCAAAGAGAGAAAAAAAAGCGATTTTGTCAAACTAAATATTTAAGGTGGTTTTAAAATAGCATGATTTTTCTATTAACCTGTGTAACTTGAAAACGAGTCCACCGGCTCAATAGTCTAACTCGACTCTGCTTTCATGAGGGTGGAGACAGGTAGGGCGAGGCAGGGAGAGTTGCAGGTAGGTTATATGTGTTATATAAAGGGTTAGGAGATGTTTGTTTGTTGATAATGAGAGGGCCCTGTGAAGGCCTGGCGGCCTGCCCAGGGTGTCTCCCCGCCTGCCGCCCAATGACTGCTGGGATAGGCTCTAGCATCCCCGCGACCCTGAGAGCAGGATAAGTGGTTTAAATAATGGATGGATGGATGGATAATGAAAGGAAGGAGTGAACATGATAAGAAGCGAACAAGGTTGAATTAAAAATAAAGTACGCTAATAATAATTATACTCTTCATAAGTATATAGCCATACGTAGCGAATTCGGGGGGGGGGGCAGCCCGGGAACCGCCACAGCCGGGACGCGAACCCGTATCTTCCGCAACACGGGCGACTATGTTAACCAATCGACTAAAGGGTCGATTTGTGTTCGTTACATACCCCCGTCGTTCGGCGCATCAGCTCCCTCATGCCTCCGGGCGCACGCGCTTCCGATGGCCTCACCATCCTACTTCTGACACTGATGTAGTGAATTCGGGACGACAGCCCGGGAACCGCCGCAGCCGGGACGCGGACCCGGATCTCTCGCTCCACGGGCGACAACGTCAACCAGTCGACTAAAGGGTCCAACTCGTTAGCCAAGGGCTACCGAGTCTAATCATTCGTCATTACATATATATGTATTATATAATTGAATAACTCATCATGTGAAGTTCAGTAAAGTTGTGGGTTAAACAATACAGAAAGTAAGGCAGCTTCGTCTTATGCATATTTAGTACTATTCTGGCAGAATTTAGCATGATGACCAACTTCAGTAAAGGTCTTCTTCTACTACTACTATTAATTTCATTATTTCCCAGATTTTATATTGGTTACCATAGTCCCTAAATGCATGTAGAAATGCAGGAAATGGGATTCAAATCACTTTTTTTCTAGTGGAGGACCCCCAGACCCTCCGTTTTATTGTGCCCCCTACCCCCACCCCCAGCGCAAAGTTGCGCGCTTGGCTTTCAGTATGAAACAAACTGATTGATTTAACAGTAAGCTTTACTAAGCACGGTGTGCAAGTTTAGACAGAATACAATACATCCATCAGTCGTGGCATAAGAATTTAAGGATCAAAACTAATCGTATAATGTGGAGATGTGCCCAAAGCCACCCTCTGGGGGTGGGGGTTAAAGCTGACCTAACTGGCAATACAGCTTTCAGTTGCATTCTATTGTATTCTACTGTATTCTACTGTATTATGTTCTATTCTAATTAAGCTCCGTTATTTTGATCCGCATATTTTCTTTTCCTTAACTCATCGGTGTAGGCTAGACGTTAGCACCTTAGGAATAGTCAGTAACAGCGCCGATCTTTTTTTCTTTTTTCTTTCTTTCCTTTGAGCACCTTGGCAACAAGGGCGGCAGCATTGCATAAAGACATCTACCGGCATTTATGGCCTAGCTTAACCAGTGCCAACCGATTGGGCAGTGAGATTTAGTGATGCTCTCACACAGACTCGCTTAATGCAACCACGGTGTTATCGCATATCCTACTGCAGGCTATTAATTTTAGGGCCTACGTCGCAATTCAAGTACACAGGCTTTAACCCTTTGCCTTTTTGAACTGCCACCAGTCGAACATGTGCAGACGTGCAGCCCACAGGGCGAGAGATGCAGCCTAATCGAAATCTCCGTCCGCCAAAGCGCCGGTCGCTTCTGCGCAAAACGCAACAATATCCCTCACAGGAACGACATGCCCCTCTCTTAAAAAAAAAAAAACCGCCACGAAAGTCGACTGGACTGTATCTAATGACGAATATAAAACAGGTGCTCTCCGGGGTCATAACTTACCTTGGCGACGGAGATCAAGTAGTAGCAGGTGTATGCCGCGCTGAAGCCCAGCACCAGAGACAGTCCTACTCCAGATCCAAATAGACCAACTTTCACTTGATTTTCCAGATACAGTGACAGGTCCCTTGTCAAAACGTTAAAATTAAAGTCCAGGGAGATCATTGCAAGGACCCTGTTATCCCCAGTTCTCCGAGGATAGCGGCCGGCTCAAGCGAGAATTCAGCTCTCGGATGCCTGCGATCGCTCTGTGAAGGAGACAGTCAAGGGGACTTGTGCAGAGCCGATCTATATATGTATTATACACACACATATATATATAGTGGCGGATGATGGCGCTCTTTGACCAGCTATACTTTGACTAGGCACTGCTTGGCAACTCAGGTCATGATAGGACGCCCTCTACAGTCCACAGGACCAGTATACACATTACGGAGCTACACAGGCCCATTGTGTTGCGTTATCCTCCTCCTCGGTGGCAAATTCAGCAGACAAAGAATGAAAATGAATTAAATCAAGATTAAACGGGGACTTTTTTGATAGTGCTCAAATGGAGTGGATGTAACTCTGTAAAAGGAACAGTTCCTTGGCTCGTACAGCTGTTGTTCTCAACAACATTATATCTTCAAAGCATCGCATGGGGATCGGTTCAGTAGTCTGAACCAATACCCATGCCACCCATCCCTTAAGTGATGAGGAGATCCATGCAGTGAGAATTTACTATTTGGAGGGGCACACAAATAGGGCTTGGCCCAGCCAAAAAATTATGGGATTAACAATTCAGGACAAGAATAGCTCGCAGAGCAACAGAATAAATACTGCAGTTCAGTGATCACAATACTGTATTTGCATGCTGCCGATCCAAATAACATGGTTTTACATTTATCTGGATTAGATTTATCTAAATGTCTGACCACATAAAATCTTCAGATATTAAAACCCACTGTTGTACCTCTTCTTCTGGGACGTCCCCCCCTCTTCTTAACTGTATATATTACTGTATGATGTCGAATTTCAGATTATAAGTGATAAGACTTTGGAATGCTATTCTCACTGTAAAACTACAGGCTTCTTTAAAACGTAACCAGATGTGTACGAATTAGGATCTGGAAAGTGCTGAACGACTCAAAAGATTGTGAAGTGGACAGAGGATTCATTTTTCACATCAAGGATGAATAGCTGATCGTTTGTTCTTGGTAACTCTGTCTCTGCATATGGATGAAACTCAAATAAAAACGATAGAGCGCCTCAATATTGTTTTATCGAGCTAGTAGTAATGGATAGTCAGGAGCGTGTAGCTAATTGTGAATGCTAATTTCTTTGAACCCTGGGGCTCTCCCCTCTGTCGGGCTCTCTTTGCCCCGCCCCTTGACTGTCTGTCAAATGACGCTCCAATCGCTGGCCAAACAAAGTTTTTTTCCCTCAAGCTAAGCGTCTTCGTACGTCGCTGTCTGCCTCCGTATCCGTTAACGAGTCGGTTGGTCGAACGGTGATTGACAATAATGGCGACGCATATGTACTGAGTTGACTCTAGGGGAACCATTTGGCAAAGGAAACATCTTGGATAGAAATTCAGTATCTCATACAATGCCCGTGAACATGAGTCTACGCCCAAAACAACTGCTTCTGCCTGAAGGAAAAGGGACTTGCTACACGGAGTTAGCTTGCTAGCTCGCTCGTTACATTTAAGCTAGGCACTCGGCTAAACTCGCTAAGTTGAAGAGGTGGCATTATTGTGTGTGTATGTTGGGGGTGAAGGGGCAATCCAGCTCGCCTTCGAAGATCTTTGCTATTTATCACCTAGGCTGCTTTGAGCATCTGTCGGGTGATCGCTTCTCATTTGGATAATCAAAACTGAGAGACGACTCTGACGCTAGCCGTTGTAGTTTTCGAAAGAAAGTGCACTCTGATCAACAGCCTCTTGAGGCGGCTAGCTCCTTAGCAAGCTAGCCATTGTTGACCTCCTTCCTGTCGGAACTTGCTCGCGTTTGCCTCTGAGATCACCCGACAACGCACTGGCAGCTGGCTAGCATAGGCTGCTAGCTAGCTAACATAATAATTTACTGTGGTATTACGATCTCATTCCGTCAATGACCACCGGCAGGAATAACCGCGTGATGATGGAAGGAGTTGGGGCCAGGGTGATCCGCGGACCTGATTGGAAATGGGGTAAACAGGATGGTGGAGAGGGACATGTTGGCACAGTCAGGAGTTTCGAAAGTCCAGAGGAGGTTGTTGTTGTTTGGGATAACGGCACAGCTGCCAACTACCGCTGCTCTGGTGCTTACGACGTGAGAATATTTGACAGTGCTCCCACAGGTATGTGATTTGAATTATTTCCGTTCCGTCTGAAACCATTGTTAAGTTCGTCCTTTCAGGGTTAACCACAGCATAGCCTGGGCTCACCTGGAACCCGTATTGGCCTATTTGCATCAAACACGGTGGGCCCAGTTTTGCCCCCCCGTTATTATTGCCTGTTATCGATGGCTGTAGTAAATTATCAGTGATTGTCTGATTTTTTCCCCTTTGAAAGGAGACAGTAGTGGAACTGAATGTTTTACTGATGCACGAAGTCAAGTGAGACATCATTTCAACATTTAACCCTTGAGTCAGATCATCAACAGCTTGTCATGTAAGGCCTTCGCACAGAAATGTAAGGGAATATCTCCAGCGCATGCCCACAGTTTGCAGGTTTTATCTTACACAGATTAAATGTTGGGAGAAGTTAGGAACCGGTTACTTTTGTTCAGTCTCCTTAACTTTTGCTTGTTTTTAACACAATTTATGGGCGGCACGGTGGCCCAGTGGGTAGTACTGTTGCCTCACAGCAAGAAGGTCCTGGGTTTGAACCCCAGGCCGTCCCAGGTCCTTTCTGTGTGGAGTTTGCATGTTTGCATGTTCTCCCCGTGTCTGCGTGGGTTTCTTCCGGGTGCTCCGATTTCCTCCCACTATCAAAAAGGCATACATGTTAGGGTTAATATTCCTGTCTGTGCCCCTGACCAAGGCAATGGAAAGAAGAACTGGAGTTGGTCTCCGGGTGCTACAGCTGCCCACTGCTCCTATACAGAAGGATGGGTTAAATGCAGAGAACAAATTCATTGTAAGAATACAAATGTCTTATAACGTGACTTTCATTCTTTAATTTTTCGACTTGATTAACTTTTTTTTTTTAAATTGCATCAGAGTATGACTAGTCCTGATGGTACACCAAGGCGAGTTTGAGGGCCACGTTTTGGTACAGCATATCTACCCCACAACCCAGATTTGTCACTTATTGTAGGACTTCACTGCTTGTTCTTTGCTTTTGAATCTCTCAGGCATCAAGCATGATGGGACCATGTGTGACACATGCCGTCAGCAGCCTATTATTGGGATTCGCTGGAAGTGCGCTGAATGCACCAACTATGATCTCTGCACAACGTGCTACCATGGAGACAAGCATCATCTAAGACACCGGTTCTACAGGATCACGACCCCTGGCAGTGAGAGGTAAATTAGTGCCCCACCAGCTGGGCAACATGATCCACCTCTGCCTCACCTACAATAAAACTGAAAATTGTTACTGGGTAGAGTCCAGTTCTTAAGTAGGACACTCGATCCATCCTTTCAATCTCCTGGTTAGCTTCATGTTGGTCTATTTGTCTGGCATTTGAGAGGCCTTGTCTGAGTCCCGCCTGTCAGACACAACATGTGGCCGCTGCCTCTGCCCCTCTGTTGCCAGGCAACTGCCAGAGTCCCCTTTTTTAGGTTCAGTAGCTGTTTGTTTGGGCTCATGGAATTGGCGTTTTTTTTTTTAATTGTGATTGTAAATACTTGTATATTAAAGAGGAAGAATGAAAAGTTTGAGCTGTGGTGTTTGTGTGAGGGACTGCATAACGTTTTAGAAGAAATTTGCTTAGTGTGATTTAAAACTAGAAAAACTGCAGTTGACATTATTGTAATCTTAATAAAACATGTATAGAGATGTTATAGATAGGCAGTCATTGTGTGCATGGTACTTAAATGTTTCTATACAAGATGAGATATTATTGAAGGCAATATGTTGCACAGTTTTTGAGGTGTTCTGCAAAGGCATGGAAACAACTCACAAGTTGTAACAAGTGGCCTGTATTATTTTGACCTACTTTCATCATAATGCAGACAACACCACTATTAAGTATTAAGCAGCTAAACTACACTTACTGTTTATAGTATCTGTATTTGTCATGGTACCTTTTTCATTTGAACTGTCTCAGCCAACCTCAATTGTGAAGTTCAGTTGAGGAGCGCATGTCTCAACAGCTGGTAGCCTTTTCAACTGTGTTTGATCCCCCCCCCCCCCCCCCGAGATAGTTATTCCACGGTAGCTCACAATGGGTGCTTGAGGTCCTTACTATTCGCACCACTCCAACAGCATGGGTAGGCTGCTTTGTTCTGCCACATTAGATTCTTTCACTAACTGCTGAGAAGGGAGTGTCCAAAAGTCAAAAGCTGTTTGTATTAGTTGAGATTTGCCCTGTCCAGCTGTCTTGTCTGCCATCCAGGACTTCACTGTTGTTAGATGGTGAGAACTCTGTTAGCAAAATTGCCAGCCACTATTTTTTTCACTGTTGCAACTCATGCTCAGAATAAATGCTGCTTGGCAGTAATTTGCTTGTGGTTACAACAGCAGATCCCTATTTGTTTGCATTGGTAGGAAAAGAGAATATTATGCCTAATGTATCACAGTTCGCGTGTGTTGGAGAGATTATTTCTTCTTTAATAATTTCTAGGCTGTGTGTCCCTTCAGACCATCTTAAGTGAGATACACTGCCCTCTGAAACACTGTTGCCGCAAAAGTTGTGTGTCAAGACGCAAGTTCTGTCCAATCACACAGTGACCAGTATATCTTGTTCCTTGAGTCTTGCAGTTACCACAGGTCACCCTTAAATAACATCATGTCACAGATACATCTGTGGCAAATTCTATTTAAGCTATAACTTATTTTGCATGTTATGTAGTTTTGCCTATAAGTACTCTCCTTTTGCTTCACTTATTTGAGCAGTCATCTATCTGGCTGACTTGCATGTATTGAATAAACCACTTTTAAACTCCAAAGTTGCTGCCCCTGAGAATTCAAAAGTTCTTCAACAAGTGTCATCAGAAAGCATTATTATGTTTTCTGTTTGTGCTTCTGTTTGTTTGTTTGCATGGCAATGTAGTTATAAAAAAGCTTAAATTTTATTCATAACTGCATTAGAAAGTCATTATCAAATCTGTCATTTAGAGAGGTGGCTGATGGAGCTTGATTGATCCCTATGCTACTCATTGAGGCACAGTACTGGGTAGATATAGTTCATATTTTGCACTCACGACCTGGATGTATCTTTCTGGTTATATTGCTTTATTGCTGGAATCATATAATTTGTGTGCACTTGACAGTTGTGGTACAGTTTGCTGGTGAATGTTTTGGTGGCTAATAAAAAGCAAACTAACCAAATTGTGTTGCATGTTTCTCTGAGTCATATTTTTACTGTCTTTGAACACAGATTTTGTATTACCCCAGCCAAAGTAATTGTTTAGCGGTTGGTAGTTGTGGCTTTGTTATGATGAAAATGGGGAATGAAATGCATGTTTTCCAAGATTAGACTTTGCCATCTGGCAGTCTAACAGATCTTTGGTAAAGCGGCTTGTCTGTTTTCTTGGTGAGGATCATATGGCCCCTCATCTGTTATGATCGAACCGGAGAGGGCATTCGTTAACACTTCTTTTGCTAAGATATACAATGTCTTCAAAAGGTTCCCTGGGTATAGGCTAAAGTATTCTTTTTATTTATTTTTGTCCAACAGTGGATTTGATGTCTTTGTTTCGATAAATTTATTTTAGTCACTGAAAAAAAAAATTGATACCGTATTTTTCTTTCTATCCAGACTTGGGTGAGTTGTCTCTTCCAGGACAGATTCTTGGGAGTCGTTGGTTGGGTGATGCTGTTATCAGGAGTTAGCTGGCAACTATCTCATAGAAATGGCGTAATGCTTTCTTGTTAACGCCAATGAGCCAGCATCGTGCTTTGTTCTTTCTATATGGTCTTACATGTTTGCAATTGTATTAGAGCTGGACAACATGACTGAAAATGTTATCCTGATTAAAATTTCCATAGCAGACAATTACAGCTGGGCAATATATCGATATAATGTCATTTTTGTGATATGGGACCAGATATCGTCTTGGATTTTGGTTAAAATAATATTGTGATTTAATTAAAATGTTATAAAGACTGCATTAAAATGAAATACAATTTTCTGAATTTGTTAGACTTTTAGCTCACAGAAATGAGCAATACAAGTCTCTACCTGCTTAGTCATCATATCCATATTACTAATGATCGAATGATTTGTCAAAATTGACTTGTGTGTAAATATCTTATGAAAGCAGCAATAGTCATCCTCAAACTATTGTCACTTTGTCAATATCAAGGTACCCAGGCAAAAGTATTGTTAAATTTGATTTTGGCACCCAGCACTACAGACAATAATGATTTTTATGAGAATATTTAATTAGGTGCTATTTTTGTAAAATTTTATGGGTTAAAATTGCTTCTGAATGAAAGATTAGCAGTCAAGAAATTTTAATTGCTATTAAAAAGATTTTTTCCCCTATTATGCTTTTTTTGTGGAACCTGTGCATGATTACTGCAAACATGTTGAGCCAAAAAGTCAATTATTATAGACAACCAGCAGGAATTGAATTTTTTTCAGGTCCCCCCCCCCACACACACAAACACAACAGCCATCTTTAAATAAGAATAATAGTCGAATGAAATTTGTTGAAACTCTTAGCGGCATGTTCGTTCAATACCTGCAACAAAAGCAGTAGTGGAAATAACTAACTGTAACATCAGCGGTTGTTAATAATTTTTCAGTCCTCTTTACAAAAGATACAGAAAAAGATAATAGAACTGGCTATAAAGTGCTGCTTTAGAAAATGCTGATTTAGAAGATAAACATCTCCAGTAGCCTGGACAGTAAATTCAAGTCAACTTAGCTCCTAAGACGATAACTGTACAAGTAATGAGAGAAGTGAATTTTTAATTGTTTACTAAACTTCAGATATTACACACTAGGAAATTCACGACTACTGCATTTTAGTAGTTATCAACTACTCCCAAGTGAAATAAACATCAGCAATGCTTTGTTACAAGCAGAAAATGCAGGAGCTACTTAAAATGTTGCAAGTTATTCTTCTTGATGGTATTCCTTAGTGGCAGGGTGGTCAGAGTATTGGCAGGTATCTCAGGGTCACAGGGTCATCTTCAGCAGGTATCTCAGGGTCTCGAGCGTTTTGCCTCTTAGCCTGTACGACTTGCCTGAGTGGGGCCGCAAAGACCAAATTGGCCTTCACCTGCAGAAGGGTTCCAACTGCGGGCTCTTATCAACCACAGCCACTTTGAGCTGGTCTCAGTTGCCATGGCTATCTCCCCAATGGCTTGCTTCAGTTGTTGAGGTTCCAAACCCATCTTCTGTAGGAAATAGCACACTGATGGTTCTGGGAAACCGTGGCTGCTGACTTTGATGGGAAACAAGGTTGGATACCATTCTTTGACAAGAGCCTCATCAATTAGATCCTTGTACTTTGGGGCATCTGGGTGGTGTGGCGGTCTATTCTGTTGCCTACCAACATAGGGATCGCCGGTTCGAATCTCCGTGTTACCTCTGGCTTGGTCGGGCATCCCTACAAACACAATTGGCCGTGTCTGTGGGTGGGAAGCCGGATGTGGGTAGATGTCGTGGTCGCTGCACTAGAGCCTCCTCTGGTTGGTCGGGGCGTCTTTTCTGGGGGGATAGCATGATTCTCCCACACGCTATGTCCCCCTGGCGAAACTCCTCACTGTCAGGTGTAAAGAAGCGGCTGGCGACTCCACATGCATCAGAGGAGACACATGGTAGTCTGCAGCCCTCCCCAGATCGACAGAGTGGGTGGAGCAGCGACCGGGATGGCTCAGAAGAGTGGGTAATTGGCCAAGTGTAATTGGGGAGAAAAAAAAGGGGGGGAAATCCACAAACAAACAAAAAAATCCTGGTACTTGGCTTTCTTCTGTTGGTGAGAGATGGCTAGCCTGTACACCCAGGGCACTGTGAGTTCGGCTACTAAGATGGTTTTTGTGCTGCTGGATAGAAGAATCATGTCTGGTCAGAGTGAGGTTACTGCCACCTTTTTTGGAAAGATAAGTTTCTTCTTCAGGTTCACTTTTATCTCCGCCAGAAGCTTGATGCAAAATGGAGCACGGGTCAGTTGTTCCTGCCCAAGGAGCTTTATCTCCTTCGCTTTGTAAATTGACAACTTTGAGGGATAATACCTGGTGTTTATTCGCTTTGACCCTCTGCAGGTCCATCCATTTGGCAATTTCTGTAAAGACCTTGTTGTGTCTCCACCTGTATTGACCTTCTTCCAGTGCTTTGGGACATCCAGTCAAGATGTGATTCAGGGTGCAAAGGGTTGCCCTACACTGCTTGCAGGGTGGATCGTCTTCTTTGCCCCAGATCTTTAGATTCTTTGTAGTTGGTAAGAGGTCAGCCACAGCACGCAGGAGGAAGGTCAGTTTGCTCTGGTTGGTACCCCAGAGATCCTTCCAGGACAATGATTGTTCGAGTGCCAGGTCCTACTGCATCCACTGTCCCTGACAAGCGAGCTCTACTGCTTTTACACAGCGGTCTTCTTCCGCTGCCTTTCAGACCCTTTGCACCACAAATCCTCTCTTGCCTTTGGCATTGGCCTTGCTCTACCTCTTGGCGTTGTAATTTCCAAGTCCTAGCCGTCTTTGACAGACCATCCCAATGATCTCTTGATGTTTCCAGTATGCTTCTGCTTAGGGCTGGGCGATATGGCCTTTTACTAATATCCCGATATTTTTAGGCCATGTCATGAAACACGATATATATCTCGATATTTTGCCTTAGCCTTGAATTAACACTTTGATGCACACAATCATGCCAGTATGATGATTCTACGTGTCTACATTAAAACATTCTTGTTCATACTGCATTAATATATGCTGATTTTAAACATTCATTACATACAACGTTACTGTGGACATTATCTCCTTCTGTTTTTGACTATTTTTGGTGTATGGTGTTGTTCTGGAAAAAGAAGACGCCAGACTCAATTGCGTCAGTGCTGGTTGCTTCGGCACTTTCTTCGATATGGCACCGGCTGGAGATGCGCTCGTGTGGAGTTTCAAGCACTCTTAGTTTTCTAGCAGGTGGGTTCTCAAATGGTGAAATAAATTCGTTGTACTACCACCTTTTGTGGTGACGCTTTTGTGGCATACTTTACATATTACGTTTATTTGTTCAACGTCCTCCCTCTTGTACCCAAACCACCGACAGGCGATGGATCCTGCGTTGTTTTTCTTGGGAATTAATTCTCCCTCCTCCATTTGTCATAGCACGTGCTGCAGCCGCTACCTGAGATCTCTGCTGCTACATGCTGCCGGGCGTTACATGCTGCCGGGCATTGTATGCACGACAGAATGTGACGTACATAACTAGGTGCGCTTGTTTTATCTCTTTGTGCGGAGAGATGAGAAAGAGTGAGAAAAACCTGTAGTTCAATGCCCGCGACTAAAAGCAACTGCGTGACAATTGAATGTATACTCGAATATTCACGATACAATCATTTTCTACATCCCACAAAGAACAAGCCGCGATACATCGAGTATATTCGATATATCGCCCAGCCCTACTTCTGCTTCCCTCACTGCTTCCTGAGGCTTCCACTTCCTGCCACACTTAATGGTCTTGTTAGCATGTCTGACTTTCTCATCCTTCGACAGACCTTGGTAGCTTTGAATTCTTCCACCACCTATGAGGCTGGTAAGCGGAGCTTGGAGGTCTTTTTGTACAGGTTGACTGAGCTAAAAGTTGGAGGGACACCCAGCCATCTTCGCAAGAATTTGCTGCACAGTCTCTCTGTTGCTTCCATTTGAGTCATGGGGAAGTCATAGAGTAGGAATGGCCATTGCATTCTAGGTGTGATGCCATACTGGACGCTCCACACCATAAACCATCCAAACAGCTGGTTATTGTCAGTTACCTTGAGCCAGATGTTTAGTTAAGCCATGGTGTCTTTGAGGTTACTGTTGTCTTTCAGGGTGCTGTCATAATTCTTTCCAAGGCATCGGATTCCTTGTTCTTGAATCGTTGGAATCTCAGTCCCTTGAATATTGAAAATGTCTTTTGTCAGCTTTTATTTCAGGATACTTAGGCTTCTAGATTTTCCTGGGTTGAATTGCATCCGTGACCATGTAGTAATCTTCTCCAGTGAGCTTAGGATCCACTGTGTTCCTTGGATCGATGGAGCCATCAAAGTCATATCATCCATGAATGCGCTGCAGGCTGGTTGTCTTATTCCGTCATCCACTTTTGGCCCTCTTCATTGCATTCCTCCTGCCTTTAGTAGTAGATTCATGGCGGTCACTAACAGGACCACCGATATTGTGCATCCTACCACAATGCCCTTCTCAGCCTCTGCTATTTGGTGGTGAAATTTCCCATGGTGAACCTTATTTTCAGCAAATCCATGTGTGACGTCACAAGCTTGACTACTACTGATGGTACTTGGTAGTGCTCCAATGCATTTTGGATCAGCTGGTGAGGTACACTTGGGTAGGATTTGGCGAGATCTAACCATACAACTGAGATTGTGTTATTGTTGCTTTTTGCTTCCTTAATGACCTGGCTGATCACTGATGCATGCTCCAGACATCCTGAGTATCCAAGGACTCCTCCTTTCTGGGCACTTGTCTCAATGTACTCATTGGCAAGTAAATAAGATGTTAGTCTTTTTGTGATGATGGACTAGAATATTTTCCCATCAACATCTAGCACTGAGATCTCTCGAAACTGGTCAAGTCCTAATGAGTTCAGTTCTTCTGGGACAAAGCAGCCCTCAGCGAGTGTCTAGAGCCAGTGTTCCCGCTTTTTCTTCCAGTGTCCGCAAAAGCTTTGATAGTCTCTTCAGGAGTCGTGGGCAGTTTTTGTAGATCTTGTAAGTGGTGCCTGATGGTCCTGGAGCAGATCCTGCTCGAGCTTTTTCCACTGCAGCCCTTACTTCGTCAAGAGCGAAGTCAGCCATATTGAAAGGGGTGTGTGGCCTGAGTGTTGGCAGCTGGAAAGGACAGTCTTCTAGTGTAGTGTTTCTCAACCGGGGGTCCGCGGACCCCTTGTGGTCAGTGGTGTAATTGCAAGGGGTCAGTGAAAGTAAAATATCTTTAAAAAAAAGATCATATGACATTTATAGAAATAGGATTATTTTACTCAAATGTGACTGAGACCTTTATCTACCGAAACTATAAAGGGTTACAGGACTTTTTTTCTCTAATTACATCTGTTTCACAAGTGTAATTTATTGTATTTTAATAAGAGATCTCGCTCCCGTTTGCATTGTTAAAAGTTACTGCATAAAAATTCTGTTGTTACATATATCTGAAAGTTACTGAATACATATTCTGTTTTGTTACATATATCTGAAAGTTACTGCATAAGAATTCTGTTTTGTTAACTATATCTAAGTTACAACTGAAAGCTCTTATTTTTGCCCCAAAGAGTGAATAAATACTATAATGCAATTTAAAATGCAGTTTCTACTGTTTCTATCAAATTGCAACCTCCCTCCCCCAAGATCAGGTGGAGGGGTCCTCAGGGTAGATCAAAAATACGCAGGGGGTCCAGGACCCCAAAAAGGTTGAGAACCACTGTTCTAGTGGAATGTCTCTGCTGGGGTTGCCATGTGCTGCTGCCACACTATTCTCCACTTCTTCCTTAGAACATATCAGTCTTTCCCTTTTAGGCTTTCCGAAGAGGTCAGCTGGGAACTGGAAGGGGTTGGTAAAAAAGGCTTTCCTCTGTCGCTGCTTCTCTCTCTCTCCTTTTACTGGATTGTTTCTGTCTCGTGAAGCCGGAGAAGGTTTTTTCGCAGCTGTGAGCTTAGTTGGGTCAGGGCTGCTTTTTCCTCATCGTCTGCTTTCTGACACTTTTTCTTGAGCATCCTTAGTTCTGTCTGCAATTCTATGATCATGTGCTGCCTCCTACTGGGACTTGCTTGTAGCTTGAAAGTTTTGCCTTCCTTCACACCAAAAGCATCTTGGCATGCCTTATACACAATTTGCACCATAGTCTTTAACTTCTTAGTTGCATCTCCTTTCAGGATGTTGTCCAGGATGATGCTCAGCTCTTCATCTAATTGTGCCCATCTGTAATCTGCTGCTGGTGGTAAATTCAGCCATGGTTTCCTCTAAAAGCCCTCCAGACTTTTGGCTTCACCCCTTCTTCTTGAGTTCTGAGCAGGTTGAGCATAGATGCCTGAGGCACAGTGATTTGCCTCCTGGCCCTGGGCTTCCTCCGACTGAAAAGCAGTGCTAATAAACTCAGAGATAGCTCTCTGGGTAGTATCAGGTGCTTTGCGTTGCTGTAGTTGCTCTTTGCACTTAGACTTGCCTTGCTGAATTTTCACGCCACCTTCATTCTTAAATATACCACTGCAGATGTTGCTTCTTCTTTTGGCTTCACCCTCCTGTCTTGCCGCATCCAGTCATAGTCCTTATGCCATTATCCGGCTCTTTGGCTGTGTGAACCGTCCTTAATGGGAGATTATACCCCCCCCCCCCTTTCAGTCTGGCTGGGTGTTTTCCCTCTTTGGTACTTGTAGCTTGTTTATGCAATGCTTCGGGGTGCTAGCCCTAACGCTATTGCATGCTGTTTTTCCAAGCTGTCGTCCGTTCTTTCATGGATGCCCACGGGTCTTTCCCTACCGCCAATGGGCCTTTTCCCATGGTCACGGCAGTACAAGTGAAATAAACATCAGAGACGCTTTAGAAGTAGTCAAGTAGCGGATTAATCATGGGAGATATATCATATTTTTTTCACCCAATAACAAGGATCAATTTTCGTCAGAAAGGTCTCAAATATAACCAGTAAAGGGTTAACTAATGTAGGCGAGACCAACGTGGGGGTGGATGGCTCTGAGAGGCTGTTTACAATGAACCACAATCTGATTGGACTAAACCCCTAGCAAGCCTGTCTGAGCTAGAGCGCTTGACTGCAGTAACAACGCGACTGCTTTCTTGCAGGTGTTTTGGTTTTACTAGTGACTGTGTTAACTGGTGACTTTCAGCCAAGTGCGTGCGTGATTGTCATGGTGACGGCAGCTGTTGAAAAGCCTTAAATTATCCTAAACTGAATGTTCAATATTCGTCCTTTTTTTCTTACATTATGTAAATTAAACAGTGTCGCAAGAAAGAAGCATTCACATTTCTTGAAGTTACTTTTAATATGGGGAAAAACATAGATTAGCAGAGCAGCTAGCATCTAATGAGGTATTTGACATTATCACGTTACAAATATGGGTCACTTTCCGATTGAGGTTAACGGTATAAAATACAGCTGCACTGCCAGCTGCGGTTTGTTTCCCACATTAAGAAACATTATGAGAGGTGAAGGAGTCTTGCTGAGCACAATTTAACTTATGTAAATGGTAAGCATAGATATCAAACACAGATGATTGTGTATTTAAAATTGATTTAAGTAAAATTAAAGGCTTTTAGGAAGACACTGTTCTGTTTGTGTTTTCAACAGCGACTGTCACTAAATTCACTAGTTAACTTGGTCACTAAACCACACCCAAGCACAGGGATAGTGGGAGTCTTTCCTTCTCTAAATACCTTAAATTTTGTTTATTTAACATGGCACAATGTAGAAAATGATTGCGCAAACAAATCTATGTTCAACAACAACCAAAAAGTAATGTCCATCTACCCACAGCACCCCCAACTGCATATCTGCTGTAGATGCATGGCCACTGCTTCATTACTGCACAGTGCTAAAACCACAGGTGAACGATTAGTCTACAGCTATGTACAGTGTGAAACCCCTATTACAAACATGTTTTTACTCGTGCTTGAAGTTGAGAAGCAGATGTGGCATAATGAGATTATGGGGTAAAAGAGAATGGTGATGGATTCTTTAAAATTATCCAATGGCAAGCAGTACTTGTCCATCTTTTTGTGTTTCTCTTCCTTTTTTTCTTTTTTTTTGACAGCGTGGTTAATTTTTTGCCCAACTGAATGACGACTTTCCACTTTTGAAAAGTTTTCTTATAATTCACTTAACAGTTGGCATTGAATATGGCTAATGTTTCCTCTGTGCAAGCTGCTAGTCGAGTTGAGATATCATGCAGTGGAAAAGGGGCAAAAGGGTTACTTGGCATGGATGCCCAAGTTAACATTTTGCCAGTGGGCTCACTCTGGGAAAGATTTGTGTGGGCCAACCAAACACACTTTAGTCTACCTAGGCTACTAGGATGCTTACCTTCTGGTTGTGTAGTGCAGTAGCTGTGTTAATTATGATTGGCTATCTCCTTGTTGTTTATCTGCATGCTGATAAACATGAGAGTTCTACCAGCACAGTTGTCAAGTATAATGGACTTGAATTTCTTTCGAAATCAAATACATTTTATAGGCTCCAGCATCCCTGCAACCCTGAGTTGGATAAGCGGTTTGGATAATGGATGGATGGATGGATAAAGTGTAGTTGATATGGTGACCAAATTATTTTTTCTGTCTTAGTCTGTGCTGAGTAATTTAAACTTTTTTCAAATGAAAAAAAAGTTTTCTTCAGCCATCAACAGCTGTCTTTGTTTCTTTGAGCAGAGTTCTGCTGGAGTCCCGCCGCAAGTCCAAGAAAATCACAGCCAGGGGGATTTTCACCGGAGGCCGTGTGGTGAGAGGAGTGGACTGGCAGTGGGAAGACCAGGATGGAGGCAATGGGAGGAGAGGAAAGGTAAGATATTAAGAGAACGGCTGCAGCTCTTAGGTTTACTTTCCAGGCTCAAGGTCGTATGGTTGTAGTGAATAGTACTGAACATGACCTGTATGATGATTGTTGTGATGGTTGAGAATCACTTTGTTAATAAAGTGGTGTTGTATGTATAAACCCCATTCAGCTGCAGCACCTGGGTTTAAACTGGTGCCAGCAAGTATATGCCCTGCTAAAGTGTCTTTGAGCAAGACCCTGAATGCATGCCAGACTAACTCAAGTGGTTGCAGATGTTTAGCTGGCACTTGCTATGATCTCTGAATGGAGGGGAGTAAACAGTAGGTTTGGATATTAACATTTCCTGAGTGGTCAGAGCTAGAATACCTTGCTTTTTGACAAATGGTACTATCTGTATTGTCCCCCTCAAATTCACATGAGGCAGCCTCGCATAGCTGCTTAAATTATTTCCCCCATACTGCTGTTCTGCAGTTGTGGGCATGTCGTCTTACCTATAGACGTATCTGGTGTATATTTTCACCTTGAGATGAGACATGTTCATGGCGTTTGGATAAGATTGTTATTGTACATTATTTTTACACACTGACAACACAAATAATTCTCTGTCACATTTGTTTAAACCCCGTCCCTTTTATCATTGTCTCTGTACATAGGCAGAACTGGGCCGTGCAATTCAGGAAAGCCCAGACATGGCTAATTAGCTTTATGTCCATGTTGGTGGGAAACCACAAACTACTATTTGTCAAGGAATAGAATTTTCACAGTGAACATTTCTCTGAATGCCAAGTGGTTGCTGCTGCAGGAATTTCTCAGCCGTTTGTCCCTGCGCCTTCAGCTATTTCAACATGTTCTGCGCAAGTGGGAAACTCTTTGTGATTATTGATTACACATCAGCCATCTTTGAATTAGAATAACAGGCAAACAATATTTGTTTAAACACATCTGCTCCTTTTGCTCTTTTTTGTTATCGTTTTATTATGTTTATTTCTTACAGGATTTAGATTTTTGCTAATAAGAAACTTGAGGACTATAGTTCTTTGGTATTCCCACATAAAAAAGTGTGCTCAATTCTTTTAATTTCTCCCTTATCCCCACTGTATTAGGGAGCACAGTATTGATAAGAGTGCACTTAGGTATCGGTAGCGAAACATAGTATTAACAGTAGTTGTGGTATTAATTAAATCTGAACTACACCTTAATGAAGAGTGAACTCTCTTGTGGGGATGAATTATAGTTATAGGAAACTCAAAATTGTAAATTGGCAATTATTTAGGTTTAAGCTGTGATGGTGAGGGCATGGTGGCGCAGTGGTTAACGTGGTTGCCTCACAGCAAGAAGGTCCTGGGTTCAAACCCTGAGGTTGTCCAACGTTGAGGGTCTTCCCAGATCGTCCTCTGTGCGGAGTTTGCATGTTCTCCCAGTGTCTGCGTGGGTTTCCTCCGGGTGCTCCAGTTTCCTCCCACAGTCCAAAGACATGTAGGTCAGCTGAATCGGCCATACTAAATTGTCCCTAGGTGTGAATGTGTCAACCCTGTGATGGGCTGTCCAGGGTGTCTCCCCACCTGCCACCCAATGACTGCTGGGATAGGCTCCAGCATCCCGCGACCCTAGTTGGGATAAGTGACTTGGATAATGGATAGATGGATAGCTGTGATGGTACCCTTGCCATCAACTCCTAGAAATGTTAATGACAACTCGTCAGCACTTCCCTACTTTATTTTTATCATTTTTATTTTTCCTATAGCCAAAAAGCATTGCGAATTTCTACATAACATTTCAGGAATGTGTTAAAATGTGGATTGCTACTCCTGCATTGGTGTTGACTTTTAATGTGTGTTTGACAAGTATGTGTGTGTTAAATGACAAGTGAAATCTTAATATCTCCCCTGTCAGACTGTGAGTTGAAGTGACACTAGTATCACATTGTACAAATGGCGAAGCTACAACCTAATTCGGTCCAGGGCAGGGACATTACATTCAAAATGGTCTCATGGAAAAAAAACATGCAGTTGTGTTAATGATGACAATTTTCTGTCTTGAGAATCCCAGAAGGGAGAGAGACTAGATGGGTTGACAGTCTCCAAACTGACCTTGATGTCCAATAATATCCAGGATTTTTCAGGAATGAAACTATCGCTCTGTACACAGGTATTTTAGATTAGCAGGTGATTTCACTGAATCCTGACAGCACTGTACACACACACACCCACACACACAAAGAAAGAGAGGGCGTATTTAGCAATGGAATATGGTCCATATAGCCATATGTTCTGTTAATGACAATCTAGGATGTAGTTGTATGCACACTACCATTATTTTATGACCCAGTGAAAGGTTGAAATTAAATTATAATACTAACATGATAGAAAAGTGCATCGTTCTTTTGCTGTAAGAACGTCACCTGTGTGCAAAATGCTAGCGAAGTGCAGTGTCCCATTAAATGTCGGCAGGGCACAGATACTACATTTGTTGGTTTCATTATTTTATTTGTATTGATTACTATCTTGTTTCTCAATTGATGTGAACAACATTTAGAACAGTTTATCAATTTACAAAGACATTTTCAATGTGGTCGTGGTTGTTTCTAGTCGAGGTAATTCATTCTGCTATCTTGGCTGTGCTATCCTGGCATGCCCATGAGCTTCAGGCAAGGGCCTTGCCCACGCAGGCCTCTTGAAATATGTGCAAGTGAAAGTGCAGTCCTCCAAAAGCTCCAAGGTATTAGTTATTTTATTTTCAGAATGCTCAACATTTGATGGCTGATGAAGACAGTACTCAAGTGATACGAAATATGAAAATTCAAATTTTTATTGGTGTTGACCAGACTTTTAAATATTATGACTACATTTTAATAATCTTTTTCTAATTAAGAAGTAGAGGAAATGAAAATTAATTCCTCACCAAGAGTTTGGTTTTTAATTGCTGCTAGCTTGTTTTTGGCAATGACTTGTGTGTCTGATAGAGATACAGTTGGTGGAATGTATTTGCAACTGATGGGAAAACTTTCTTCATTTTACAAAGAACAAAGGCTTTTTCTCTGTTTAATTCCGATTATTCCAGTTAAACTGGCTCAAAATACAAGCAGGCCTCCTTACTGCAGGTCATTTCATATTTAAAAACAGTGCTAGAACATTATACACTGTCTGATGAGGGTGGATTTGTTTAACATGGCCTGCTTAAATGTACTCTGCCTCTGTGCCATAAAGCACTCACATTTTGACTCTGGTCCAGATCCCAGAGCAGTCCCTGCTGGCAATTTAAGGCTTCATTTTGCAGTGTTATTTAATGGCATATCTCATTATTGTTTTATGACGCTGTAAGCAATATGCTCTCCCGAAAACTGCTATTACATATCTCGCAGCCTAGATGTGCTATTAGTTTAGCATGAATATCACCTCCTGAGGCCCATTAATCAATTACCCCTGGAAGGCACCTGAAAATAATCTTAACGATCACATTTTTTTATTTACTTAACACACAGCTATTAATTAAAGGATTTAATTTACTGTGAAACTGCTCTGCCCCAACTACTTGCCTCCTCTGAAAAGGAATACTCACTTTATCACTGCCATTCTTGATTTCTGACACCCTAAAAATCAATACAATTTGAATCGTCTTTCATTTCTCATCTTTTATTTCACACTTGTTTGATACGCAGAGCTGTCGAGATTCCAATTCGAGTCTCCCTTTCATGCTCCTTGGTCATTGCTTATTCTTGCCTATACCATGAAATTCCCTGCAATTGAGTCGTAAACCAGCTGGGTTTGCGCTGATTCTCAGATCACAAGTCAGCTGAATGCAGGTTATAGCTGTTGTTTAACCAATGTTTGCAAGCTAATAAGCTCTTGTAAATTCTTTTTGTGTATGTTTAGTTTGATATTTTTGACTTTTTCTTTTCTTTTCTTTTCTTTTTTTTTTTTTTACACATTTTTACTATCCATCCATTCATGCATTATCCAAACCACTTATCTTGCTCTCAGGGTTGCAGGGATGCTGGGGCCTATCCCAGCAGTCACTGGGTGGCAGGCGTGGAGACACCCTGGACGGGCCGCCAGGCCATCACAGGGCCACATTTTTACTAGTTCTTCAGAAATTGCACCGGTTACAAAGGTGTAACTAAGTGTTTTCAAGGGTTTGGCAGCTGCAGCTCAAATGGTGGAAAAATATTAAAAGGCAAAACATTTTGAACAAAAAATTTCTATGCAATAAAAATCAAGACAAAATAATATCATGACCACCACCCCCATCTCCCGGTCATCACCCTAGCCCTGAATCAAAATATAATCAAATTGTTCAGTTCATGTCTTTTCCTCCTCCATATTATTTCCCAGTAGTAGGAAATGAAACTTGCCTCCAGCTTTAAGCACAGTGATGGTGAGACATACAGAACCGCAATCAATACAGTCTATATATAAACTACAAGGACTTTTAACACACTCTGCAGTTTTCAATTTCTGTCAAAAGACATACCAGAAAAAAACCTGAACTCTAAGCTTGGAATTGCAATTTGCTAGCCCTCAAGTCCCCCACATTAGCAAGGATCAACTCTGTTTAACTGTCCGCGATCATGACACAACATCCCCAGCCTTTTTTTGTAGCTCATTTCACTCTGATCTCCAGGGAAAAGAAAAGAGAATTTCCCTACAGGGACCTGTAATGTATCACCATATTATTATATTTCATCTTATTATTACTACGTAATTTAATACTGAATAATACCTCCTCCCTAAGCCACCTCCCTGCTGAAGAAAAGTCAATCTATTTAAATGCTATCTAAATGCTCTCTTTACCTTTTCTGTTTAGTTTATTTGTGAGACAAACGATTTCGATGAAAATCTGGGGAAAAGCTGATCTCCGTCACCTTTTTCCAACATTTTGCTTCTTATGTTCCTAATCTCTATGTGCGTCTTCCCCCACCTCCTCCTACACAGGTGACAGAGATCCAGGACTGGAGTGCCGCCAGCCCTCACAGTGCTGCCTACGTACTGTGGGACAACGGGGCCAAGAACCTGTACAGAGTTGGCTTTGAGGGAATGGTGAGCAAACTTCTGTTTCAAAAAGACACGTGTACACACACACACACACACACACACACACACACACACACACACACACACACACACACACACACACACACACACACACACATACAAGATCAGCTGTCTAGTGGCTTTTGTGTTTGACCACAGGGCCAAGGCTCTTTCTTTTGCTGCCAGGCCTTTGTGAGAACCACACAGCCAGCATGTGTAAGGCGCCATTGTGCAGGCAGCTGCAATGGGAGTGTATCTGCATGATAAAGGCAATCTGTTCCTTTCTGCTTTTTTAGTGGGAGAGAGAGTGAACATGGAGGTCATCTTTAGAGGTGTGTGTGCTTTAGGGGGGCATCCTCTTGGAGTTGTTGGGGCTCCAGCTACACACGCGCCTCAAGGAAAAACCATTTCTCATTGGCTGAGACTGCTATGCCTTTTACAAAGGGAACCAATCAAGTGTCTGGGTCATGTAACAGATTTGTCCTTTGTTATTCTAATGGTTTGAAATGGTCTTGAGGGGAAGGTAGATGGCATCTGCTTCCGGACTAAAAAAAGGTCATTGATTAGAACTCCTATCTTGATCATTTTAACTCCACTTGGTCTCCATGTTTAAGTCAATGAGCAAACCCTGTATTAAAGTACAAAGGCCTTATAGCTATGTGCACATTCCACAAAAAAGAAATAAGGCTACAGATTTTCCAGTTTGGAAATGACTGTTTTTTGCAAATCAGTGTCATAAGATCACAATGCATCTGGTTAGAAACACAAGCATAGACATATTAATTTGTTGTGACTTGTCTCACTGAAGACTGCAGGGCCTCATTGGTTTAGAGGAATGTCTGCACTTCCTTATAATCATCTCTGCCCTCTAACTCTGCTACAGTGGTTGCACATCTCTGAGTCATCACAAACGGAATAGAGCTTTCCCTCACCACCGATGTAGTGTTTCATTGTCCTTTCTTGCCCTTAGGGTACTGCTGTTGTTGCTATTCTGTCTAACTATGGCATCACTGAGGCTTGCAGTGTGTGTGAGATTTCTCAGTGACATAATTCAAAATCATGCTCCCTCTGATGGAATTGCCCCTGCTAATTATCCGCCCCCCTTCCGTTTTCTCTCTCAGTCGGACCTGAAATGCGTTCAGGATGCCAAAGGAGGCTCGTTTTACAGAGACCACTGTCCTGTATTAGGTAAGTAAGCCAGTCGTCTGCTCTCACCGTCATTATTGCACCAGTTTTCTCACCTAGTGCTCTGATGCAGTGAATTCCAAGGGCATTAAGGAGAACATCCTCTTTAGTTACCTTTTGGTACCACTAGATGGCAGCCCCACACAGTCCCATGGCTGCCTTGAGACAAGCAAGGGCCCAGGTCATGCTGGTGCAGCATTCCAAGAATTTCAGGAAGGGAATGTCTCTCTAGTGCCTTATTGGCCAGGGATACCTGGGCTGGGCTTGGCAACAGATCCAACACTGCAGCAAAAGGCCTCCCTGTCATTCTTATGGCTCATCATTTACACATTCCTATGCCCCTTATGTGTACTGCATTTAACAATGCTTTACCTTGACCAATGAATAATGTGCAAAGCATTCAAAGATGTACTCCTTTTTCTTCCTTTGTAATGTTTTAATCTACATAGGCAGCTTATGCAGTGTGAATGTAGACTCATTATTGTAGTCAATAATTTAGATTGTCTTTGAGGTGACGTTATCTTCTACATTATACATTGTGACTAAATCGGCCCATCGGTGCTCTATAGTCTTGGCTTTGTTCATTTCTGTGGAGTAAGATTATTGTCGGTATGTTTTTCTCCTTTTGTGTTCTCTAGCTTGTGTTAATTTATTGCTCTGTCTGTACTGGAATCATTTATACTGTTATTGTTTTCCTCCTTAAAATATATTGATTTTCTTCTTTAATGATCCAGCAATATTGTCTTGCCATATTCACCCCTGTAAAGGACTCTGAGTTAATTTTGATTGGGAAAAAATATCTTGTAAAATCTTTTTTCAAGGATACTTATAGTTTTATGCTTGAAGTGATTTAAATTTTTTATGATTACTGTTCCTTTTTTAACGTCATTTGGCTTAATACTTGACTCTTATCTATATTTTAGATTGTAATTTACGACTACAATAAAAGTAGAGTTGAATATTTGCAGCTGTATTATAGCTGTAGGAGAAGTAATATCATTATCAAAGCCTAACATTTCCCTATATCACCCCAGGTGAGCAGAATGGCAACAGGAATCCAGGGGGTCTTCAGATCGGGGACCTGGTCAACATTGATCTGGATCTGGAGATTGTGCAGTCCCTCCAACATGGCCACGGGGGATGGACGGACGGCATGTTCGAAACCCTCACCACCACTGGCACTGTGTGTGGCATTGATGAGGACCATGACATTGTGGTTCAATACCCAAGTGGGAACAGGTAAGACATCCTGGGCCGCCTTTTCAGCTGGGCTGCTTCATGTTACATGATGTGCTTTGCATATTGCATGTTGCAGGCCATCGGATGGTGGTACAACCCATTTGTGCCCACATGCTGTGTGTTCTTTCTCAGTTTTATATCATATAAATTATATTACAAGCTTCAAGAATAAGGTTGATGTGCAGAGCTAATGATGTGCTAGCTATATTACAAGCAAGGGCTGAAAGAAAATTAGTTACTCAAGTAACCTGGATTAAAACAAATCCTTTTTTTCATCCTCTATTAACCTACAATATGGCAATTTAACAGAACATGCAAAAATGTGAATGTGGTTTCCAGCAACAAATTTTGAAGAATGTCTCTAGTTTGAGAGGATTTTAAACTGAAACTAAAAATATGTAGTTGTCTGCATACACTGCAAAACTAAACTAGCTTATCAATACAACACCTCTTCCAAGTTCTAAAATGTCTAATCGGAGCAGTCTGGGTTTACTTAAAATGCGACATATGCAAATTAAGCAACAATTACTGTCATCTAGCTTGTTGATAATATAGTGAAATAATATTAGAAACCACCCACAACACTATAGGCTACATGTTAGGTCATTGTCTGTTGAATATTAAGTATTGCAGCTTAGTTTATCTATTTGTTTAACGAGCTGGAGCAATAACCCACATACTTGTATTTTCAGTGCTTTTATTCTTATCATTTGTGCTTTTAACTATTGCCTGACCCAGGACTGCAGATGAAAATTAGCCTTTCTGGCGAATTCTGGCACATTTACAGAAATGTTATTAATATGCACTGCCCCTCTCAAATAAAGTAATAACCTAAAGTAACATACTTATTCAAAATTCATATCACAACTAGGCATCATTTAAATGCGATTTAGCCAAGCATGATTTATGTGATATGGTAGGCTGCAGAGCGATGTGTTTTTTTTAACACACATTTTCAACATAACCAAGAAGTTGCTCATTGCCTAGACCTAAAACATCAACTGTCGGGCTCCTTATAAGTCCATCAGCGGACTCATGGCTGGACATGAAGTTGTCTAAACCTTGACCTGCCCAGCTCCATCAACGCGTCTTGTCTCGTTTCTCTCAAGGGATGTAGTAGCTGTGTATAAGCATATGTTGTATGCTTTCATGTGACAAATGGAATGAAATGAGGTTTAGTTGGGGGAGAAACTTTCTAGATTTGTATCAAATAAGATGTGATTTATTAGCAACAATAAGGATTACAAGTTCAAAAATTTAATTTAGGGATTTGAAAATATACTGAAATTTAATTTTGTAAAAGCTATTGTCCTCTTGGCTGGACCTGTTCTTCCTTACTCGTGTTTCCCAGCCCCATAGAGTTAGGAAACAGTGCAGAGTAGTGTTTGGCGGGTGAGATTGGAAGAAAACTCAGGAAAAAAACAAAACAGGCAAAAACTTGTAGATTCTACAAGTTCACACCTATTTTTTTCTCTAGTTAAGAGTTTCTCAATCAGGTTATTTGATGACTTTATGCATGCTCAATAATCCAGGTAAGAAAATCAAAGTGGAATCAGTTCATCAGGACACAACGTTTATTGAGAGAAACGTTTCATCGCTCATCGAAGTGACCTCTTCAGTCTAAACTGACTGTAGGTATCCCCACTGTTATGTGTGGGGATACGTGTTGCTTTCAAACCCCATAACATGTTGCGCCAGAAATTGGCCCACCCCAAGGATCGGGTCCACCAGCACAAACCGAGCAATCTAGTGTATGCTGTTAAGTGCTGGGAGGATTGCCATGACTTGTACATCAGGGAAACCAAACAGACAATGGCCAAGAGGATGGCACAACACAGAGGAGCTAATGCGTCAGGCCAGGACTCCGCAGTCTACACCCATCTACAGGCCAGTGGCCACTCTTTCAAGGATGAGGATTTGCACATCCTTGACAGGAAGGAACGCTGGTTTGAATGGGGAGTCACAGAGACCTGTGTGAGGAGGGAACAACCATCCCTGTACTGAGGAGGGGAAAGAGTACATCTGTTGCATCTTAAAATGCTATGATTGCAGACATTCCCAAATCCTCTGAGAATAGTACACATGGCCATTGAAACTCTAGTTAATGGTCACGCCTATTTGCATATGAAAATGATCATTGGTTTTGGTCGTTATGCCACTGTATTGTTTATAAGGGTGGGGTTACCTGCAGTCAGTTGAGACTGAAGAGGTTACTTAGATACGTTTCTCGCAATAAACGTTGTGTCCAGATGAACTGATTCAACTTTCTTTGATTATTTGATGAATCGTTAAAATATTCAACAAAATGTTGTGATTAGTCTCTGATTACTACCAAAATAATCAATAGTTGCAGCCCAATTATAGGCTTTACTATTGCCTTTTCCATTGCACTTTAAGGTTATTATAGTGAATGACCTCGCTGGTATTTGTTGAATGTGTCATGTTTGGCGCTGCATCCCCAGGTGGACATTCAATCCGGCTGTGTTGACCAAGGCCAATGTGGTGCGTAGTGGCGAGGTGGCAGCCGGAGCGGAGGGCGGCAGCTCCCAGTTCCTCGTGGGTGACCTGGTCCAGATATGCTATGATATCGACCGCATCAAGCTGCTGCAGAGAGGCCATGGAGAGTGGGCAGAGGCCATGCTTCCGGTAAGAGATGCATACCTGCTAACTCATCCATGCAAATTTTGTCAAATGGGGTACCAGATAGATAAAATATACTTTTACAACTGTCCTTGATTATCTCTAAAATTTACTTTTGAACATAAAAAAAGTACCGGTACTAGAAATTTCTGGATGACTGTGGTGCTACCTTAGTGAGAAAACTTATACGAGGCAGGATGCTTAACCCATGGATTAGCTTTGGATATAAAGATAGTACATTTTGATTAATCACAGAAAGTTGAAGGAAATTAAGGGACTCCGGAGATGTTTGCCATCAAGACAATGGCTCAAATGTAGGTGTAATTGTAAGATAAAATTGATACTGAAGGACCCTGCCCTGTGACTGTTTGTTTAATTTTCTGCTGCTCTCTTTGCACTTGAGTCATTTTCCTGTGTAGAACTGACTATTGTTTTGGTAGTTTTTAGTATGCAGAATCATGTTAACAAAGGTTCGTCTCAGCCGAATTAGTATGCACATGATAAAAGCTATAGCCATTATGCTGATGATCACATTTGTTTGTTCTTTACAGCAGAATTTTATTCTTCCCTTAATATGGAGTTTATTCATTGCTCTCCACAACACTTCAGGCTATACAATGCCAGTCTACTCCAGTATGCCACTTGTCCCTGCCAAACCAGCCCCCTTCAGCAGCTAATGAGCCTTATAACGTGAAGATGGGCTGTAGCTTTGATCACTAACCATGGCTGTTCGCCTCTTGTTGCCGCTGCTACTGCAGCAGTCTCTGTTATTGATAGCATCCTCCAGGACAGCCCCAGCTCTGGCTCAACAGACACAAATGGTAAATTGACTGCATTTATATAGCGCTTTTCTAGTTTACCGACCACTCAAAGCGCTTTACAGTGTGTGCCTCACATTCACCCATTCACACACATTCATACACTAATGGCGGAGGCTGCCATGCAAGGCACCAACCTGCTCATTAGGAACAGTTAGGGGTTCAGTGTCTTGCTCAGAGACACTTCGACACGCTCTCTGGAGGAGCAGGGGATTGAACTAGGAACCTTCCAGTTACTAGACGATCCGCTCTACCGCCTGAGCCATGCCGCCCTGAAAGTGTCTCTTCCACATGCATCCAAGCTCAGGATGATATGATTTGAAATTGGAAAGAGTTTCGGTGTGTTCTCTGAAACCCTGGAGAGGATGCGTTTATTAGTTGTATAGATGAGGAATAGTCTCGCTAATAGAAGGGGCCTCTCTCTTGCTCTCTCTTCATTGCAAGTGAACATCCTCTGAATGAATAATGAGAGCAAAACTTTAAATTAGTCTGTGATAATCTTTTGTCTGTCCCTTCGTCTTTTTCCTGTTGAAACAGGCTTCCTTTCATTCCTTCCTCGCAGGACAGTTTCTTTGCTGAAAAAAAAAATTCAGTCCCTCTCCATCTATCTCTCTGTCTCTAATCTTACTCACTTCTCTCTCTTTCTCTGTCTGCCTCTCGGCCACTTATAGAGTAGACCACAGACAAGCAATTGTCCTTATACTAATGAGTTTGTCATTTGTCTCAACAGACCCTAGGCAAAGTGGGCCGTGTCCAGCAGATCTATTCTGACAGTGACCTGAAGGTGGAGGTTTGCGGCACATCGTGGACGTACAATCCTGCCGCTGTCACCAAGGTTGCCCCCTCTGGCTCAGCTGTCACCAACGCCTCAGGAGGTGGGCATGAGCATGTGATACATAGAGCGCTGAGTAAAGTCAAACTCGACATGCGTACACACAACTTCATTCTCTGCACTATCAAATCACTCTCCGCTTCTGTTTTAACACACATACAAATCCGCCTCAGTCATTGTTCTCTCCCCGCGTGCTTGCAGAACGTCTGTCTCAGCTGCTGAAGAAGCTGTTTGAGACCCAGGAGTCTGGAGACATCAATGAGGAGCTGGTCAAGGCAGCAGCTAACGGAGACTTGGCTAAAGTGGAGGATATTCTCAAGAGACCCGATGTGGATGTAAGTACTTGAGTACTGATGAGCTTTAGTGCTATATAGTAGTTGCTGGACTGATGGATGAATGGGTGGATGGCCTGACTAGATCAGGTCTCATTGTTAATCTTAAAAGGGTAAAAATGGTAGACACTGACCTGCGGGTCCAGTGGTCAGTCTCATTTGATAACCCTGTCTGAGCCTCGATCACAGCTCACTAATTCACTCATTGTAGGTGGTTACTGTCAATGAGGTTACACAATATTTGTATATCTTAAAGTAACACCTTTGTTACTATTTGTAGTCTCGTATTGCTCAATGGTTAGAGCATGACACATATGTTGCTAAGGTTAGGCATTGAGTTCTCAGCAGGACTACTTAAAAGCTCTTTTTTAAAACCCACACCAAACTGCATATACGAATTGTATATACATTAAATGGAAACCATTTACTTAGTCATTGAGAATCTAGAAAACTTCCCAGTGTATCTAAGGACATCAGTCATTGCAGTTGAATTGACTTTTCTTGCCTTTACCCTGCTGTCAGTATATGGAGGAGTGGCATGGGGTCTCCTAGGATAGGGCAGTAAGCGCCTCTCTCAATCTGAAAAGCATTAAGCAAGGGCCCAGAGGAGGCACTGAGGAGCATTGGTGCACTGCAGTACAGGCCTAGCATCAAGTTGAGATCTACGAGCCTCGTAAGGCCACAGATTCTGTCCTGACAAAAGCTACAAGCTAGGGCAAACATCCGTTTGCAGAGGACAGAAACCTGTGCTCCATTTTGCCAATGACAGTTGGTTAGGTCTAGCTTCCTGAATGTTCTGCAATACTGTCTTCATTCACAGACAGAATCTGTGTGTGTGTGTGTGTGTGTGTGTGGGTGTGTGTGAGCGTGTTTGGGTGTGTGTAAGAGAGAGATAGAGGCTGGCCAGGTGCCCTACCGGCTTTCAGTGGAATTATTTGCTTAAAGCTGAGCACGCCGAGCTCGGCCAAGTGATCCACCCGCCAGGACAAGAGACGTCTCGAGACTCCCAAAGGGGATTGTATTAATATTTATGCGCCGAGTTATTGCAGTGCCGCAGTTCGCAATGAAACACACACACATTCATGGTACACATAGACACTCCCACTCACAAGACCCACTTAAACACATACACTGACTGATCTGCCGGCGCTTGATGCGAACAGCTAGTTCAGTGGATCTACATAAAAAAACATGACATATGCAGATACGTGCACACTCTCCCTCTAACTTTAACATCTTTGCAGGTGAACGGGCAGTGTGCTGGACACACAGCCATGCAGGCGGCCAGTCAGAACGGTCACGTGGACGTGCTTAAGCTATTGCTCAAACACAGTGTGGACCTGGAGGCTGAGGTTCGTGGAGTTAAAGACCTCCTCCCCGTATAGTTATATTTGCTCTTATCAATCATACTGTTAAATTCCTTTTATCTATGTATAGATAACCTGAAAGCCCTCACTTGCACATACACACGCAAATACTCTTATACTCATCTTAGCCCATGTTAGGTATCCTGTCATGACAAGAAAGAGCAGAGAGAATGGAGGAACAACCAGTTATGTGTCTCTTGTTGGGTTATGTGACTTTTCTGCAGGACAAAGATGGAGACCGGGCAGTACACCATGCAGCTTTTGGGGATGAGGGCTCTGTCATTGAGGTGCTGCAGAGGGGCGGGGCCGACCTGAACGCCCGAAACAAGCGCAGGCAAACGCCACTACACATTGCTGTCAACAAGGGCCACCTGCAGGTGGTCAAGACCCTGCTGGACTTTGGCTGCCATCCCAGCCTCCAGGTATCACTTTTGTGTTAAGATATCTAGAAATACAATGCATTTTTTTTATGTTCATGAATACATGATATGGATTCAGACAGCAACAGTTTAAATTTAATAGCCCCCAGTCAAAACATTTAGCAGGTGTGTTCTCACCTGTTTTCACAGTGTTGAGCTGTTGTTTGTTGTAACAGTCTTTTATAATCACTGTAGACTCGACATGACCCAAGCACTTTGACTTGGTGAGTGACAAAGTGAATGACAGTAGATTTAATACAACCCACAGGATTCAGAGGGTGACACGCCTTTGCATGATGCCATCAGCAAGAAGAGAGACGACATGCTGTCTGTGCTGCTAGAGGCCGGTGCTGATGTAACAATCACCAACAACAACGGCTTTAATGCCCTGCACCACGCTGCACTGAGAGGAAACCCCAGGTATGAGACATGTTTAAGACTTGTTTGTTGTTGTTGTTTTTTTATTTCTTTGTTTTTGTGTGCCATCATCTTCAATCCAGTCTCTAGCTTCAGCACAGCGGAAAAATGTGCTTACTCTGCACACAAAGGGAATGTATGTGTACATCCATTTTTAATTATTTATTTTTAATGGAATGGCAGAACATAATGAATATGCCAAATTCATCACTATCAACCAACAAAATCTTTGAACATAGCAGTCAAAATCTAAACTTGGTGTGATTCAGTTAATTGAAAGGGAGTTGACTTTCAAGACGCTGTCTAAAACAATCTTCTGACACTTACAATCCATCCCTAATGGCTACAGCAAAGGACACTAATATGTCACTCTTTATCCATCACTTAATCATCTGTCACTAGAAAGAATGACATCTGGGCCCTGACACTTCAAAGGCACATAAAAGATATGAACTATGCTATTCATAGTTGAGTTTTCCATCATCCTATCATATCTCGAAGCAGAGGGGTTTCCAACTATTTGCTATCCAGGCCCATGTGTTTGCAATGTTTTTTTTTTTTTTTTTAAATCCTGCCAAACACTATGCCGGTTGATTTTTACTAATTGAGTTTCCCCTTCTCTGATTGAAGGTGTGCCAATCATTGAAATTAGTTGGTGCAGTATTTAGTTGCAATTAAAACCTCCATGCAGTGGCTGTCATTGCCACTATTTGCAGACCACTGCAGTAGCCTGAAAGCATCACAGGTAGATATAAAGCACTCTGCATGGATAAGACTCTTTGATAATTTATAGTTCCTAAAATTCCTAAAAAGTTTGGAATGTACACATAAAGTATAGAAAACAACTTTCAGTTCTGATATGGAATTGCAAAGGCTGTGTCATTTCACACATTGTGACATTTGTTGTTGTGAAGAATGATCTTATATGGCATGAAGAATAATCTGATGTGGCACCATGTTGACTGACAGTCACATTGTATGAATCACATTGAGCGCTAAAAAATCCTGTCACAAAATTAAGAAGTACAGAACTGTGAAAAGTGACTGGAAATGTGATGCAAACTATATATATGTTGCTAAAAAAATGCCCAGGGCCATTGCAATTTTACCTAAACAATCTATTTAGAGCCCCCCCCATATATTATATTTGCCAGATGGGCAAGCATGGTTTCATTCCTAGGCTAGCAAGAATTTGCATGGAATGCACGAGTTGTGTTCCATCAAATGATAAAAAGAAACTTGATTACCATTTGAGAGATCAATGGATCGTAGTGTGAGTGACAGCAAATTACAAGTCTCATGACTCCACATGAATTCACTCCAGTATCTCTGCTGTTCTCAAAAAAAAAGACCCAAGCAATAATTTTTTCACAAATATAGAAAAGCCTTCAAATTTTATTTTAAAATGAAAATTACTTATCGAAGTTATAAGACTGGAAAATTCATTTTTGATAAAATTTTTGTCATCAACATACTCTGATGCATGCACTTGTAAAAACCGTTGAATAAAGCTGCAGATTTTAATCAAATTATCATAACGTGGAACATGTGCAGTTTGAAGGTAATGGTTTGAAATTCTTCCCAGCAGATTCCATTTAAAATTCAAAAGCAGTTAAAAGCCAATTGCCCATGTCGAATGTCTACGCAGAATGCCCATTTGACTTTTGTCCAAATACGAGACCATGAAAGGTCAGGGTAGCTCAGCACTGCTATTTCAGTGCTCAGATTGTACATCAAGCTCAAGTTAAGAGTTATTTTTAGCCTGTCACTGTATGGTTCAGCCTATATGCTTATCTGTCGCCACAACGGATGTTATGGACTCAGTTCATATTACACTACACTTAAGGCTGTGAAAGCATCTGTTAAATTGTTTTCTTTTTCAGAGTGTATAGTCAATGACCCTTGGAGTGCATTATTTGTTTCCTTTGCTGTTAGGCGGTGTATTGCTCTCCATCTTAGCAGAGACTAGCCTGAGGCCTCTGGCCTCGTCCAGCAGTGACAACGATCTGCCTTGTCCTTGGTCACAGCTATTTCTGGCTCCACCTGGTCACTGCTCTATTCTGTGGTGGGTTTATTCTGGTCTCTGAGCCATGGGAATATTAAGGATGGCTCAGAGAGACTACTATTTGTACTAAGTTGGTCATCCGGGGCTTCTGAAGGCAATGGAAGTTAGTGTTTAAGGGTCCAGGTCATAGACTCTACAATCTCATTTTTTTCTTTCTTTCGGAGAGTCAACAGCTGCCCGTCTTTGAGATTTTGGCTTGAGTGTATGCGTGTGTACTCGTGTGTGTTTGTGCATGTATGTGTGTGCGTATGTCCCAGCCCAAGGGTACAGAAACAAGTGGTATTCCCCTCTGCTGGCACACATTTTACTGGCACAAGGACAAATGGAATTGAGGTCAGAGGACTGCGGAGCACCTGCCACCCCTAGCCTGGCCATCCCTAGCCCCAGCCCGCCACCTCTGGCACAGCCAGGAGAATAGCCTTTCTAAAACCCATGCCTCCTCTGAACAGCCTGCATTCTGAAAGATAACCTGTAAGGTAATAATCCAGACTGTAATCAGCCTGCGCCCGACGTTCTATTTCTTGTCTCATGCCTGCGTTAAGGTCATTTTTTATTACCTTGCGATATATCGTACATCATTTTTTTCAGTCTTTTTATAATACTGACAAATGCTGGGTTAGTTATAGTTTTCAAATGAATCCCTATTCCACATACACTGTATATGTGAATGTATAAGGGCACAGCAGAATTTAGTGGTGGTGGAACTGGTCATCACAAGGACTTACACAGCCCACTCTTGTGTGTAACATCACAGTCCTCAGTCTGTTATTGACTTGGAGGTGAAAAGTGCTTGAATCAGTATTTCCTATTGCAGGGCCCTTTAGATGTTGCATCGTGTGTGTGTGTGTGTGTGTGTGTGTGTGTGTGTGTGTGTGTGTGTGTGTGTGTGTGTGTGTGTGTGTGTGTGTGCGTGTGTGCGTGTGTGCGTGCGTGCGTGCGTGTGTGTGTTAGGGAGCACTTGGCTTTGGTCTGCGCTCTGTCCCCTTGGCCTGTGCTCTGTCCCCTTGCCTTCAATGAAATGAAGATATATGTTGCCTTCACCAGTCTGGCCATTTACTTTTATTTCACGCTCGAGCTCTCGCAATATTGCCGAGACTGTCCTCTAGACTCGGCCCCAGTCTTAAAGCCCTCTCAAATCTCTCCCTGAGTTGAAGTGAAACCACTTGGATTGGTGTGTTGTTCCCCCCCCCCCCCAAAAAAAAAATGGAGGGGCGGTTGTTTCGATTGAGTGCTCAGAGGAAGTCCTGCTGGAGAGTCATATCTCTGAAGAGTAGCCTCGGCGACCGTTTTGAAGAGTTGCTCAGATCGAAGCAGCATTGAACCCCTCTGAAGAATGATTTGAGGCCGGATGCCTCTCACGCCTGCTTAATGATCGGCGTCATAAGTCGTCGCTTCACTACACAGAGATTCACGGTTGTGTCCATGCCTCTTCCTCGTGTTTAGATTGAGTATCAGCACAGAATGTTCTGGCACAGAGTTGCAAGAAACCTGGGTAAAAAGTACAGTCTAATCTGTCATCTCTGATCAGCACTTTGATGAGAGCACACAAAGTGATGTAGATTTAAAAAAAGGGGGGAGGCAAGCTCTCCTCTGCTTGTGTTTCTGCCATTCTTTCCCTTTGTAAGTGATGTCCGCTTTCAGCATCAAACAGTAGTTGTTGGAACCAAGGGGAGATTGCTGCTGTGTCCCTGGTGTGTGTGTATGTGTGTGAGTGGTAATGTATTTTGGTGTAGTAAGAGTGCAGGAGGGCCTAGAAGATGGAGGAGGACATAAAGGAGAAGCCCTGTTGTTGACAAATGAGTTTGGGTATGTGGAGTCCCAAATACTGAGACAAATCAACTCTACCAGCAGGGGTTGCCCAGTAATCTGGGAGCATAACTATACATCACCCCCTTTATTGCTCATACACACAGTAAGCTACACTGTGTGAAATCGCAGCTCCTCATAAATTAAACCTCGTTGTTAAGTTTAATAGTTACCAATAAATTGAAAATGACCAGAGTAACTGATGGTAACTTGATCGAAGAAGCCTTCCTCCAAACAGCCACAGCGTGTGTTTTGTCTGTGTGTGTTTACTGCATTGTCTGCCTTCAAGGGTAGCCTGTTTCATCTCTGTGCCTCTCCCTCGGGCTGTTAGAGGCCAGTAGCTGCTACAACACTGTAAACAGTACGATTAATAGTCTGTGACTCATAAATGGGCTCCAAACAAGCCTTGCAGCGCTGGCCTGCTCCCTTTTTTTGTGTGTGTGTGTCTCTGCCTTTTTAATATTTGCTTCCCACCTAACCCCCTTTCATATGGCCCTCGGCCTCTTTTAACACACCCAACGTGCAGGACAACCACATACGGTAATTGCCTCACCTGCATTATGGAAGGTACCACTCGCTGTTCACACTGTTTTCCCAAAAGTTGACAAGTGTTCCCCATCTAACAGTTCACTCTGCCAGAACTAATAGGCAGTGCCGTAATGGCAGTTGTAACAGGGATCATAATTAAGCAGGAAATAGGGTTCTGGGCATGTGTGGAGACCACTGTGTGAAATAGGTTGAACGTTTTGTGTGTCAGGGGGCTTACTGCTGCACTCCTGATGTTTACTGCTGCCGACATTTGTGGAATTCGGAGTTTTATCGCCCCCTCCATCCCCACATCCCCCTTCCCACCCCTCCTTACTCACTCAGATTAGGCTAATCGGGGAGGCTGTGTCAGACCGGTGCAATTGTGTGGGCTAGTTCCTGTTCCATGAGACGCGTAGCTCATCGCTGGTGACGACGGCTGATCACAAGGCCCCCTCCAAAGATGAAGAGGATTTTTAACAAGATTTTAATTAGACACTTGATGTCTTTGTACTCTTTTTTGCTTTTCACACTGCATTGTCAGCTACTCGCTGTACACCTGACCCCCCGTTGAGTCTTTAAGACCCGTCCCCTTCACATCCCCAATGTGTTAGAATAATTAGACCTATGAGTGATGTGATTTTAGATCACTCCTCTATCAAGGTGTTTTATCATGTTGTTAGCCATTTTTTGTTGTCCAAGTGAGAGAACAGGTCAGTTTGACACAGGCTTAATGGTCAGCCAAATTAGGAAAATGGAGAAAAGGGGAGAGGGAGAGAGAAAGAGACAGACAGAGATTGAGGAGGGGTTGGGGGGGGTCACAGTGAGATGTGTGTTTAGTTTAATCTGCCTGCCTATACTGCGGCAGCAGCTCTAGCCATTTGTGTATATGTGCATGTGTGTGAGTGTGAGAGAGAAGGGGAGAGTCTGTAACAGTGAGGGGTCTGCTCTTGTGATTTGTTTGTTGAGCTCCTGTCCTCTGGAGCATCTGGCTCTCATCTCCCCCTCCTCGTCCAATCTCACTATGGGAGGCTTTAGAGGCAAGCGTCCAAAGAATGAGTGAGTGTGTATGTGTGTGTTTGGGCCTGTGTCTGTCCCCTGCACACAACTGTATCTACCACCTTATTTCAATTGCAGTCTTAATTTTACCTTAGATCTTGCTCTTTCCAGTGCCATTTTGCACGTGCTGTGCTCCATTGAAAGTAATTCTTTAGCCCACACCCCTCTCCCTCCCTCCCTACAGTGTAATTGACTGTTATCATCCAATAGTGGTTAGTTCTGGAGTTGTCTCAGCTACGCAGCTGTGCATTCTCACAGGAGGCATGTGAGCACTAGGGTTCTGAAATAGCACATACGGTACGTCTGCCCCCTGCTATTTTTGACACAGCCCTCGATGGTGTGGTCTGAATATCAATCTCTCCTAGGGCAGAGAGGCAGCGCTTAGTCAGAAAAGGGGACCCACACCAAATGGTTTAAAGCCGATATTGGTCTTCTTTTTTTTTTATTTGCCCAAAAAAAAAAAGGACAGGTTGAGCATGGAACATAACACTTAATTAATGAACACTCGAACATAGATCACACAGGGGAAACTTTATAGTCTAATGTCATCATCATCTTAGCACACACTGCTAGACATTACAGAGATGGTGCTGAAGGCATCGCAGCACGGGGGCTCCTGCAGTCATCAAAGCATAGCTACAGCTGGTTGAAGGGGACCAAATCCATTCAAGAGGTGATTTGGTTCCATTTTACCAGCTTTAGCAAAGCATTGTGGAATATCCGTTTTCGGGGACAGTGGGTGGGAACTGGTGGTGAAGCGCCCAAGAGTTCCGCTGCGGTGTAGTTTTGCCACCAACGTGGACAGTAGTACAACAGAGGGAGAGAGAGGAGAAGACACACTGCATTTGAATATCACTCATCCAATTTGAGGAGGCTCGTAATACTGTGTCAGCCTGCCCTCTGAAGTAGACAATGACGGCTCCATTAAACTCTCTCACTCGCACGCACACTCACATGCACACTTATCTCTTTCACTCTCTTTGTGACACACACTGGTTCACAGGCCACAATACATGGCACAACCGAAGTTTATGTACCTTTGCTAACTCTCCTTTGCTTCGTTCCAACCAGTCTTTGTCCTCATTGCTATATTTTAAATTTTATTCTCACCCTCCTTCCAGAGAGGGAGAAAAATTGTTCCCTGAGAAAAGGATAATAATAATCTGTAGAGGTGCACTTGAGTCAAATGTCCCGAAGTCATGTAGCAATTACAGGCTCTGACAGATGGGCCCTGCTGCCAGCACACTGCTGCTCTGCTCCGGTCACCAAGATGGCCAACAGACACACAAGCTCTCTCTCTCTCTCTCTCTCTCTCTCTCTCTCTCTCTCTCTCTCTCTCTCTCTCTCTCTCTCTCTCTCTCTCTCTCTCTCTCTCGCTCGCTTGCTCTTCCGTTCTCTCTGTCACACTCCTAAAGCAGCACTCTGTGGTGTAAAGTCACAACATTAATTTAGAACAGTCATTTAGGTCCTATAGACTGATTTTTTTGATGCTATGGTACGAACAATGGCTCAGGGCAATCCCCCCCCATCTCACTTTGCTTTCATGTGCAGTGAATTTACGACCTATTTTTGGTTTTATTGTCTGCATTACTTTAACTTAAATTATGTTCTTTTGTATCTTCAAACCTATTCAGAAACATAGACTGCAATTTAAATTGACTGAAGTCTTTTTTTTTTTTTTTTTACTGTCTTTTTGTTGGTTTGTTTCCACCAAAGCACAAGTGAGTTTCTCATAGTGGCGAATGACAGCTGAGATAGACCGAACTGCTTGTAGACAGGCTGGAGGTCAACACAGACCAGCTTGATATGGCACACCAGAGGCAGGTCTATTTGTAACATACGCTTACACTAATGCTCACTCTTTCATAGTCGTCACACAAACACACACACACACGCACACGCACACGCACGCACACACACACACACACACACACACAAACACACACATGCGCGTGTGTGTGTACAAACACAGTATCTCAAGAGTCAGGTGGTCAAGCATACAGGCTGCTCACCTCATCCACTGGCCATAAAGGGCAAAAGCAAGTGAGACGACAGGCACTGAGCATTTGATAATGTCAGCATCTGCTGTGTGTGTCACTCAGACTGCAGGTCATTGCTATTGAGGGCCTGGGAGGAACATGCAGTGCAAGCCACAACCCCCACCCCCAACTCCCAAGTGCGTCATACCTCTACAGTGATGCCTTGACAGAGACAGGCGAACAGATGTGCACGGAAATGGGTATAAATGGAGAATATAATAAAATAGGGTTGGACTGTAAAGAAGCAGTATTGCCCCAGAGCTCCCTGCCTTGACTCCGTCAAAAATGGAATGTTTTATGTACCTTGTGTGGGTCTGTCGAGGTGACCTTTACTCGCTTGTTTGTGGAAGTTTTGTTTCCTTTTCAGGTTCAGTTATTATGAACTGCTTTTATCCCCATTTAACAACTGTGGAAAAAGATGAGGTAACTCGCTGTTCAAAATGTGTGCCGTGAAGAAAAATGTGTTAGGTCTTCCTCAAGCCTAGGCCCTTTCCCTTCAGCTCTGTTAAAAACCTGAGTGCTCCCTCCATTTTAGTCTTCACGCATCAAATATGATTTTGCTGAAGCAAAAAATGGAAAATGTTGTGAAGGGATGAACAGGTTGCAAACCTAATTTCTTTTTATGCTTTAAACTTTTTTCCCCTTTCCCAGATGCCAGTGAAATATGAAGGCAGACTGTCAAGCCTTAGCTTTACATCTTTTCTCTCAAGCAGACCAAATGGAATAAGTCTCGGCGCCACACTTGGCATGTTAATCAATTCGGGAATCAAGTATCGTGGGATAATTTTTTTGGGGGGGGTGAGGTGGTGTAGCAGTTTTTATTCTACCAATTGAATAGCACTGAGATGGCACATATATGGTTTTCCATTGGTGCACTACGTCATTCTATTCTTTTGTTGCAGGCTTTTTGTGAACATGCACAGATTGCAGTCTTTGTATTCTTTGCTAGAGAAAATCGCCATTTAACAAAAGAAGCCCGGTCTGTTGGATGAACGTCATTAGATAAATGAGTGTTTTAGTTTTCCAGTTTAAAAGATCCGTATTACAAACTTTGCCAGTCGAAGACAAATTAAGTAGTGTAAATGCAAATTAGATATCAGTGAACCACTGAATTTCTAGTTTCCCATCCAGATTCACTTTGCTTAGCTAGCCTATTTGCATTTAGTCTTATTTGTCTGGAAATGTCTTTAAGAATTATTTTTTTAAGCATTTTTCGAATTGTGCACAGTGCACTTGAAGTAGACATGGAATAGAGTCTAAAGAGCAGGGGTCTAAAGAATGACTAGTCCATGGTTAAACTGGTAAAGGCCTTGTCCACAATTCAGATGGGGCCCAAAGAGGGAGCAGTAGGTATTAGAATTGGTGAAAGTGCCAGATATGAATAGCAGGCCATGCAGAACTGCTCCCTGTCACCCCCCGCACCTCACTCTCGCACATCTCTCAGTGTGTCTCTGTCCCTTGTTCCTGTTCTGTTGCTTTTATTTGTTTGAGGCAATTGACAATTGGAATCAGCTGACAGGCCAGAGTTGACTCTGATCCTGCATTGTCACTTTTCGATGGCCTAATCTAACTGCCATGCGGCCCAGCAAAGCATTTGGCAAGCATAGCAAACGTGAACAATGAGAGCAGGAATCAGGGGAGGCAGGGAGGGGAGCATGGGGGCAGTCGGGTTGGTAGAGGATAGCAGGGAAAGGGGTGGGGGTAGATGTGGGGCATGGGGGTGGGGGGTTGAACACACATTATGGGTAACACAGCAGCCATACGATACAGCACTGGGGTAGAGCTAGCTTGTGGCAGCAGCGGCCTCAACGGCTCTCTGATCTGCTTCCTCAGCAACTCTCCTGCTCTTTCAATCACATGTAGTTTAAAAAAAAAGGCAATGGTGGCAAAGATTCGCCCCAGTTTACCTTCTCTACTCCCTCCTGCCTCAACAGTGTGGGACCACTGGAAAAGATTATGTTATTAATGCAAGCTCGAGCATACCGCTCTGCTTGCTGAAGTTGGGGCTAAGTTGCAGCTGGCCGCCTTTCAAGGGCCGTAATGCAGTAAAACCATCCAGTGATGAAAGGAGGCCCTGTTTGAATGGCAACGTCGCAAGCCGATTGTTAGCCCTGTAGTTATAAAACAGCAAACCCAAATACAACTGATATCTGATAATTGACTCCGCAAATTTTCTATGAATTGTTGGTTTAGCGTGATGATGTTTTTTTTCTTTGCTTTATTGGCCAAATCATCCAATTTGAGAAAGCAGTAAGTTCGCCACAGCGATTATTGCTGCAGTAAGCCTGCCCAGAGACAGTATAGCTAATGTATGAGCCCTAAACCACACACATTCTCTCTCGCTCTCTCGCTCTCTCTCTCTCTCTCCCTCTGTCTTCTGCCTGCTTTTTCCACTTAAACCACAATCATAGCCACATTAACAATCGCCATAGCTCAAGACACATCCTCAGCCAGCCCAGTCCAACATAATTTTTGCCGTGCGAGGACTCACACCTCACCAAGAATACATACTTCTTTACATTCCATAGCTATCATATGTTCATATGGGTACATAAAGAAGTATGTACACCAAGGAGGCAATCTCAGATATCACATTCTCTCACCTTTCACCAAGGTCAGGGAAGTTAGGAGCAGAACATTTTTCTTCACCCGTTTCCCTCCCAAGTATGGCAGTGTGCACCGTAAGGTGACTTTGAGCGTAAATTCAGTTCAACGCTCAAGGCTTTTCTTCAGTGGCCATGTAAGGCTTAACTGCCAGCTCCACCACACATGCACATACGCACAACCCCCTGGAGCATATCAGAGGTGTTGTAGTCCATACCATAGCCGACTGTCCCTGTGACCCCCACTGTCCTCCAGAGACCTGAGAGAAACCATTAGAATTATGAAGAAAAAAAGAGTCGTTCTCCCTTTTTTCAGTTGTTGGAAGGTGGTCCACTTCTTCGTTTAGGGGGGAAAAAATTGGGAAATGGTGTAATGAGTGGCTGGTCAAAAGCAGCAGCACCTAAATCAAAGGAGTTTTTCTTCGTCCTTGGCGTTGTGTGCCCCATTGTACACCTTGGCTTGTACGAGGGTCAGTCACAGTGTCCTGGGAATCGGGGTGCACCTTCAAGCTTAATGGCCCTACTGACACACTACACATTCTCACCTCTCCCCTCCCACTTCTCTCTCTATCTCTGCCTCTCCGCCACCTCTTTCTCTCGCTTTCCCTCTCTCCCTTAATCTCCCCCCACTACCTCCCTCCTTCCTTCTCGCCTAACTCCCCGCCCCCCTTCCCTTTCACTTTTGCCGACATGTACCTCACTCTTGCCCGTCCCTCACATCTCTCTCCTGTCAGCGACGTCCCCAGTGGCCTTTTAGAGCACTTGCTGATGTTTGAAAATGAGGGTGATCCAAGTGGAACAGGAAGCTATTGTGAGCAGGATTTGGGCTTTAGGCACAGAGGCAGGCCATAGGTCACATGCAGGAACTAATGCTCACTCAGCACTTGTGGATTGGCCCCTGCTACATTGCTGCACCCCCAGCCCCACCCCTTCCACCACTTTTTCCCTATCTTTCTCTCATCCTGTTTCTCCCCACGTTGTTCTTTTTTTTTCTTTTTTTTTTCTTTTTTTATGCTTTTTGCTTTTTGCTTTCCTTACTATTGTCTCTCTCCTCCCCTGATGCAGTCTCACCTGTCAGTGTTGACAGTGGGAGCAGCTGTTCTATTGGAGAGGGGATGGAACAGATCAATAGCCATTTGCATGGCGGCGTGAAATATTCAGTGAGTCTCTAATGAATCTTTGCCCTAGACCAACACATTCCACAAGTCAACACAGCCATCCAAACCCCAGTATGCGGGCAAGATGACTGGACACTGAGGCAATGGGTGTCAATGAATAAAATAAATGAGTGGATAAGGTCAAGGTATAGCCATTAAGGTGCCTTTTCGAGATTTAGAGATGCAAGACTATATGTGTCTGAAATGCTTCGAGAAGGGTTCAGAATAGCAATGAGGCGAGGTTGAACTGAGAAGTGACAGTTGTTGTCGGCACAGCGATAGGGCTGGGCGGCTGGACGAGCCCAGTCCTAAAGGTGTGACGTCCCGTTTAGGAAATGTCACAGCCACCCGAGAGGGAGAGGGGGTTGAAATTCCTCCCTATTAACCACGGAGGTTGGGAAACGGAAGCAAGAAAATGACCTGGGTGGCCATCACGTCTGCGCTTGCCTGGGCGATAATACTGCAGCACTGTGTGCCCTGCATGTCCTACGTAGCTTATAGAAAACCACCACAGAGGGACTGTGAGAGAGAGGGAGAAAGAGGAAACTGGGTTACTACCCTAAGTGCTGTTGGTTCAGCCAGTGACACACATTTATGCAGCCAACCTCTGCTGCCCAATATCACCCCACCCCTCAACACCCCAATCCTTGCCCCCACACATCTGTGTTAATACACTTGTCACAGCTGTGTGCCGTCAATCCGCTTTTCCCCATGTGTTAAGCGCTCTTGTCCCGCCTGCTACTCGTTACTCCAATGCTTCGTCATTCCTTTGATTTCCACATTCCATCCGTTCACCCCACCACCCCACCCAAAAAAAAAAAAAAAAAGCCATCCCGGGACTTCAAAGTGCGACACGTCCTCAAACTTACCTCCCATCAATTAAGAATGACAGTGACAACCCCTTCACCCATCACTGAAGTTTAAAAATGGGCCAGCTCGGGAAAACGACCGAAAAGGTGGCAAAGAAAAATGGAAGAGAAAACATGTCAAAGTCCTAGTGCGTACTGTATCCCTTAGTAATGCGCACAATGGAAAGGGGGGGGGGGGAGCTTGGAAGATGTCCATTGCAGAGGGCGAATTGTGCAGAAGGGAATGTCTCTCCACACCAGTGCAGGTTTGAGTTAACGAGTCCGTCATTAGATAGCAGCAAGGCTGCACCCATGGAGCCTAATGAGCCAAAGAGCTCTGCTGCTGCTGCAGCATGTCCGGCCAGTGTCGGGAACATGAGAGAGAGCAAGAAAGAGGGAGCAAAGGAAGCAGAAAGAACAAGATGTGAGCGATAGAGAGAAGAGTGCAAAAAGCGAGTCTGAAATCCATGTGGACCGTAGCAACTCCCCAACCTCCCTGTTTCCTCCCCTCTTCCACCTCCACCTGCCTCCTCTTCTTTCTCTCCAGACTTTTTTGTTTTGAAGAAAAAAGAGAGCCTCTTTTTTTTTTTCTCTTCTCCTAAGACGAGCAGAGTAAACAGAAAGAAAAGAAAGAGAAAGCCCAAAGATGTTAGCTGGTTAAGTTCTGTCCCATCCCTGCTGCTTGTGCTGCTGCTGCTGCTGCTGCTGTTGCTGCTGCTGCTGCTGCTGCAGCAGAACGGTACATTCCATCCTCCCCACACACACACACACACACACACACACACACACACACACACACACACACACACGCATTCACCCACCCCCCACCCCCCTCTTCCTTTTGACTACGCGACTCGCAGGCAAGCCATGCGGTTAATAACTGATCGTGTCCGGAGAGCAGAGGAGGACAGGAGAAGAAAGAGAGAGAGAGAGAGAGAGAGAGAGAGAGAGAGAGAGAGAGAGAGAGAGAGAGAGAGAGAGAGAGAGAGAGAAAGACAGTAGAAGTCAGGACTCGTCAGAGGTAAACTCCAGTCCGAAAGCAAAGGAAGAGCATATATTACCTGTCAGATCAGTTTCTTATCTGGGCTGCTGGTCCTGCTCCTCCTCCTCCTCCTCCTCTCCTCCTTTCTGTGTATTGAAGAGAGCCATAATGACCTAGAGAGCAGCTCCAGCTGCAGCCATCGTGTGTGCTGAGTGCACGCCTGACTCGCTGAATCAGCTTCTCTGATCGGGAGTGGGGGGGGGGTGCACACGCATGCACACACATTCCCACACAAACACAAGCTGTACCTATAGAGGGGAAAAGATGTTGAGCTCATATGAAGCGCTGCCGCTTGGAAAGAGGGGAAACTGAGAGGGAGAGCGAGAGGGAGAAGTGGAAGAAAAGGAGGGGGGGAACTCTGCAGCACTCTCCTCTCCATCACGTGCATTCTGAGGGAAAGAGCTGGGAGGATGCCCTGGCCGGTGGAGGAGGCAGAAATTGTAGTAACTATCCTCCCACTCTGCCTCTTTCTCGTTTTGATAACACACATGCATGCACACACACACACACACACACACACACACACACAATCCCAGAGCTTTTTCCTGATCCTAAAATGCACTTTGATTATACAGTGCAACTTTACACGGTAGCTTACATTAAGTTTTCTGAAAATTTGAGAGCACAATTGTGAAAGAGGTATTACTAACTTCAAATGACAGTAGCTATGCTGCTGCGTTTGCAGATGGCTGCACTTTTAAATAGTCCTTTGCCAACTGTACAAATAATTGTATTTGCCATTATAAAAGGATACAGACAGAGGTTATTGCTGCTACCTTTTTGTTGTTGCTGGAGATCAGAGTCTTGCTCAGACTTACAGTATAAATCTTCCATGTGGGGTTGCACTCATTGATGACAGCACAATGAAAGGGTCACCTCTTGCAGAGGGAGAAGGCCAAGAAGAGGATGTAGCATTGGTGGGAGGGCAGAGAGCGGACATGCAACGTACAATGGCAACAAATGAGGGACAAGAGGCCAACTAGCTGGAGGCTTCCCTCCCTGCAGTGCAGGGAGTTAAGCTAAACGGTTAGCACTTTGTGGGCAGCCAAGCATTTGAAACACGCACAGCCCCTGTTGCTGGGCTGCTCCTGTGTCTTCTCTCACCACCTCCCTGACCATATTTAGTCAAGCAGTGCAAAAAATAGTTCCCGCTCCGCTCCACTCAACTCTACTCCTCTCCTCGCATCTCCCCCTCCTTCCATAGCCCCCCTCAGCAGCTGTCGGCCACAGGCTCCAGGAAGCCTCCCCTATGGGTCCCTACCTATCGATTCCACCGGCCTGGAAGGAGAGAGGGAACGCTAGCCCGGCTAGTCCCCACTGCCATTTGCTGCACTATTTTTAGTAGCGCCAAATAAAGTGGTCTCTCATGGTTCCACTTGTATATTCCTGGTTCTTTTTCCCCCCCTCCCCTGTTTTACATCCTCCACCACCGGCAACCCCCCCCCCCATACCACCCCCCTCATGCTCTATGTCCTTTTGAAACCTCCCCACTCTGTCTCTGTCTCTCCCAATCTCCTTTTTTTAAATAGAGCTGGAACATACTGCTTATGGTAGAGCTTGCGTCTGTTCAACTCTATACTTAGAATCACTGTGGATTTGAGAAATGAAGGAGGAGAGGTAGAGAATAAATTTGTTGTCACAAAATTGAAGGGGGATATGGGGTAGCAACAAATATTTTTGCTTTGTTTTTTTTTTTATGGCAGTGCAGAGCAAGACAAGTTGCAGCCTTACCTCTTCGGCACTGATAAGTTTTGGCCGCTTTCTCATCCTGTTTGAGCTCTCATTAATTTTCAAGTGTCTTTTTCAAGCCTTCCCGAGGCACGGCCACTGAAGAATCTGTTTAATTAGTCGGTCTCATCAAGGGGCACATCTATACTGTGCGCCAGGAATGTCCTCTGTGCCCTCTCTTTTTTTCTCTCTTTCCACCGCTCCTCTTTTCCTCTTATACCTCAATGACAGCGCACCAGTCCCCTTGCCCCCACCCCACCTGCATTCTAGCTGCAGAATGCCCCAGGACGTATATGCTAATGTTTTTGCACATCATTTACTGTTATGTCCTCTTTTAAGTAATCATATGAAAACTCAACTGCAGTCTTTTAGTCCTAATAAAGGAGCATGTTGAAATAGGCTCAAACTGACCCTAGATGCAATGCTGACATTGAGGACAGCATTGTGTGCTCATGTAATACCCTTTCAGTGAGTATCTTGTGATTGATTTGATACGCCTTCTAACAAGCTCACTGGCATACGCATACTTCCTCCACCACTCCACGGTTATATCCCAGGCTCTTTTATGGGCAGAGAGAGTCCTGCATAGATAGATTTAAGTAAGCAATTCAATTAATGTATTGTCAGTGCAATTTATAGCCATTCGATTACATTATCTTTACAGCTATTACAAAAATTGACCATTTGCCAGGTGATATGGATTTCAAGCTAATGTGTCTGCTCAAAATCTGACCTTACATGGCCAGCGAAAGTGCAGAATTGCAATGGCTTAAATGGCAGTTGTGAACATCCACCTGTTATTAAGGGTCCTGCATTCTCAATTTTTGCAGACTGCTGTAAATCAAACCAGCCATAACATCCCAGCTTGCCATAATTCCCTTGCAGTGGCACTTTGATGCCACAGCGATGTCACATTTCCTTGCTTGATGTGCAATACATGTACTGTGTACACATGACCATGTCTATAGCATAGTACGTTTGAACTATGCTTCTGTGTGCTTGTACAAAGTTGGCCGAGTTTAACATTTTAGTCATCCTTGTACCGTTCTCTGTAAATATTGCCCTGATACATTGTGTGTGTATGCTTCCTCAGCCTCCACCATGCCTGTTCAACCACCCAACCCTCCAGTTTAATCTCAATAAATGGCCGACATCCCATCTACCCCTGAAACCCAGCAGTATGGCATTCAGCCTCCCTCCATGATGAATAGTAAAGAGCTGGGTGTTTAGCTGAGCAGTTAATCAATCAATAGAAAAGGGGGGCCTTAATGGGTGTGTTTTGTTTCACTGGATAAAGGGGAGAGGGGCGGTGTGTTTTTCTTCTCGGAGTCCTGCTCAAGACTCTGGTATCTCCATTTAAAACACCTGATATTAAACCAGCCATTTGTTTTGTTTCCATGCTTCTCTGTATTGTCCTGAAAGTGCCGTGTGGGCAGACGGATGTTGCATTTAAAATAGGTTAGTTGAAACCATCTCTTCTTTTTTCTGACACTTTTACATAACTTAGTTACACTTGTATCACAGTATGGACTTGAATTTATGGATTTTTATTGCCACAACACATCATCAGAAGAATAAGACTAACTTGTCTCATAACGGTATAATCCCAACTTGCATTCCCTGTTAGTAGGTTGAACAATCTAATGCTGTGTCATTGTTGATACAGACTTAGTCATTTTTGCAAATGAATGTGAGTCAGGCTACCTGAAGCTGTTTCTCAAATGACTTTTTATTTCTCAGCCAGACCCAGACATAATTCTTCAGGTGAATAGTTTGAGTCTCTCAGATGATAAGCTACCCCGACAAGAGCCCATCACTGACAATTTTCTGACTTAAGAGGCAAGCCTCATCTGAAACTTGAAGGACAGAGTGGAAGGTTTTTATAAAGGAATTCTGGCGAGCTTTCCCCCTCCCCTTCTGCCTTTGAGCTTACAGCCTGCTGCTAAAGTCCTGGCCAGTCTTTCAGCCTGTCTTAATTCCTTCTTGCTCTGTTTGTCCGTCTATCAGTCAACACCATAGTCATTTTGAGTAAATCTCCATATTCCCCTTTCCATCAGCCCAGTTCTTCCTCCTGCTTCCCTTATCACTCCCTCGTCAGTTGTCCCGCCTACCCCACCCCATTTCATCCCTTTACACTGTGCATCATTTGAAGGGGTGAAGTTGTTGAGCACTAGGAGGAATAAAAGTGATTTATGAATGGGCCGACCTACCTGGGTGCTGGAGGGGGAAGCCGGAGGCAGCCAGGCTCTCTTTTGCAGCAGTCCATTGTTCCTTCCAGCCTCACTGCAGGGGAGGCTCGTCTGATTCCCCATCCTCTGATCTTTCATTGTGCCTTACGGTCACCCCAAGTCAGTGTCAAAGGAATCGTGGACACACATCTGCCTACACTGAATTACACACTTATAATTGACACCTGGCTGTTTCTAAGTTAATACAGGTGAAAACAGACAGGTGCATAAGCACTGTTGATTAAACGGGTGACAAGGAAGGTGTTTTGTTTGATGAGGACAGTGTATGACTTCCTCCTTTTTGTGTTGTACCATATGTTCACACACACAACCACATGCACATTCTTTTGTTTACACGCACGCCACACAGGATGAAGATTTTGGAGCAATTTTTGAAGTCTTTCTCACTACAGGAGAAGAATTGTAGAGGGATAGCACAAAGCTGTTTTTGGACTATTAGTTTGCATGTTTTTATCTGCTGTGTGTAATATCGTGCCCCCTTTACCTAGTAATATAGGCTAATTCCTGGCAGCAGGATGGTGGAGATGATAAGGGTGGTCAAAGGAGAGGGGATAACAGCTCTGTTGTTCTCCATTAAAAGATAAGTGATCACAGAGATACACTGATCAGCCAAAACATTAAAACCACCTGCCTATTATTGTGTAGGTCCCCCTCGTGCCGCTAAAACAACTCTGACCCTTCGAGGCATGGACTCCACAAGACCTGAAGGTGTCCTCTGGTATCTGGCACCAAGATGTTAGCAGCAGATCCTTTAAGTCCTGTAAGTTACGAGGTGAGGCTTCCATGGATCGGACTTATTTTTTCACCACATCCCACAGATGCTTGATCAGATCTGGGGAATTCGGAAGCCAAGGCAACACCTTGAACTCTTGTCATGTTCCTCAAACCATTCCTGAGCAATTTTTGCAGTGTGGCAGGGTGCATTATCCTGTTGAAAGAGGCCACTGCCATCAGGGAATACCGTTGCCATTAAGAGGTTTACTTGGTCTGCAGCGGTGTTTAGGTAGGTGGTACATGTCAAAGTAACAGCCACATGAATACCAGGACCCAAGGTTTCCTAGCAGAATATTGCCCAGAGCATCACACTGCTTCCACCGTCTTGCCGTCTTGCCATAGTGTATACTGGTGCCATCTCTTTCCCAGGTAAACAACGCACATGCACCCGGCTGTCCACATAATGTAAAAGAAAATATGAATCGTTAGACCACCCCACCTTCTTCCATTATACCAAGGTCCAGTTCTGATACTTACTTGACCATTGTAGGCACTTTCAGCGGTGGACAGGGGGACAGCATGGTCACTCTGACCGGTCTGCGGCTACACAGCCCCATATGCAGCAAGTTGCAATGCACCTGTCTATCATAGCCAGCATTAATTTTGTTTATTTATTTATTTATTTTGCAATTTGAGCTACAGTAGCTCTTCTGTGGGATCGGACCAGACGGGTAGCTAGCTTTCGCTCCCCATGTGCATCAGTGAGCCTTGGGTGCACATGACCCTGTCGCCAGTTCAGTGGTTGGCCTTCCTTGGACCAAATCCTTGGACCACTTTTGGTTGGTAGTGACCACTGCATACCAGGAAAACCCCACAAGACTTGCCGTTTTGGAGATGCTGTGACCCAGTTGTCTAGCCATCACAATTTGGCCTTTGTCAAGAGTCACTCAGATGCTTACGCTTGCCCATTTTTCCTGCTTCCAACACATTCATTTGCTACCTAATAAAGCCCACCCCTTGATAGTTGCCATTGTAATGAGATAATCAATGTTAATCACTTACCTGTCAGTGCTTTTAATGTTTTGGCTGATTGGTGTCTGTCAAGGTAACCCCTGAAATCCAGATGAGCTCAACTTATTACATTCTATGAACCATATCTTTAAATAGGACTGGAAGCTACTGGGCAGTATTTTTTGTAAAAAAAATTTTTAGTATAGTCTACGTCAAATTGATTTAACCTGGCAATCATGTTGTGCCTTAGAGTGTGTTTTTCCTTGTATTTGTCTTAAAAGAATACATTTTTCAGATATATTTTCAAATTTTTTACAGGCTTAATTTGTGTACAGCATTAGGGGACTGTACTGAAACATCCCCCACCCAGCCAACACCAGTGTCCACCTCTCTGTGAGCTGGGACAAGTTCAACAGATCAGCCAGAGGACAAGCTGATACAAGCCCCCAATCCCCCTGTGACCAATCAGAATGCCCACACTTCTTCCAGGGGCCGGCCAACAGTGGCTTTGAGCCAATAGATTAGCTCAGTCGCACTCTAATGCCATGTCTGTCTGAGGCTGTACTGAAACATTGAGTCCTAGCTGCTATGTTGCTATAGCACATGATAGGCTAGGGGTGGGGTTGGATGGGGCGGGGGGGGGTTGGATGGAGGGAGAGAGAAAATGAGGAATAGATGGATAGAGGAAGAAAGGGAGGGGCTATTGCTCTTCCTGAAGGACTCAAGGACATAAAGAGCTTTTGGGAAAGTGACTATAGCATACAGAGAAAGAGAAGCGCTTGCATGGTGTACCCTCCATAAGCACTGATGGTATGTTTCTGCCCAATTGGCAAACCAGGAAAGAGGAGGATTTATATTTGACTCCCTGTAAGTACCTCAGCAATGCAGGTAATAAATATGACAGAGCAAGGTGATATACTTCCAGAACACAGCTGTCAGGCATCTTTAATATTTTCTCCCCCATTTATAAAACAAATGTAGTTTATCTGTTTGCTTTATGCGCTATAACAAGTAATGGAATTTATTTGTTCCCTTGATGGTAGTTTAGCAATGGTGGCACTTTGGTTTTGTGTTCCTATGAAACACCGTGAAGCAAAATGAATATTTTCCTGCTGTCATAAGCACAGGTTCTTTCAATACATGTACAGTAGTTGTACTAAATTCAGTGTAGGTTAACCTAAAGAATCAATTGACCATGTCATTGTTGCAAGTTTATATCAAATATTTTCCTTGCACATCATTTTTATTTTATTTCCAACTACCTGATAAGAGTATTAGTAATCCCTGTGTATGCTGAGAGACACTAGGTCTGTGGTCACATCTGAACCAGGCTTAGCTTTTGAATAATGCAGGCCAGGTTACCTTGGTAACCCATAAGGACACAGTGAAGTCAATGGCTGCTATGTAAACGCAGTGTGACAGGTCAGAGAGGATAAGCAATTTGTGTACGTGTGTGCTCGTTTGTGTGTGTTTGTGTGTATGTTCTTGCATATACACAAACAAGCTTGATGAATAGTGAAAATGCCACAGCAAGTCCACCCTTTTGCTTCATTTAAAAAGGAAAAACCCCAACACTTCAGTATTGGTATTTGACACAGCTTCAGTGGAGGGAGAGGAAAAAAAACAAAACAGGAAAAACCTTCTCTGTACCCACTACAGCCCAATCCCAATGGATCTTTGGGAATGTATGCATGTTTGCCTGGCTCCTTATCTGTGTAATATACACTCATGCAAGCCCCATTCCCTTGCCAGCAACAAATTGGCTGTTAGACATTTTGTGCCCTACTCTGGGGCATATGGCTCGTTGTCTCAGCACTTGGGGGAGACAGTAGCTGATACAAGGCCCTTTGCTCCCCATTATTTCACTCTGCAAACAATGGATTTTAATTTCCAGTATGGGCTTGATCAGACCCAGCTTGTTCCTTTGCGTGTGTGCTGCCACTTGAAAGTGTTGAAGAATTCAGACCCACTGGCTGCACTACGGCAGCCTCTTTGTCTTGCTTTGGATCTCCTCTCTGCCAATTACTTTGGTAGAGAGCAAGATGATGGATTGTTTCCCCTCCTCTGGTATCGGTTTAAGCAGCGCTTCTGCTGCTGCAGGCTTTACGTGCATGTAGGTACCCTCACGGGTCACAACAGACAGAGATGTGCCAGCCAGGGCGGTGCAATTTTGTGTGCATGGCCAAGAGTGGGGGATGCAGAGAGTGCCGGCTGATTTAGAGTGGTAGATTTACTGTGAGACTATAGATCATTGGAACCTCTCAGGCCGTCTGCCCATATGTTGACAGTGCAGCAGTGCTGGCGAGCGGCCGTCAATCGAAGGGCCTTCAGAGCAACTGAATTCCCCACTGCTCTGCAAGTCCCTGAGACAATCCCTCCTTTCCATTTACCCCTGTACTTAAAATTAGCCTATTTTGTCCTCCAGTTTAGAGGAGGTCTAATGTTATATGTTCCAAAGAGGATGCTATTACACTTTGTGATGACAAAAATGTTCATTTACTCAGTTGCATTGAGTCCGTCTTTGTAATAAAATGTGAGCTACAGCAAAGGTTGACATCTCAGGGTCACTGAAATCAGGTCCATTATGTTCATTCAGAGCATTCAAAAGCAGCCAAGGTTGATTAAAGAACCATGAGTAGCTAAGTGCTACAGGAGGAATAATAATAATAATAATAATTTTAAGAAAAATTCAAAACGGACATAATATCATTAAAACACACAGAAATCAAACGCACACTGTGTGTTATACCTAGAAAAAGCTTTAAAAGATTGTTAGCATGTTAGTCATCTCGATGTCTAAATTCAGTTTAACTATTTAGCAATGATGGATAAAGGGTCACGTCACTTAAGGTGGGTTAAGTGATCCTGGGCGGAAGAAAGCAAGAGCTGGCTATCTTTTGAAAACATTCAAACATGCAAAGGAATCTGCCCCTGCACTTCTGCCTGAGAGCCTTGTGAACGCACACGCAAACTGGTTGGCAGCAAGTAGGGACCAGGGGTGGAAACACCAGCTTGCTAAGAACTTCTGACTGGATTATACAGAGCAGGTACAGAGAAAATTTTCTGTCTCCATAAACATCGCCCAGGGCAGCCACAGAGACCACATTTTTTTCCCTCTTTACTTACTTGTTAGCTGTCGGGATGTAGAAAGGGTTTAACCAAATCCTTATAAAAAGTGTTCTATGTTAAAATCACTGGTAGCCACTTTAAGTATGAATAGTATTGTCACCGTCTGCTTTATTATTGCGCAGTAAAGAAAGCTGACTAGCTTGCCACCGACAGCCCCACTTTATGATCTAAAATTTCGGTGAGATTTTTTTTGTGCTATAAAGGATTTGTATTGCAGTTGATTAGCAATTTAAAATGGCATTATGAAAGTTCAATTTTTTTTTTCAAGTAGCAGTCATATGTGACTGTGCAAGTCAGTCTAAGGTTATTCCAAGTCATTTTTACAGCAAGTAAATGTCAATATCTACAGAGAGTCTATCTTTATCCACCGTGCCTCAGATTTCCATTAGTGGGAGTTTGAGTACAGACTAATTTAGAACGTATTACAATGTGATGCACTGGCTGTTCAGGCCCACATGAAAAACGATGTAAAGTAATTACATGGTTATTACACAGGCTGTTATACAGAGCGTAACAATTCAATTGACTAATTGTTATGTATAGCATGTGTGATTTAGGGGTCTCTTTATTCTAATATAATCCGTTTGCCCTTGCTTTTCCCTCTCAGCCTTACCATTCTTGGGTAAAAGACCGTGTATTATTACTATTATGGCTAGTGCAGAAATGAGAATGAGGCTTTTTCAAGGTGCTGAAGGGAATAAAGTGCAAAGGAAGAGGAGCATGTGGGAAAATAATTGGGTCATCAGGAGCCAATGGGACATTAACGTGCCATTGGGTCTCTCTCACTGTCTGCCTGCCTCTGTCTTCATAAATCGCTATGAATCAGGACAGCCCATAATGCTAGGTGATTTAAGACTAATTAAAGCTAAGGCGTTATAGGCCCGCACCTACTTCCCAAATGGACAGAGGAATGTACCTGAGATGTTTAAAAATGCACCTGCCATCTCCCTAACAACCTTCCAGCAATAGTCAGCATTGCAACGGCAATAAGCAAAACATCACAGAAATGCACAAGTCACCCTCGTCTCCCCTCTCCTCCCAGGTATGCAAATAGTCCTTAATAAAAGCATGCTCACTCAGGGGCCTCAGGTAGACAAAGGCAGTGGAAGGTCACATTGAGGGGGGAAATTATTTTCTTCACCGCATGGTAATGAAAGCCTTTTCTATTGAGCGAGGCAGCAAGATTGTGCTTTCCAGCCCTCTGCTGTACTGCTGGCCTAGACGCCACCGGTGTTTATTTACCCTGCTTGCAGCAGGAGGGCCAATAGCTTTTGGACTGCCCTTAGACAGTGAAGAATCCGCTCAGTGCCATAAGGGGTGGGGTGCTGTGCCGCGATGAACTTGTAGAGACCTAAATTCAAACACACTTTCACATAATTAGCATAGGTTTTATAGACTACCTTGAGTAGTTGATCCAAAGTTTCTGTTGCATGATTTTGTGACGGCCCCATTTTATCCTTTTCCTCTGTGTTAGCTTCTTGACAGTTTAATTTTCACACTGATTGTAAGGCAAACATTGTGCGGGCCTTATTTTCATTCTGTAGTGTTTTGTTTAAGCTCACTGAATTCTAGACTCACTTTTTTTTAATTATTGTTATTAGACAGCAACGTTGAAGAGGCAGACAGGGAATGGGAGAAAGAGAGAGTGGTATGACATGCAGCAAAGGTCGGCGACTGGAGTCGAACCGGCGACGGTCGCGACCATGTGGCTGTGTAGTATGCGGTGTAACCATTTGGCTATGGAGGCGGCCTACACTCATTTTTAAACAGCTTTATGATATTAACCCTGCTATTTAAGAGCAGAACAGATTTGCCACTGAGTTAGCAACCTTTTCTACATCTTCCAAACCTCTCTCACAAGATTGAGAGGGCCCCCCCGGCCCGAAGTGGAGGGCTGATTGCATTTGAAGTCCCTGTGTCCCATTTTTGAATGATTTGTAGGGAACATGGGGTCACTATTCAAAGGGCCTGAAGTTATTGATCCTTTCTCTGATGGTTTTAACACCTCCATGTATCCTGTAAGGATGGCTCATCTGGAAAAGCTGTTCCAGTATATTCTGTACAACACTAAGCGTAAAAAAAACCAAACACTACCACCACTGTAAATCTGGTCTGTATGCTTGACTGTCCATAACTCTTTAACCATTACAGGTCTGAAATTATTGTCATTATCATTTTGTTATCTGTTGGGCATTTTGGATTTTTCAAGACAGGTGTTGCATTTCGGGCAGCTCATTTCAGATGCATAATTTGGATCTGCTTTCTTTAGCTCGAACCCATGGCTTTGCTCAGTTAACAGGGGAAAGTATGCCAAACACGCCTGTAACCATATGTTTGTGCACAGCCATTAATCTCAGGTTGGATGTTGAGTGTTCTTGTTTTGCCCTGTCCTACCCGAGTTATTGTCCCCCGACTCTCACTTCCTGTTGCAGTAACGGCCACTGACCACCACACAGATGGCTGTCAGCCAGGCGAGGGCAGCAGAAGGGCCCTGTCGACCCTTACACCCTACACACACGCACAGTCACTAGCACACACGAGCACATACTCTTCAGTGCCATGACGTGCGCACACTGACAAACACCTACACACACACACACACACACACACACACACAAAACACAAGAGCTAAGACCATCAGTGAACGTCCTGGTCAATGACAAATTGCAGTCCAAGACAACAGGCTCTGTTGTAGCACTCCTGAGGGACTCCAGAGATCTCTCACAGGGTGACCCAGTTCCATCATGTCTTCCCTTCACCTCCTCTTTCTTTTCTCCCCCTCTCTCTCCCCCTCTTATATGTATTCTCTTTCCTCAATAGGATGCACTTATGCGTTCACAGAGACCGCAACTTCAGTTTTGAAGTTCAGGTGTGATAAGGAGCTTGTCGCTTTACTCTTAACTCTCTCTCTCTCTCTCTCTCTCTCTCTCTCTCACTCTCTCTCTCTCTCTCTCTCTCTCTCTCTCTCTCTCTCTCTCTCTCTCTCTCTCTCTCTCGCAACTTGCCGTGTGTAGCTCTCTCGGTAGTCTTAACGTTAATTCTCAGGTCAAGTTGATGCTGTCTGCCCAGTGAAAAGTATGAAGTCTAAACATAATTTTTTCCATCTCTCTCTCTCTCTCTCTCTCTCTCTCTCTCTCTCTCTCTCTCTCTCTCTCTCTCTCTCTCTCTCTCTCTCTCTCTCTCTCTCTCTCTCTCTCTCTCTCTCTCTCTCTCTCTCTCTCCCCCCCCCAAACAAAAGCCCACACACACTCACTCTCTCATACGCCTCTCAGTCAAAGCCAACACCACTTACGCAAGAGATAAAAAAAAGGGGGTGGGGGAGAAACAAGGATTTATTCCTTGGTTCTTCATTCATTTTCTTTTTTTCTGCTTTTACAGCAAATAGCTTAACTGCAATGCAGCAGTGCCAGTATGGGGCATTAATATTAATGTCCGCCCATTTCGCCCAGCGTGGCAGGGAGCCTGTCAATCCAGGCTTCTACTGGAGGGGCTCTCCACCCTGGCCAGCGTCTGGCCAGCATTGCAATGTGTAGCTCGGACACCAGGAGGCGCCAGTATGCCAGTACATAGTAGTTGTGTAGGTAGTGTAAGTGCATTGGCCAGTAGCACTATATCCACTCGATATTTCTAGCCAATCCAGATCTCCCAGATATGGAGTAATGCACCAATAGAAATAACAGTAGGGTAAAGGAGAGAACAAAGGCTTTGTGTTGAACAGTTGCCCTTGTTGCTTGTGGTTACTATAGTAGTCGGGGGAAAAAGGTGAATTCCAGTGCTGGCTGGTTGTTACTGTTGCAGAAGCTTGAAAGTAAGTTCAGAGTACAGTTTTATTTAACCACTAGGAATTATGCTGTTGTTTGAGGCAACAATCCGATGTGAGAAGGTCCTCTCTTTACAATATGTGCTTTTTTAATTCGGCTCTTACGCAGTGGGGGCACTTGAGATGAAATTGCTCAAACGTCCCCTATGAGATCATAAATCTTCAGTACGCCACAAATAGTGCTTTATACAAAAGAGAACACATTGTGAATGTACGATTAGGCAGAAGGGGTGCGGCTGCTATCACATTTAAGCAGTGCTCCTCAGCATTAAACTGATTGGAGATAGCTGCAAGCAGTGCAGGTGTGTGCGTAATCCTCTGCAATGAGTGCGAGGGAGCCTGGTATCACTGTGCTGAGTTGTTCATTGCTGCAGTAGTACGGTAGCCCTGGCTCTGTGTCCATGCAGAGGCTGCTGACTGCTTGCCCTGCTGCCTTTCTGACTCCTTCCCTCCCTCCCTCTCTCTTTCTCTCAATCTCTCACACTCACTCAAGAGGATATGCTGATAATGCTCTCTGTCATTACTCTAGAATTGGGGATGCGCAGGCCGTAGGTTTAGTAGTTCCCAGCAGGGAGCCAAGAATCCAGAGAGCCCTCGGCCCCAAAGTGTGCCACTGGCACATGCGTCAAAAATCCTTCTTTTCTCTGCAAGATAGTTGGCTCCTTTCCTTTGAGTATTCAGGATGTGACTTTCCCGCGCTGTTCTTAGACCTCGTTTGCTTCGTTTTGGTGTATGTAAACGCTCCAGTGCAAGTATGGGCTATTCAGCCATGTCAGAGTTGGGCTGAACTCGGCTGCCTCCTTTTGTCACAGTTCAAAGATATGCCCTGGGTGATTATTCAGGGTTAGCCAAGGTTAGAAGTTTTCCCCCCAGAGTCTCCTCTCTGATGCTTAGTGATGGCACTGTGTACCCAGCTACAGAATGAGAATGGAAATACACTATATAGGTACAACGTTAAAGGATTTTCTGCTGATGTTCTTGGTGGCATTTTTTAATATGCCTTTTCCTTAAGGGAGATTGGCTTCAGCATTTGGTGGTTCTGGTCATGTTACAGACAAATGCACAGTTCATACAGTAAAATGGGGATGAGCTCCAACTCAGTGTTTGCATGCACCTTGTTGCCCAGAGGCAAAGGTAAGAGAACATAGAGAGGTTTGGGATTAGTCCAGAGAAACAGTAAACTAAAATTATTATGGTATGAAATGCAGTCAACTCACTGCATCAGGCACATGGATCTGCTGCATTTTTAACTCAAGTTGCCTGCATCCCTAACCCCCTCCACATGCACTCAAAATTGCACATCCCCACTTTGTACGTTGTACGTCTCCACTTCTTCAGATCCAACCTCTCATGCATATCTCCGCACATCATCATCTTGTTCCTCTCATGTTCCTCCTCTCCTACCTTTATGACGTTATTGCATTCAGTCAGGGGACAGGTGGTATGTCTGGGGCTTCCCATCAACAGCGTGCCGAACCCGTCTCTTCTTAATTGGCACTGTAGGGACTGCCAGTCAACTTCACTGCTAATGGCCATCACCGGCGCACAAACTCCCTCAACGCCCGGCTCTCGTTTGGTTGCCTTTGCAGCCACATCTCCCAATGGCCCGCAGCCTCCAAATGACCTTCAAACGGACCAGGACTGACTGGCTCTCTGCCACAATAGCATCTCTTAAATTGCAATCACATCTCTTAAATAGTCACTGTTCAACCTTTTTTTTTTTTTGCCCTGTTTCTTCCCCCGAGGGGAAATGTGAATGAATGCGTCTAAATCTTGTGCAATTACCATTTTTCCTTCCATTGGTAGGCATTTTTGTGCATCACCAAGGGAGAAGCTGCTTCCCTTTTAACTGGGAAATGTTTATTGGTGGGGTGCTCGAAAAGAATACACAGCACTTGTACTTTCAAAGAGTGATGTAAATAACACACTACCTGGGCAAGCGTCTCTTCTGCAGGTTAATTTAGTATTCCTGTGAAAATAAACAGGAAAATAAAATTTGCTCTACAGTGACAAAAAAAACAAAACAACTAAACCAAGTGTTGGAGTACATTGTGTATAGGTGGCAGAGATGCTTTGGCATGTTTGCGCAAAGCAACATGGTCTGGTGCCACGTTGTAATGGAGTGCATGGGACATTTAACCACAGACGGATGAACCGGAGGGAGTCACCGCCAAATTGTCATCAGTGATCCAGTTATTTGTATTGCTGTGACCTTCCCGAGGCATTTTTGTCACTCATACAGAGACACACGTCCTGCACTCAGCTACTCACCTCTCTGTACCTCCGTTTCTCCCTTCCCCCCATCCTTGCTACCCTACTTTCCACCCACCCGCCTGCACCCACCCACCCACCCTCCCTCCCTCCTTTGTGCAGTGCCATGCGAGTGCTGCTGTCCAAGTTGCCAAGGCCCTGGATTGTGGATGAGAAGAAGGACGACGGTTATACTGCTCTGCACTTGGCTGCCCTCAACAACCACGTTGAGGTGGCGGAACTCCTGGTGCACCAGGTAACAGCACACATACACTCACACAAAACCCACACATGCACCACGAGCAGCACACATTATTTTTCATGCATGTCTAATCACACAACCTGACACACAAACTCATTTATTCATACTCCTAAGAGACCCTTTTCCTTCCATATATTGGTTTGTAGCTGCATCAGCTCCCCTCCCAGCTTTCACTGCGTCTATACACCATTAAGAGCATCTTCTACTCCCTGCAGCCAGCACACTATAGTGCTGTTGAAGTAGCTATAACTGCATTTTTTTTTTTTTATTATTTTTTTTTTATTGAACTCATACGGTTCACCAGGCCTCCAGGGGGATTCCTTAGTGTCTGCCGGGCCTTATATGTTTCTCCTCTCATATAATCATGGGTCCTTGCTCTTTTCCCTTTTGAGATTGCAGTGTTATATCCCCAAAGACAAGACATACTGGAGTGCACTGCGCTGGTGACCCAACCGAGCAAGAACTGGGTTAATGAGGAATGTACTGTGAGGCAGCAGTGTCGCTGCACCACACCAGCGCTGCAAGAAATATTCGCTGGTTCAGGTGCAGGGACGCCCTTTTTGGCGAGCGTCTGCAATGGGCTGGTTCACAGTGATTGCTCAGCTCCCTACACAGCAATGCACCGCACTACAGGATGCACTGCAGATTCAGTCAGTTAGCCAGCCAGCCAATCTTTCAGTCTTATCACAAGGGGATTTCACACAGTGCCCAAACACAGTGCTTTATCGCCCCTCCACATCTCCTCAACATTGACGTTTGCAATTGAAAATGACAATGACGTGCAGTGTTATTGTAAAATGGGATTTTCATGTCCTCAAGGTAACAGTGTTGGTCGGCTACGGTGAAGGACATGGTGCTTGTAGCTCATGGTTTCACTTGGAAGATTGATAAATTTATACTATGATAATTTTATCATTCCTTTCTGTGGTTTTTTTCCCCTCTCCATCGGCCACCTTTGCATACGTGTATACATACGTATTTCCATCTGTTTGTATGTGATGTTTGTTTTTGTTGCGTTTGGTTTATATGTGTGTTTCTTTGTGCATTTGCGTGTGTGGGCGTGTTCCACTCTCACAGGGCAGCGCTAGCTTGGACATCCAGAATGTCAATCAGCAGACCGCCTTACACCTGGCAGTGGAGCGTCAACACACCCAGATAGTCCGGGTCAGTGAGTTCTCCTCTCTACCCCTCTCAGTTCTCTGTTTCCCGTTCCCAAGTCTTTTCTCTTCTTCCCTTCTACCTTCCTTCCCTCTTTCATTCCCTCACTTGTGCCACTAATTGATGATATTATCTGCTTATCTCTCTATCTTGTGCTCATTTTGGACCACACATAGTAAAGACAGTAGTTCCACAATAAATTTTAAATGGTGGGGCACCCTGTGTCTGGCACTTTTCAATGCAAATGCTTTTTGGGTGCCCTCTTTGGAGTCATTTGGCATGGTTTTGAGAATGAGATTGCCATGTTGCCATCTTGTGGACCCAAGGAAAAATGCAGCCAATTAAGTTGGAAGAATGATGTGTAAAGGCAAGTCCTTCATGCATCAAACTTATAAGATACGAATTGAACATTTGCATTGTCACATTTAACAATTTTTATATATATATATATTTAAGATGTCTGTGTTTGTCTGTCCACCTGCCTATCTTTCAGTGTCTCTTTTTCTTCTTTTTTTTTCATTTGGGTCTACAGTTGCTGGTGCGTGCAGAGGCCAAACTGGATGTGCAGGACAAGGATGGAGACACACCACTTCATGAGGCTTTGCGTCACCACACTCTATCCCAGCTGCGCCAGCTCCAGGACATGCAGGACGTCAGCAAAGTGGAGCCCTGGGAACCCTCCAAGAACACGGTAAACACACATACAATGCGGAGACTATGCTGTTTTCACCTGGGTTGATCCCTGTTAAGCATCACACCGCTAAGGTCTCCTTTTATTCTCTGGCCAACAGTTGTTAACACGAGGATCATTAAGGGATACCCAGCCATAATATGTAAAACTGTGCATTTTTGTAAAGTATTCTAAGGTAACAACATTCAAATAACCATCACAAATGACCTCCTCAGACCTAGTTTTGATTTTAGGATCTTATGTTGAGGTAAATCTTAAAGGCTGTGGAGAGGCAGCATTTGGAACCAGAGCCTCAATGGGACTAGTAGAGTCATCTGTTTGAAGAGCAATATGTGGCCCACTGTGATGACTGTGATGTGGGAACAAATAATGACAAATCACACCGAAGACGGTAGGCTCAGCACTCCTCAACGTTCCCCATGTCATCTGCATTACTAGAACGCTCAGCTCACACAAGCCCATCACTCAGACAGCAACCCAGTGCTAGCATGGAGCAGTCAACTTGCCAAACTTATACCTCACAGCCAGCCAGAATGGGACGGTCCCTCTACAGCCGCCAATGGGGGTACATCAGACCTGCACCCCTCTGTGTCAACGCTGCATAACTAATCCTAACAGGGATGAGTTGGGAGGCAAGAGGGTCTAGTTGCAGTGACAGCCTAACCTCTTGCTGTCACAGCGTCTGTCTTCCCTCCATCTCTCTCTCTGCTCCTCCTCATTTTTCATCCCTCCTCCTTGCTCATCCCTCCTGCCCTCTCTGGCTCCCTAGCAGAGGAGCAGAACAGACAGACAGCAGGCCTAATTGAGACATGTGCAGCTGGGTCACTCTCCCATAGCACACCCACTACAAGATGAGAATTGAATTAGCCGGCCTGATGGTTCCATCAGTGAAGATGTAAAAGCCACTGGTTGACGATGATCAGACATGGGACGCAGAGAGAGAGAGCGAGAGCGTGAGAGAGCCCGCGAGAGAGAGGCAGAGGCTTTGAGGTGGGCCAGCCAACTGAGACATGGAGGAAGAGAGACAGAGAGTAATGAGATTTTGGGGGAAGGAAGGGAATGTTCTGCTACCTGACAGCCATCTTAAGGAATGTCTAAGGCTCTGATTAGCCGTCTTTGATTAGATAATTAGTGTTGTCCTGATACTGCTGAGATGTAGGTCATCAGAATTTGACTCTGAAGTCAAATGAACATTATTAAAACCCATAGTTCTTACCCAAAGTCTTAGGTATTACACAGTGTAAATTGACAAGTTTCTGGGGGTGGTAGACACAAGTTCCTTGGGTCCACCTTTGATGGAAACCAAAGCATGGTCCAGCGCACCGTGGTGGTTAGTAGCATAGTTCTCCCACTTGTCAGTGTTAAGGAGTTTCAGTTCCTGCTGCGGCCACCCATGCTAAAAATATCTACACTCAAGTGTAAGATACTTCAGAGGGTTTATCTTCAAAAAGGGTTAATCAAATTTCACTTGAAGTGTCTGGTGCCTGATGTGGCTCTATGGTGCAAGCTTTTCCCTCACACGTGCAGGTAAACCCTTTTTCGTAGGAAAATTAAAAAAGACATGGGTGCAATTGTTTTTTTAATCGGAAAATTGTAGTTTGGAAGAATTTTACTCAATGCTACCCAGTTGCATAAATAACATCTCACAATTAAATCAAGTCAGTTTTATTTGTATAGCTCATTATCCATCCATCCATTCATCCATTATCCAAACCGCTTATCCTTATTCAGGGTCGCGGGCATGCTGGAGCCTATCCCAGCAGTCACTGGGCGGCAGGCAGGGAGACACCCTGGACAAACCGCCAGGCCATCACAGGGCTCTCACACACACGCACGCACGCACGCACGCACGCACGCACGCACGCACGCACGCACGCACGCACGCACGCACGCACACACACACACACACACACACACACATTCACATTCACACCTAGGGACAATTTAGTACGGCCTATTCACTTGACCTGCATGTCTTTGGACTGTGGGAGGAGACCGGAGCACCCGGAGGAAATCCAAGCAGACACGGGGAGAACATGCAAACTCCACACAGAGGACGACCCCCAAGGTTGGACTACCCTGGGGCTCAAACCCAGGACCTTCTTACTGTGAGGCGACCGCGCTAACCACTGCGCCACCACGCCGCCGAATGTACACATGTACCGAAGAAATTCAGGAGAGCAGTGGTGGAAATTCAAGTAAAACGTGTCCATCTTCATGATCGTTTCAACTCCAAGGTACATTATCACAAATAACAAATTTGCCTCAGTGGGCTTTAAGCAGTACAACATTCTGTCCTTAGGCCTTCGCATCAGATAAGGAACAACTCCCTAAGAAAAACCTTTAACAGGGAGAAAAAATAGGAAGAAACCTCAGGGAGAGCAACAGAGGAGGGATTTCTTTCCCAAGCTGGACTGATGTGCAATGAATGTTGTGTGTACACAATTTACAGAATACAACATTGAAAGAGGATAAGAAGAAAAAACACTGGTCACACAATGGATTGAGAGAAGGATATGATATTGAAACAGGATAACAAAATGATATAGATTTGATAATGATAATGATAATGATACGACATACTAAAAGAACATGTGATGGGGAAGATGCCAAAAAGTGACCAGGTGGCAACCACCATCACCATGGAGACCTGGGAGAAGGACAGACTACAAGTGCACATGGGGGAGACTCACATCACACCATTCACATACACAGGAGAAAAGAAAGGAGAAGACATTCAGAGAGAGAGAAAAGACATGTGAGAGAAGAGAACAGTTTGCAATAGTCAGTAATCTATAGCTACTCTATAATCTTGTCAGTGCTTGGTAAATTGATTGAGACAGGAACCGACCTGCCGTACATTACAGGTCATGAAGTTGTCAATTTAAAGGCAACTAATTGTAGGTTAAGGCAAAAAAATGAGTTTTAAGTTTGGATTTAAAGGGCTCAAGAGACTCTGATTGTATGACGTCAGCAGGCAGTTTATTCCACAAGAATGGGGCCTGATAGGGAAAGCCCTGTCACCAACTGACTTCTTTTTAACTTTGGGTACACACAGGAGCCCTGTATTTTGAGAGCGGAGAGTTCGAGATGGAATGTATAGTTTAACACTAGAATGACCAAGATGGTTATTATGACCATTTTGGATTTTCAAAGTTTAATAATTTTGTGGAAAAAAAAAAGATACAGAGCTGCCGCGCCCTGAATGCTCCTAAAATTGCATATATTTGCATATTAAAATGAGATTTAGATCAATTGCACAAAAAAGTTATAAGATCTACCTAAAATGACAACACGTAATTTACATGTGATTGTGCGCATACACCTGCCCTCAATATACACCTGCCATCAGTTAAAGTGACTCTGATTAACCCCAAATAAAGTTCAGCTGTTCCTGTAGGATTTTCCTGACATTTTCATGGTTGCATCCGACTGCAAAAACCATGGTCCACAAAGAGCTTACAAAGCATGAACGGGATCTCATTGTCAAAAGGCATTGATCAGGAGAGGAGTACAAAAGAATTTCCAAGGCATTACATATAGTACAATGGAACACAGTGAAGACAATAATCAACAAGTGGAGAAAATATGACACAACAGTGACATTACCAAAAACAGGATGTTCCTCCAAAATTGATGAGAAGACAAGGAGAAAACTGGTCAAGAGGCCTACGGCAATATTAAAGGAGCTGCAGGACTTTCTGGCAAGTACTGGTTACTCCCTACATGTGACAACACTCTCCCGTATTATTCATATGTCTGGGCTATTGGCTATTGGGTTGGGCAGTAAAACTGAAGCCTTTTCACATGAGCAAAAACATCTAAGCCCAGCTAAGTTTTGCACAAGGTAGATCCAGTCTCCCAAAACCATGTGGGAAAAAAATGTGTTTATGGTCTGATGGGACTAAGGTTGAACTTTTTGGCCATAATTCCTAAAGGGATCTTTGGGGCAAAAACAACATGGCACATCACCAAAAGGACCCAAAGCATACATCCAAATCAGTAAAGGAATGGCTTCACCAAAAGATCGTTTTGGAATGGGCCAGCCAGAGCCGCGAACTGAAATCCAATTGAAAATCTGTAGGATGACCTGAAGAGGACTGTGCATGGGAGATGCCCTCGTAATTGATGGATCGAGAATGTTTTTGTAAGGAAGAGTGGGGAAATATTGCCAAGCCAAGATGTGCCAATCTGATAGACTCTTACCTAAAAAGACTGAGCGCTGTTATAAAATCAAAAGGTGCTTCAACAAGGTATTTGGTTTAGGGATGTGCACACTTATGCAACCAGGTTATTGTAAGTTTTGTATTTTAAACCCCCCCCCCAAAAAAAACAAAAAACATTGGATCAGCAGAGGGAGCCTGGTCTGCTATGTCTGGTGGCTCCAAGGACCATGGCCCCTGCCTGAAGCTGCACCCGAAGAGGAGTCTGACAGGACACGGAAGCAGGGCAGGCTAAGCTAACTGCTAGCCCATGCAGATGGGCAGTTCCGACGATCATTCTGGCTGGCATTCGTTCCCTTGGACAGTGGGTGTTTTTATTTATTTATTTATTTCTTGGATATATGTTAGTTTGGATATGTGTGTTCTTGTAGTTTTTGGATATGGGTTTTTGTCTTTGTGTTGCACTGCTGTGGGCTTGGGGAAACAATACTTTGTTTCTTTTCATGTATGCACGTACATGAAATGAAAGTGTTCCTGAAAAGTTTTCAGTTTGTTTTTCGCTTGGATTTTATAGATTACAATTTCAAAATAAAGTGGAAAAATGTCTAAAATGTATCTTGGTTTCATTTTTTGCATCGCAAAAACCTGCCATTTTAATAGGGGTGTGTAGATTTTTTATATTGACTGTTTATATGATGGATGACAAATGAAAGCAAAAACCTGAATGCTTGACCTTTACAGTTAGGGGGTCCAGGGGCATTGTAATGCTGTGGGGGGCATTTTCATGGCATGACTTGGGTCCACTTGTCCACAAAGTTATTCTGAGTCATCACCTTTATCCTATGATGAAACATTTCTATCCTGATGGGAGATATTTGTCCCAGGATGACAATGCCCCCATCCACAGGGCATGAGGGGTCACTGAATGGTTTGATGAGGATGAAAATGATGTAGATCATATGCTATGGCCTTCACAGTCACCAGATCTCAACCCAATTGAACACCAATGGGAGATTTTGGACAGTGTTTGCCAGTGCTTTCCACCACCATCATCAAAAGACCAAATGAGGGAATATCTTCTGGAAGAATGGTGTACCATCGCTCAGTAGAGTTAAGAGACTTGTAGAAACTATGACAGGGAGCATTGAAGCTGTTCTGGAGGCTTCTGGTAGCCCAACGCTAAGATACTTTGTGTTGGTTTTTCCTTTGATTTGTCACTTGTATGTACATACACACACATATACACACACACACACACACATATATATATATATATATATTGAGAGTGTATGTGTCTGTGTGCCTGGCCTCCTATAGTTGATCATGGGCTTGGGCACTCAGGGAGCAGAGAAGAAGAGTGCAGCATCTATCGCCTGCTTCCTGGCGGCTAACGGAGCAGACCTAACCATCCGTAACAAGAAGGGCCAGTCCCCTCTGGACCTGTGTCCCGACCCCAGCCTCTGCAAGGCTCTAGCCAAATGCCATAAGGAGAAAACCAGGTAAACATCCCACAGCTCAACCTTTTCATCTTTATTGCAGGTCCTTACTCTGATTGGTTCACAATCTTTGTCACTTGTCATTTTTATGTACTGACTTTTCTCATTTCTTAGCTGTAATATAGGTCTTCTTGATCTCAAGATATTTTAACACTCTGAAACCGGCAGGAACTCTACACATTGATCAAATGGGTTCACAGGACTCAACTTTTCACGAGTGCAGAGTGAAAGGAAAAACAAAAGAAAAGCCAAAGAGCGCAACCAAAAATAACACCTTAATGCAGTGCTAACAATTGTGGTCTAAAATTATTAATGAACAGAATTCAATTTCTACAGTATTAATAGAGTCCAGTCAGTTTAATATCCATCTTGAGGTCTGCTGATGTGGGATCCAAAGAGCATGAAGTTGTCATGACAGTGTGTATGGTATTAGTCCCCATCTTCAGGCACCCACAGCCTCATTAGCAATGCCTAAAAGGGAAACCTTGCAGTGTCAATTTGAAACCATCAAATCTCCTTATTGATTTTTTTTCCTTCCATAAAATACTCTTATGTGGTGCTATGGTTGCTGTTTTCACCGTAGTTTCTCTTTCTGCCTTTTGTTCAGACACACTCTCCCTCTTGTTGTGTCCTATCTTTCTCCATTTTCAAAATCCCATTGTTCACAATCCCCCTCCTTCATTTCACAATTGGGTTCTTCTCTCCGCATTCTAGTGGCCAGGTGGGCTCACGCAGCCCGTCTCTGAACAGCAACATGGAGTCCCTGGAGGAGTGTATGGTGTGTTCGGACATGAAGAGGGACACTCTGTTTGGGCCCTGCGGGCACATTGCCACCTGCTCCCTCTGCTCACCACGTGTAAAGAAATGTCTCATCTGTAAAGATCAGGTCCAGTCCAGAACCAAGGTACTAAAGCCACCACTATGAATTTACTTTCTCTCTGTAAAAAAAAAAAAAAAGTTATTCATGTAACATACAAGGTATTTTTAATGAAGCTTTTCCAGGGAAATTATAATACTACGCAGTTATTCTGGCAACTTTCATCTTGTAAAAACAAGTTTGCTTTTCACTTAACAGATCGAGGAGTGTGTGGTTTGTTCCGACAAGAAGGCAGCCGTGTTATTCCAGCCCTGTGGTCACATGTGCGCTTGTGAGAGTAAGTCACATTTCAGCATCACAACTTTGACTTTGCCAGCCACCAAGCCGACTTGATCTGTAGCCTGCAATTTTAGCAGTAAAGGAAGAAAAAAGCAACAGCTCTCATGGCAGCTCAGGGATTTAACCTGAACTGGTATTTGTCCCGGCTCTGTCCTGACGTTCTGCGTTCTCCTCAGACTGTGCCAGCCTCATGAAGAAGTGCGTACAATGCCGGGCTGTCGTGGAACGCCGCACCCCTTTCGTCCTTTGCTGCGGAGGGAAAGGTATGGAGGATGATGCCGCTGATGATGATGATGATGAGGACCTTAGTGAGTGAATCTTCCACATGTTCCCTTTTAATTCCCCCCCTCCTTTGTTCCTTTCTTCAATCCTCCCCATCTCCTGCTCATGACTCACCTCTCAAAACATTTTTACTGTTATTTGTTTTTCTTTGCTTTGCTGCTCTCTTGCCAGTGCAGTTTATTCTTCTGTTGCCATAATTTATATCCCTTGTTGAATGTTTTCCCATTCAAGTATACACCTCCCTCCCATTACATTATCACAAAGTCAGTCAGATGATAGAATCAGACCATATTGGTTTCTCAGGAAAAATTAGACCCTCTTTTCCAAATAAGAGTCATGGAATGTTTTAGTCACTTGGCGTTTGTTTGGCGCATTTTACTTGTTGAATGTTGAAGAATGTATGTCCTAATTTGATTTCATAAAAGGAGGGGCCTGTTACAGGCGATGCCCTCATCTGAATGAGTCCTCTTTTTCTTAAATTTGCCACTAATACTCAATTTAAGAGGGAGAGTATTTATTTCCATATAGTTAACATTGAAAGCCTTCTTTTTTTTTTAAAGTAGAATTTATAGGGGTCACTTGTAGCGACTGCTTGCTTGTCTTTGATAAGTATTTGCACTAGTGTATAGGCCTTAACCAGTTTTTACTTTTTTGGAATCGTGCATGTTTGGTAATATTATAATTGCTGAAAACCAACAAAAAAATGTTACCTCTTGAAGAGCTGAGGGAAAAAAGTTGCTTGAATTTTTTTGTAAGATCTATAAGCCATACACTGTATGGACAAAAGTATTGGGACACCTGGCCATTACACCTACAGCAGCCTTTATGACATCCCATTTTAAATCCATAGGCATTAATATGGAGTTGGCCCCCATTTTGCAGCCATAATAGCTTCCACTCTTCTGGGAAGGCTTTCCACAAGATTTTGGAGTGAGTCTGTGGGAATTTTTGCCCATTCGTTCAGAAGAGCATTTGTGTGGTCAGGCACTGATGTTGGATGAGAAGACCTGGCTTACAGTGTCCGTTCTAGTTCATCCCAAAGGTGTTTGATGGGGTTGAGGTCAAGGCTCTGTGCAGGCCAGTCAAGTTCTTCCACACCAAACTCACCCAACCATGTCTTAATGGGCCTTGCTTTGGGCACTGGAGCACAGTCATGCTGGAACAGAAAAGAGCCCTCCCCAAACTGTTCCCACAAAGTTGGAAGCATAGAATTGTCCAAAATGTTTTAGTATGCTGAAGCATTAAGATTTCTTTTCACTGGAATTAAGGGGCCTAGCTCAACCCCTGAAAAACAACCCCATACCATTATCCCTCCTCCACCAAACTTTACAGTTTGCACAATGCAGTCAGGCAGGTAACGTTCTCCTGGCATCTTCCAAACTCAGACTCGTCCATCAGACTGCCAGACAGAGAAGCGTGATTCATCACTCCACTGAGCACGTTTCCACTGCTCCAGAGTCCAGTGACGGCGTGCTTTACACCACTCCATCCGACACTTGGCATTATGCTTGGTGATGTAAGGCTTGCATGCAGCTGCTCAGCCATGGAAACCCATTGCATGAAGCTCCCGGCACACGGTTTTTGTGCTGATGTTAATGCCAGAGGAAGTTTGGAAATCTGCAGTTATTGAGTCAACAGAGCGTTGGCAACTTTTACGCACTATGCGCCTCAGCACTCATTGACCCCGCTGTGTGACTTTACGTGGTCTGCCACTTGTGGCTGAGTTGATGTTGTTCCTAAACGCTTCCACTTTTCAATAATACCACTTACAGTTGACTGTGGAATTTCTAGTACGGAAGAAATTTCACAAACTGACTTATTGCAAAGGTGGCATCCTATGACAATACCACGCTTGAATTCACCGAGCTCTTCAGAACGACCCATTCTTTCACAAATGTTTGTAAATGCAGACTGCATGGCTAGCTGCTGGATTTCATACACCTATGGCAATGGGTCTGAATGAAACCCCTGAATTCAGTGATTAAGAGGTGTGTCCCAATACTTTTATCCATATAGTGTATATAAACCCATAAAATTGGCGAATTCACTTCACAGACATTTATTCCAATAAAATATACCTAGCCAAAATGTATTATACCTAAACAATGATTTCTAACAAACCTCAGACCAATAAAATATACCATTACAAAATTATTTACCATCCGTATGAGTTTTAAATATATTTTTTCCCCACATATAGCCTAGTGGCTTAAGTCAACAGTCTACCTTTACTTTGATTGCTAGTGTTGAATATGTGTTACATGTGAATGTTTTTGGTTGTGTGACCATCTGCCCTCTTTATGTTATACATCCATTCCAAGGATGAGACACATTCTTCTACTATCCATACTTTCCCTTTTCAGTGGTGCACATCACTAGTGGTTCTCTGTGTTTCCCCTATTTTATGTTGAGTTAAAAGGGAAACTGTTGAGCGTTCACTGATTTTCTGTTGGCCGCAGATTGTGTGTCAGTGTGTTGGCATGCAAGCCCACATGATAAACTCTTTGCTCTGATAACATGCAAAAGCAAACGCAGCACTGCTCTGTCAAATGCACACCCGTACTCCCATAGAAAGGACAGCATCGATTTTGTCATGTCCTCTCGCCTCATCTCGGTACCATTGACAGTTTTAACAGCATTGAAAACAAAAACATCACTGTGTACGAAGATTTACAAATCACTCTAGCTCTCATTTTATTTTGGCCTCAGTTCTTTACCCCTCTAACCTAGTGACCATAGTCATTAGACCCTGTGCCTCATGCTAAAGTGCTGGCTAATACTAATAGCGAAATGAGACGCAATCCCTTGCTATTAAACTTTTTAACCACCCATTCTACATAAGAGTCCTCTCTCGTTCTCTCTATCTTTCTCCCCTTTCCCTCTTTTCCAATCACTGTTTCTAGCTTGCTAGCCTCCTCTAGCTCTTCCTTCTCTGAAAACCTCCGTTAGAGGCTGTAGTGAGTAGTACTTGGTCCTCAGGCCAACTGTTGAGCTGGTGAGGGGGTCTCCTGCTATAACAATGTGACTGGTTATTCTCAGCAGGGAGTTCTAACTCAATGGCAGGGGGGTCGCAGGATCTTCTTCAGCCCAACAATCTGGCGCTAAGTTGGTGTAAGTATACCTCCATTCTCCCCCTCCCTGGTCAAATGGTTTTAAGAGCCCCCAACCCCCCCATCCCCACCCCAACCCAGCGCTGCCCCAGCCTCTCTTCCCTCCCCCTCAAACCCACCCTCCTTCTCTCAGTGGTACGCAACACCCTAAACATTGGTAGCGGATATTCATGTGATGCACATGCCAAGGAGCCCACCAGCGCTGGCTAGTCTGACAGATGTTTGGCCCGACACAGTCAGCCAGTCTGGACTGAAGTCGCCAACAGGGCCTCAATCCAGCTAATTCTTGTTGAGTGCTCGGGCAATCAATTCAAGCAGTTTAGCATTGATATCATAATACACATGCATCCTGTCGACCATGCGATGCCAAAAGCTGAATTGGCTGCCTGATGCCAATTTATATTTTAGTCAGTCTGCCAGTCACTTACCTCCAAAGCAGGAGCATTCTGAAAGCAGGTAATGTAAAAGGAAAGCACCGTGCCAGGTCAGAACGCTGACGCTGAAGTTTGATTGAAGGGAAGAACCAACGCAGGAGCTTTCAGCGTGCATGTTTTTGACATCCTTGCTCGTTTGCAAAATGATCTCAATGTGACAGAACTCTGAGTTCCGTTCAGAATGGCAACATATGGTTGTACGTTATGATTTTATCCTTGCTTGATCTTTGTATTTGTCAGTAGAGCATCATAACTGAGAGTGAGAATATGATGGTCAACAACAAGAAACCTCTCTCTCTCTCCCTCTTTCTCTTCTCTCTCTCTCTCTCTCTCTCTCTCTCTCTCTCTCTCTCTCTCTCTCTCTCTCTCTCTCTCTCTCTCTCTCAGCCCTAGACTAATTTGGATTTCCTTTTTTGCTCAACATATGTGTTTGCTCTTTCATTGTGTCTTTAACAGCTAGTGGCAACATCCCAGCTCTACAGAGAGACAAGGACAACACCAATGTAAATGCTGATGTTCAGAAGCTCCAGCAGCAGCTCCAGGACATTAAGGAGCAGGTAAGCATCGAGGAACTCCAAACTGTTCCGTGATGCTGCGGACCTCCATGTGAAAGACTACACTTCTGGACCAGGTTATGAAGCAAAACTTTTTCCCTTTGACAAACCATGAAATGCCGTTGTAACTTTTTTTTTGCCCCCCCCCCCCCCCCCCTTCGCAGACCATGTGTCCAGTGTGCCTGGATCGGCTGAAGAACATGATCTTCATGTGTGGCCACGGCACCTGCCAGCTGTGCGGGGACCGCATGAGCGAGTGCCCCATCTGCCGCAAGGCCATCGAACGACGCATCCTCCTCTACTAGGCCCTTCCAGGGACCGCGTCTCTCCCTCAGCCTACGCCAACCACCGCCGCTTCACCCACAACCGCACCAGCTGCTGCTCTTGCTATCCTCACAGCTCTCATGTCAACCAGCCAAGGGCATCCTTCAATGTCTTGTTACACTACAAACAGTCTTTAGCGCCTAATGGAAATCTGTTACATTAAAAAAAAATGGGAAAAACAAGAATGAAGACTTAAATTTTTTTGTTTTTTTTTTGTTGATGTTTTCTTTTTTGTTTTTTGTTTTTTCCTTGTGTGTGTCCTAAATGCAGCCTGTAGCAATTGCTGTTTTTCTGAGGATTCACCTATTTTCAAGGAAAGGTGCTTGCTTTCAAGATGGGTAGTTGGATGGCTTAGTTCTCGCTCTCGCTGTCTCTCACACACACCCTTCATTCTCTCATCTCTCAGAATTGATTTTCGACTTAATATAAAAACGGTCTTTTGTTGTTGCCATTGAATCTTTGATGGCAGCCTTGGATTCAGACCTGAGGGGCACGGCCCTAGAGTCACCATGGCCCGTCTTTGGACTCCACTGTGGAAGTGGTGCGGGGAAGCCAAGCAAGAGCCAGAGGGAAGAGGTCCTCCTTTGTCGTCTCCGACGTTAATATCCTCTGATACTTGTGTTGAGGGGAGGCCACTGATGGGAGCTATAGCTGAGCTAGCACTAATGTATTTGTATTCTCTTATGCAAGCTAATCGGTACCAGGAAGCTGCGGACATGGTTATTCCCTGCAGTGTTTTACTTAACAGATCCACCCAGTTTTGCAAAACGCTCCTGAAATAGTTTGCGGATCAATAGGTCCTCTGTTCCCACGTCTCCTATGTCAAGTTAGGCTTCTGTAGCATCCTCTGTGCCTACTCTCCTCACAGTTTAAAAGACCTGCTGACAGAAGTTGGCAGTTTTACACCTGCACATGTCCTCCAAGGTTGGTGTGTGTGCGTGAGAGATTCAGGCTAAAGCTTAAGTGCTTTTCTGCAGTGACATTAAAGGTCCACTTCAGCTCACTGATAAAACACTGATAGTGGCGTCCAATGGCTAAGGTAGTACACCACACCTGTAACTTGTTTACCAAGCTCTACCAAGAACGGTGGCGCGCACACACAGTGTTGCAACAGTTCTTTGGCTGTGGTTTCTAGCTTGGCGAGTGGAGAAGGCAAGACAAACACAACACTCAATCTTCTTGTTGAGTGAATAGCTCCTGTTGTACTTGTTGGCTGCCGAGCACACACACATTCACACAATGCGAACATTTGTATAACAAGAGTGTCTCGTCACAACTTGATGTTAAACCATTTTGGGTGTTGTCTGACGGAAATCCTATGATTCTTTGAGCATTGCTAATTACCATTGATTACTCTGTGCCATTTGTTTCCAAAAAATGTATTTGTGTTGGGATAAGGTGCTCTTAACCTTTTATTACTTTTTTTAATTATTATTTAAATGTATTTCCTTTTTACAAAATCAGCATTTATTCAGCTAGAGCGTACAATCTATTTGAACACAAAGATTTTAAGTGTAGAAAATAAATTATTTTGTATTGTTCGTTGCCCAAACAAAATAGGATCTGTAGGTATCGCTGCCTCCTCGATATGTAGCCTCAAAGCGTCTGAAAATGTTCTGCTTTGGGTGTCCACGTTGACTTTTTGATTTTGTGTTCGTTTCTTTCTCTCTGTTCCGGGTTCGTTCCTTCGTGTTAACTCTAGCATTCATTATTAGTTCGTTTTGTTTCTTAACAAGGTCTCTGCAAGCCCTTTTTGTTTTTGTTTTTTTGTTTTTGTGCATTTGTACGATGATAAAAAATATATTCTCTCGTCGACACTAGCTCTTCTTCTCGCCAGTGTTCATGTCGAAGGAGAGCTTGGCGCTCCGGCCAACTTCCGGCCGAGCCCCGCTGTGATAAAGACACTACAGAAGACCCGGAGAGGGGTGAGCAGCGCGCGTTTGTCCTGCGCAAGCGCACATCGTTTTTTTTCTTTTTTTTCTTAAGCACAGGGAGTGACTGACAACGAGTTTTTACTTCTTTTCACACTGACCATGACGACACTGAAAGCTAGAAACACTAATATGCTTTACAGTAGTGGTTTTCTTACGGTTGTTACGAATGGCTTATTTTTGGATACTTATAAAACTGTCCTGGTGGGGAAAATGTTTCAGTAGTATTTCGTTTTTTTTCCCGGCATGAATGTTTTGATGTATGCAGTAAAAACATGTATAACATGAAAGCCGCTCACTCTGTATTGCTAATAAGTGCTTTTACAAACAACCATCAAGCTGAAATAAAGTTCTGACTGAACACTGAGCATTGATTATAGAGGGGTTATTTTTTTGTTTTGTGCATTTGTTTGTTTTGAGTTCTATTGAAATGTAAATCGGCTTGTTAATTTTTTTGGCTGTTGTTAGTTTAGCTCAGATGTAGTGGGCTTCTAGAGGCGGGGGGGGGGAATTAGCATTTTGTTGCTTTTCTCCCGCTGTGGAGCGTCTGACTTGCCGGGGAATGCAGGGTGCCGTCGACGGGAGGTGTGAGATAATTGAAAATGCTTACACCTAATAATGACTCAGCGCCCATATGTGGTAAGTCAGCTATGTTAATCAGCGAGAGGGTGAGACAGCAAAGGTTGAAAGAAAGGAGAGGTTAAAAAAAACGAGTTGTCAAGAGACTTGCTGTACCCAAGTAGTATAATGCATCTATTTCAGTGAACAGTGTGACAGCGGGACATCTCTCAAACCATCTCCCTAGCCTTAGGAAATCATGTCCAAAGGCCACTTGTGTTCCAGCTCATTGACTGGCCCATTCATAACCTGGACACCTTTGGGCTTGGCTCACACACAGCAGCTCCATGCCGCTCCTCATAACAAGTCGTTTGTCATGCTGTCATCCCTCTAAGTCTGTGTAAAAAAGACTTTAAGTCACCTCTCTGTAGCCACTGTGTACTGGGATGTGAGTCCTCATAATCTGTTTTGTGCCAGCTTTGTAATGTGTTTCTGGGCTTAAGTGACGCGGTCCTTTGTGATCTGTCACTCCTTAGCTGTCGTCACGGATGCTGTCAGTGCTCTACCTGTCTTAGTGTGATACAACAAACAAGCTGGGATTTACTTTTCACCCTCACAATCCCTCTTTATGGCCTGCGCTCACAGCTATGGAAGGGGAAAAAAATGTGAATCGGAGCTATAACTAATAACCCCGGTTCCTTCTGAATGGGAGTAGTCTGGACAGACTGAGTGGAAACAGAGGTGCATATCAGGTGGCTGATAGACCAGTCCAGTTTGTCAGTCATTCTGACTGAACGCAGACCTGCCCTGCCCTGCTCTGCCCTACCCTGCTGGGCCGACGGGCTATCGGGGTGCCGGAGACGGCGCTATCTCTCCCCGCCTGACCCTGACGCCTGACTCCTGGTGATCCTCCCTGTCGCCCTGCCTGGCAGCCTGACTGAGCAGATGCTTGGAAGAGGAGGCCGAGTTTGCTGGCTGGGCCGCAGGGGTCGTTGCTCCACCGCCCCAGGGGGGGGGGGGGGGTGAGGGGTCAATTAATCCCCAGGCTACCCTGCTGGGAGTGAGTGAAGGTGGGCCAGCGCTTAAAAGGCCCAGCTCGGTGACGCTCTGAGACAAATGTAATCTCGGGGTGGAGGGAGTGGGGGGGAATAGGGGAGTCAGCATCTGGACAATGACTTTGACCCTCCCTCAAGGTTCAACTATGATTATGGAAAAGTGGTGGTGGTGGTGATTGGGAAGGGGGACAGTTGTTGTATCGTCACATCAGGCAGTGCAATTCATGTCTCAGCAGAGTCCACATGCTAGGGGGGGGGGGTGTTAAAAAAAAGTTTGTGTACCCTCTCTGGCTGTTTGTAATGTTTCCTCTGCTCTGGCTGTGAGAGAGAAGGTATATGGGAGAGGCAGCAGGTTTCTGAGATGCAGGAGTCAGAGCGCATCACAAGGTGGCAGTGCATCCAATGCCTATGAGGGTAAAGAGGTCATCCCTGCCACAAAACCATGCAGTGCAGTAAAGAAATAAAAATCAACTCTCTCTCTCTCTCTCTCTCTCTCTCTCTCTCCTCTCTCTCTCTCTCTCTCTCTCTCTCTCTCTCTCTCTCTCGACATTGAATTCGGGTCATCACGGGTTCAACAATGCTTAAGAGGACCTGAGGGAAATAAAAAAAAAGATGTTTTTCTTGGCTCTGAATAGGATGTGTTGTAAGTCTGGACCTAGACCTGGACCGAACTTGCTGGCTTGATGTGCCAGGTACTAATTGATTACTCACAGGCCCGAAGACAGAAAAAGGCCTCATCTTTGCCTTTCCCAATCACAACAGTGTGTTCAGCCGCCAGATAGAAATGTCGGTGCCTTGTTTTATTCTGATACACTACTTGATGTTATATCTTATCCGTTGCTCTGTTGATGTGCACAAGGACTCGGTGCTCCTGTCAGGCGCAAGAAGAATCCCGTTTCAACTCTAAAGTCCCAAACTGCACTCAGAACAGAGCTGGCAGCTATTGGTGAACCAGATCTCGCTGATAAAACCAAACATTGTGCAATCTGTGCTATTTGGTGCATACTCTTTTTTTTCTCCAAACCATGAGTACATAAGACCTTTAGGATGGGAGGACCCGTCAGAGCCGAGCTCCTGCCTCTGGCCTCTCCCTCTGCTCTACGCTGTGGAGCAATAAATCACTTCTAATGACATTTACACCTTTCATATTTCATGTCCTCGCTTCTTAGCAAATCCCAATTAAAACCAGGGAGAACCGATTCTCCTTTGGGTTCGAAATTGGCCGCCGATGTGAGGAAAGAGGGGGTGGGGGGGAAATGATGACCCTAAATTGCATGTGTGTGGGTCACTTAGACCCTGCTGCCGTGTTGGAGGAATTGATTGTTTGCCGTCTGAAGGTTCTCGTTGTCTTGTGTCATGCGGTTCAGAAGGAGAGCTGTATTTATGGTCTTGTCTTTATGGCTAGCCAGAGTGCACTTTGCCCAGGCCAAACGGACTCGTCTAGGACCAAAGAAACAGAGGGTGTGATTGGGGAGGGAGGCTGTATATATATTTGTGTGTGTGTGTGTGTGTGAGGGGGGGTTGGGGGTGGGGTTGGGGGGGTGTACGTGGAACCATGGCCCCACCTCTACAGTAAAGCCATAAAGCAGCTATACTCTTGCACATATCCCTCCTCCCTGCATAGGTGGCTGACACGCTGATTGCTTTATTGATATTGATCAGGGCAAAGTGTTAGGCCGCTCTCCCTCCTCTCCCAGTGGTGGGGGGCGGGGGGGGGGTCTCTCCATATCCTATGGATGTAAAAGGACCCATAACAGAGACGCAGGCAGAACATCCTACCCAGCAAGGTCAAAATGCGACTTCCAAAGCTGTTCTGCATGCAACAAGAACAATAAGAAACACACATATATCACACATATAATACATAATACTTATAATATATCATTAGAAGCTGTATTTCTACTTTGTATATGAAAAATTGAGACGATCCATCTTATGTAGCTGTATTACACTGGTACAGCTTGTGAAGTAAGTGAGAGAAGAGGGGTTTTTTGGGGGGGGGTTGCTAGAGGAAGTTGTTTATCGGATCACGTCCAGTTTTTCTCACACACCACAAATCATTTCCAAAGTAGTCTACGAGGATGGATTATTCCACATGCTCCCAGCTGACCAGGCATTTTTCACTGGGACTTAATAATTTACCTCCAGTCTTCGCCAACTGGTACCTAGTTTAATTCATTACACAAATTTAAATTATTTTTTTTTCTCCCACCATTTTTCTCCCCAATTGTACTTGGCCAATTACCCCACTCTTCCTTCCCGGTCGCTGCTCCACCCCCCTCTGCCTATCCGGCCCCCTCTGCCTATCCGGGGAGGGCTGCAGACTACCACATGCCTCTCCCCATACATGTGGAGTCGCCAGCCGCTTCTTTTCACCCGACAGTGAGGAGTTTCACCAGGGGGGACGTAGCGCGTGGGAGGATCACGCTATTCCCCTCAGTTCCCCCTCGGCCCCCCCCCCCGAACAGGTGCGCCAACCGACCAGAGGAGGCGCTGGTGCAGCGACCAGGACACATACCCACATCCGGTTTCCCCACCCGCAAACACACGGCCAATTGTGTCTGTAGGGACGCCCGACCAAGCCGGATTCGAATCCCGTGTTGGTAGGCGACGGAATAGACCGCCACACTACCCGGACGCCCCCCCCCCCTAAACTTTAATAATGTCCCCTTAAATAAAGCAGCCGCTGCAGCGGACGCCGCCCACAACAAGCTCCGAAACCGACGCCGGGGGGTGACTTTTCACCTATCGACGCCAGGATGGCAGGCCTCGCGCTTATCACCCCCGGCACGGCTGCGGCCGCGAGGCTGGAGCCCGCGCGCTGCATTTACAGTGCAAATGTTATCGTTCCAATGACACTTTAAACAGTCGTTATCAATATATAGTCATTCAAGGTTTACGAGCTTTGATAAAATGCCTCCAGCCCCGCTGGCTCATTCCGCCGCTCTGCGTCGGGCTTTTTTTATTCCGTCGTTTGTTTGTTTGTTTGTTTGTGCTGAAGCGCGTGTCGTCGGTGCTGTCCGGTTAGCGCCGCTGTGCGCGCGGCGCCCCGCACGCTCCACGGAGGGGGCAAACCGACGGGCCCGCGAGGGGCAAACCGCCGGCCCGGCAGCACAGACGCATTGATTCGTGCTCAGGAGGAGCAGCGTGAGGGCAAACTGCAGCGTGAGTCTGGCAAAAGCTTATCGTGTCATTATCTGTGAAGCGGGTTATCATCACTGCTTACTTAATATATTCTGCAGAGCTGTTGGACGCCGCCGCCGCAACCTTTGCCTGTGCAGTGGAGCGGGGAGGGTTTCTGACGCTCACAGCGGTACGGGGAGGGGGGGGGGATTCCTCCAAATCTCACAAATACCACAACGTGCTTCTTACTTACCCCCCACCCCACCCCACACGCTGCAAGCCAGCCTCATGAGAGTGCTCAAAAAGTGGAGAACGATGGCACCGATTGCCATGGAAACCAAAACATGGAGGAGCTTGTTGTTTTTGCGAGCTATACGTTGCCTTTCAAGGTTTTTGGGCGGTTTAACTGCAAGTGCAGAATCGGTTCGGCGCTAGTTGTGCAGCGACTGCTCCTCTCGGAGTTAGTCTGTTGCGTCAGAACAGAGTCTGGCAGACACGCCTGCGGTCGGTCCTCAGATGTGATTAAGTTCACACCACTTCAAGCCCATGCAGAACAATGGGGCAGACGTACTTAATCAACAAGTGCAAACTGCAGCACATTGAACCGCTCTCAAACCGGTCCGGCTTACACTGAGCAAACTGGGGGGGGGGACCGGGCCTCGGGGGGGGGGGACCGGGCCTCGGGGGGGGGGACCGGGCCTCGCTGCCATCAGCCGTGCAAACCACTTTATCTGACATTGTTCTCTTGCAGCGAATTGTACAACGAATTCGTCTTCTGCATGTAACCCATCCTGTCGTATAGGAGCAGAGGGCAGCTGCAGCACCCGCCCGGGGGACCAGCTCCAGTTCCTCTTTCAATTGCCTTGCTCAGGGGCACCGGCAGGAGTGTTAACTCTAACATGCATGTCGTTTTTGATGGTGGGAGGAAAGCCACGCAGACGTGGGGAGAACATGCAAACCGTGTCTCTGAAACACAGGAAATTGTGTCCGACAGTCCACGTATGTGAAAACGCACTTCCTGGTTTGTCAGTAGGCTGCGTTGTACAAGAAAATGTGGATAACATTGCCACATTCTACAACCTTATGTAAAAGAAAAGAAGAAAGAAAGACCATTTATTTTTGTCATTGTACATGTTACGACGAAATTCATCTTCTGCATTTAACCCATCCTATCGTACAGGAGCCGGGGGGGAGCTGCAGCACCCAGGGACCAACTCTGGTTCCTCTTTCCATTGCCTTGCTCAGGGACACAGGCAGGAGTATTAACCCTAACATGCATGTCTTTTTGATGGTGGGAGGAAACCGGCGCACCCGCAGGAAACCCACCGCAGACACGGGGAGAACATGCAAACTCCACACAGACAGGACCTGGGACGACCTGGGGTTTGAACCCAGGACCTTCTTGCTTCGAGGCAACAGTGCTAACTACTGGGCCACAAGCACGCATTTTGCACACATTTTGCACACATGCACACACACGCCGGAGAAACCGTTTGTTTTTCAGCTTCGCTACGGACTCGGAAGTCAGAGGAAGAGCTGTTATTGTTAATCCATGTGAAAAATCCAAGGTGGACACAACAGACTCCCGACGCCTCTAATTTGCAGCGTTCCCCCTTCACCAGCTTGAAGTCTTGTATTCTTTTCTTGCTGTTTTTCAGTTACTGGAAAAAGGAAAAAAAAAAGGGGGGGGGATTGGGAGTGGGGGAGGGGGGGTAGCGGGGAGAGCAAATGCTACAAAGACAGGTTGTGAAACAAACAAGTGTACATCTGGCAGGTGCTGGCCTCTGCCAGGCAGGCAGTAACCTTGAAGGGAGTAGACAGGAATGCTAGCAACCCTATCTGAGCTCCGAGGGAAATACTGACTGCAAAGGCCTTTTTTGTTGAGAGAGGAAAATCAATATTCCAGAGTCCATCGCAGAGGCAAGCATTTTCTTTCTCTCTCTCTCTTTTTTTTTCCAGTGGGCCCTAGCTATGTGAAACAGGTCCAGAGTGACCCCTAGAAAGGAAAAAAAAAGTTAATGCCTAACTCTTTATCTCTCTTTTACAGCCAGGGGTTGAACCCCCAAATCAATACACGATACACAAATATCCCAGGGCTGCGTGTTCCAGACGGAGAGCGACGACGGGGGCTTGAGAGTCGGTCGGCCTCCCACCACCTGACAAAAGAGCTCGCCGATGCCCGGTCTCCTAAAAGACCAGCGTCGGCAACTTGTGGTAGAGTTATGGGAGAAAGGCCGAGGTTAGAATCGAGTGGCTGGCCCGGGCCGAAGTCTGTCGAATCCAGAATTCAGCAGTCAGTGGGCCGGTTCAATTTAAACACGGCTTGAAACCTTGGAGGCGTCTGACTAAGAAGTGGATAACGTGAAATCTATATGTGAGGGGGGGGTGTTTTTATTCGTTAATAAAACAACATCGTGTTTCATTTGTAAGGAATATTGGCTCATGGGTCCAACCTGAACTGGAATAAATGCTACAAAAAAAGGAAAAAAACTCTTCTGTTTTTTACCACTGTTGAAGGTCTTAGCCTAGAGCCTGGGAATGGAGCATCTGGGCCGCCGTTCCCCTCGATAGCGGATCACTTTTTTTTTCCACAGGCCTCCGCAAACGTCTAGGTGGACAGATCAAACTAGCTGGGTGTTTACATTTGGGATGTCAAACCAAACCTTGGAAATTTCTTTTCTTTTTTTTAAATCTGGGTGGCCCCCTTAACGTTCTCTCATCTCCGTGTCCACGCCGGGGCCAGTTTGTCGATATCTGCCATTGTCTGGTACGCCGCCCCTGAAGACCTTGTAGTGAATCAACACGGTGTCTCCCAGCAAGATAAAATGGCAGCATCAGGGTTTCAGAGACCTAAGAAACAGATCCTGATTCCCAACCAGTGTTATGGTGAGAGACAGACAGAGAGAGATAGATAGAGAGAGAGAGGGAGAGAGAAAATGAGTGAGGAGCGTTCACTTGGGAGAACAGGCAACCCCCCCCCCCTTTCCGATAGTGGCTGGTAATCTTGCGAGGTCGACCTGTCAGTCAGACCCCTGGAGACAGATGACGTGAGGCCTCTGATAGGATGTCTCCATAGCGGAGACGCCGGGAGAGAGAGCGAGAGAGAGAGAGAGAGAGCAGGACCCATGGTGATGGATGAAGGGGGGGTAACAGAGGGGGGTAGAGAGGACGAGAGAGAGAGAGTTGGATGAGGAGAGGGCGGGTCGTGCTCAGTGGAGGTGGGGTAGCGTGGGGTAGAGATAGGTGGTGGTGGTGGCGGGGGGGGAGGGGTGTTGTTGGGGAGGAGGGTGTCTCTTGATGACCGGAGAGACAGCTCTCTGCTGGAGATCGTTGCATGCATGACAGAGTTTACTTTACGCTGACCCCCGTGAAGCAGAGGTCAGCGGGGAGAGTCGACACAGAGATCCACAGGTGATCTGTGATCTTTGTGCTTCTGAAAGTCAAAAGATTTACCACTAAAAACTGAATTTCACCTTTTAGAACCCCGAAAGCTTCATTTAAAGGGAAACGGCAGTATTTTTTTTTTAAATTTGGGCCCTTAGCCATTAGGAGTCGAACCAAGCGATGGGTAGCAGAATCTTTTATATCGATTCTGTATTGATCAAGCTAGCGTCTGCCGACTGCTGCACACCGTAGCTGCCATGTAACGCTTTGCTAAATAATGTTGTCCACTAAAAGGGCTCTTTTTCGGCATTAACGGGCTTAGTTTGATTTTAGAGGAATATAAATAGCATTAGCTATAACGTCAATCTTGGTATTATATAGATTTCAGTGCATTTTTATCCCGGACAGGAAGTCTTGCTCTGAAGTGGGTTGTTGCAGGGAGACAACGGCAGAAACGCCAGAGAGTTGGAGAGAAGTGCAAAAAAAGGAAATGTTACACAGGTCTATCACTGCACTGTGGGACTATGCTGAGACCGTCCTTTCACAATGGAAAGTTTTTTCCAGACACTTCTCATAACATCCTGTGCCTGTTAGAGCCAAAACACAGTTAATTCCACTGAGTGAAAAGATTCGGCTACCCATCGTTTGGTTCGATTCCTAACGATATGGGGAAAAAAAAGGGCTTAGGTCAAAAAACTCAGGAGTTTTCCTTTAGTTGTGCAGTAAAATTCAGATGAAGACTCTCTGACTCGAGATAGCGTCTGTTTTTCAGAATCTAACCCCCTTTCGATTATGACTGTCGCCATCGGAGTAAGCCACAATCTAGCATCACTGTAGTTAGCTTATCAACGACAACCAAGAGATGGCCTTCTGTTCCTAAGCAGTTGCAGTTAACCTGCTGCACATTTGACATGACAACCACTTTGCATTAACCAACGCTTCTCCCCGAAAGTCAGTGTCTTGTCTTCCATGTGCAGTTATATAGGTTACATCACTCATGACTTACTTCTCCTGGGTCGCCACCTTGTCGTGGTGGAGAAGCTTGCGTGTAGCAATGATCCCAAGAGCTGTGCCGTCCAGAGCTTGGCTCCTGATAGGGTCACCCAAGGCGGATAGGTCAAAGGGGAAGTTCCAGATGAAGCACGATCCAACAAAGACCTCAATGGCAGAACTGGCGGAAGAAGTCTCCACGTCACAACAGCAGTGAGGGCAGATGAAGGATGATTGTGGGTGGCATTGTGGCCCAGTGGTTAGCGCTGTTGCCTCACAGCAAGAAGGTCCTGGGTTTGTACCCCGGGGTTGTCCAACCTTGGGGGTCATCCCAGGTCGTCCTCTGTGTGGAGTTTGCATGTTCTCCCCATGTCTGTGGTGGGTTTCTCTGGGTGCTCTGGTTTCCCTCATCATCAAAAAGACATGCATGTTAGGGTTGATACTCCTGTCTGTGCCCCTGATGGAGGCAACGGAAAGAAGAACTGGAGTTGGCGCTGCACGGCGGCTGCCCACTGCTCTTAGCTACACAGCTAGGATGGGTTAAATGCAGAGATGAAT